>NC_069733.1:9382675-9726009 GCF_027358585.1 Pangasianodon hypophthalmus | reverse complement strand
AATTATTATACATGATTGTTTACCTAACCAAACGTAATAATAATAATAATAATAATAATAATAATAATAATAATTATTATTATTATTATTATTATTATTATTATTATTAAATTATTTTTGATCTAATTGACTTTTTTAAATAATAATAATAATAAGGATAATAATAATAATAATAATAATAATAATAATAATAATAATAATAATAATAATTATTATTATTATTATTATTATTATTATTTAAAAAAGTCAATTAGATCAAAAATAATTTAATTGTCTGACTCTTTCAATATTGTTCCCCCACCCCCACACTGACACACAGACACAAACATATTGAAACACAGCTCTTGCTCTGACCCTCCACCCCCACCCCCCCTCTTCCCACCATCTTGAATCCTCCACAATAAATAAAACCTTCAGCCTGAACCACTGACCAGGAATAACAACTCTAAAAAAAAAAAAAAAAAGTTCTCAGGGAATAATTTTTGTCTGGCCACAGTACAGGGGCAGCTGATTTGGGGCGAGTGTGTTAGCATAACAAAAGGCCCAGAGCCTGTGAACTTGGGGAACCTTTTGACCCTGGCACTCTGGTCCTGAATGGCATGGGAGCCTCCCCATAGAGCTCCTCGGCAGTGCCCCTGTTCGTGGCTAAATTGTTAATCAGGGTAATTTAATATACTTTTCAATATGCCTCCATCTCTCATCAGGAGAAGCATTCACAGCCTGTGTCGCCCCTGCCCATGTAGACATACGCATACACACACTCACACACAGGAAAACAGTAGCAGCTCCCTCTTCTCATTCAGACAAGGCCAGACAAGCAGCTGCAGTCCACAACCCTCCACTCAAATCAAGTGTACAGATATACATTACATAGTGGAAAAGGCTGGGAATGTGTGCCTTCATATGAACGCGTGCTGTCGGCATATAACATAAAGAACATCACAATCTATCACCCAACGCCATTAGGGCTAGCAAATTAATCAAGAATATCAAATTGCACCACGCTGTGTTTTGTGTACTGAGTGAACAAAAATGATGCATCATAGTTAATGTTTTTGCAGATACATTTTCTCTCCTTACGCAACAATGACAATATGTGAAACAATAACAGAACAAATCAGCAGTGCTGCAAAATATGTTTTGACCCTAGATTGATTTTACTTCCTATTTATGCATACAAGTGAATGACCTTCACAAACTTTAGCTCATTTCAGTAGCAGTCACTTTATCATACACAATGGTGGGTTCCTGATTGTTTGTGTGATGCCATCACTGTGGTTTGTTTGTTACGTCAAGGTTGTGCTAGTTACTGCTGATGATCTTTTTTATCAGATGTAAAAGTCCAAGTCTGGCTCAGACCTTCAAAATATGACTCAACCCCTGTTTTGTGTGTGTGTGTGTGTGTGTGTGTGTGCAGAGTTGTACAGTGGAGGGCACTGCAGAGGGGATTTGTGCAAGTGGAGACCTCTAGGGTTCATTCCTCTGAGAAGCATAATCTGCGACTCATGGTGTTTTGTAAATAAATAAACCATAGATATAAAGAATAGCAAATTCACAACAAATATGGTTGTGTATCTCAAGTCTTTTCTTGTCAGAGATACTCCATAATTTTCAACCTAATCTCTGTCTATCTACTGCATCTGTATCATATGTACAATCAATAATTCTGTTATGTTTCCTTATACTAAAAAAAAAGAAGAAGAAGCATGCAGTACTTGTAATGGAAGTCCAAGGGCAGTCATTGAATTCTGTCTATAAATCTGTAAAATAGGTGACCACAAATAAACATAGCATAAATCCTTCCCTCTAAAAAGTAGTTCAATCACTGGAAGGACAAATTATGCAGTTTTAGAGCTAGATTTACAAATAGATTTGGATGAAGAATTCGTGAGTGTTCTACAAAAATATGTGCCTCATGAATGGGAACTGACTGCTCTGTTATAGATGTCCATTGTAAGTGTGTTTCAGGTAAACTGGATAATAATAATAATAACAACAACAATAATAATAATAATAATAATTATTATTATTATTATTAGTTCTTCTTCAGTAAATCTTCTGTAACCGCTTTTTCCTGGGTTGTGGTGGATATGGAGCCAATGATGGCAGAAGAATTCACCTCTGATTGGACCCCTGTCCATCCCAGGGCACCACTCACATACACACACACTCACTCACACCTAGGAGCAATTAAGCATAACCATAACCAGGAGTGAACCGGGTACCCTGGAGCTGTGAGGTGGCAATGCTACTGCACCACTGTACCACCCACCACCGACCGACCGACAGACAGACAGACAGACAGACAGACAGACACGTGCCACTGTTTTATTGGTTCTACATGGAAAACAATGTTGCACAGAATGGATGAATATGTGGATTTGATTTGATGCATGCACACACACACGCCTAAATGCACTCCAAATATTCTCACACTCTTAAGGTTAATTTGCATCAAAGTTAGCCATGCTAAGGACCCCAGTAGGCTCAGAGTTAGAACAGCAGTGCGAGGGACCACTCCCTTGTGGGTCATAGAATAAAATGGTCTCATCCTTAATTCCACTGTCTCTTAGCAGTGTCTGGGCCTCTGTTCATCCATCCGGGATATCTCACTCTATACAAATGAGAACCACCACTACATTCAGTTTTTAATTGCACTCCTATACCAAATTTCTGATCCTGATATTGAAAGCTGGGCCAAAATATTTAGAAAATGTAACTATCTGAGCTTGGGAAGTAGCAGTTTCTGTAAGGACATGCTTTAATGTATCTAACTTAAACTATAGGGTTTCCAAAAGCAGTTATGCCTTCATCAGTGGATGTTCGTGGATGTCTGCTTCTCGGGTGGTCCACAACCCTTCCAGTCTTTTTGAATTTGTTAATAAGTTTGGCAACTGTGTTGTGTGTGATGTGCTTGCAGTGCTTCCTGTTAAAGTCCATCTCAGCCTTGCGACAGCTTCTCGATCCAGCCATGAGAATGATTTCAACATGTTCTTCTTTTGTCAAAGGCATTCTTAAAGGCTATCTGAAAAAAAAAATAATATATATATATATATATATATATATATATATATATATATATATATATATATATATATAAACTATATATATCATATAAACTATATATATCATATAAACTATATATGAAAAATTTTGGAAGCTATTTTGCTAACAAGTGTTAATTTCTTCTATGTATGGAGACTTTTGGGACACCCTGTAGTTGGCCAGCCCAGTGTTTTCATGTCTGAAGTTCAAGTTGAAGACCATGACGGGTTCAGGAGGTGATCATCGGTGCCAGACAAGTCAAGCAGGGATAAAGCTGGAGAACAAATGAATGATGGCTCTCTGGGGACCACTGTTCATGTCTGATCCCAGGGTGCTGAGACTCTGGCTAGACTGAACCACTTTTGTCTCTACTCGGTGATCCCCAAGACTGGTTTGAATAGGACAACTTGACCCCTTGTCGCCTATAGGGATAGACAGAGGCTGGGTGGGGGTGACAGGATATGAACCTAGACAGAGCTGTTGGTCTCGTTTGTAGGGACTATGTAATATGAGGATATTCTATGAATGAATGAACTATGAAACAATAAAAAAATAAGTCATTCAGTGTCTGGTGTTTGTTCTATTAATTTCAGCTCTTTAGTCGCCACACCAGCTGAGTTCCACCAGTGGCGAGACAGAAGTAGTCTGCTGTCTGGCTTTCTGGACAATGCAGCCAGACTGGCCACATACCAGACGCAATAAGGACATTTAAATTCAAGAAGGATTCAAAAAGAATTAGAAAATTAGCCTACATATGTTAGGAGTGTGTGGCTAGATTAGAGCTGGGAAATTGTGAGACGACTTTTATGTGTCCTGCTGTGAAAATGGTGCTCTATTTGGAAAATCTCAGCCTGTTGTACCATTTAAAATAAAATGACTTTTCTTATGCCATTTACCAAAAGTATACAAAGATCTTTTTATTGACCCAAAATTGCAAAGGTTCAGTAATTTTTCAAATTATTATTATTATTTTTTTTTTTGTTTTATACAGGCTTTGGTGATTGAAGGCAAAAACACTTCCAAAAAGGGATTATATGAACTGACAGACAGTTTCTCAGCCTGTCAATAGCTTTGTTCTGTATGAAGCAGTAAAATGGTGCCGCAGTTGATTCTAGGCTATGGATTAATTGAAAGGCAGAAAGCGCTTCACTTGTGTAAACCACTTTGCCCTGAGGCCTGATGGGGAAAAGGGGCTCAGCCCATGAGATATGACAGTACTAATAGAGGGGTGGAGGAGATGCTCAGTGGCTTTTTATCTCTTTGCATGAAGGCCACCATTCCAAACTCACTAACCCCATCTTCCCAAGGGTCAACACTTTGCCAACTTCACCACTTTCTTCTTTCAGGTAAAACGAATAGTTTGAAACATGAAGCACTGATAGAATGCTGAGCAGTAGTCAGATATGGTATACACTGAATCCCATTAATGAAGTATACATGGTATGTTTTAACCTTATATTATGTAATGTTAATGTAATGTGCTATGTTTGATTTTTTTGACTCATGAAGGACTTCTCAATGTTAATCAACAATATTGTAAAGCACCTACACTATATAAACTATAGAATACACACCTTCTTATATGGTTGCATTCCCTGTGGTTTCTAGGTTAAATTTGAATGAAAATAATTTCCATAAAGTTAAAAGTGAAATGCAGGTGTGCCATGCAACAAGATAACAATCACCAGAAAAATAGCTTGAAAAGCCGAAAGAAATAAATCAAAGTTTTGCCATGAACCTCTCAGTCAACAGAACTGATGTGAAGAAGAGTTATAACAGATAGATCAAAAAGTACAGACCAGGCAATCTGGTAGAGTTATAACAGAGATGTCAGGAAGAATGGGGGCAAATATTACAACTGAAAGGATCCAAAAGCTTTTCAGAGGCTAAAGAAAAGGTTGGAAAAAGTTATAAGGCAGAAGGTGAGCTCTGTTGTTTGTGGATATTTATATCAAATTCATAATGGAAGATGCAAACTTTTGAACTGAAATCTGGATTTTTGACTAGTAATATCTGAACATGTACTAGTTGACAATTTATTTGAACATAACTGGTTAAATAATTTTGTGTGTACAAGGGTACACTCAAGAATTCAACAGTGCTGTGGTATATATATGTGTGTACACATGGCCACTGCTGATTACTGTTTAATGGGGCAGAATGCTGTAATTTGAATTTCAGTGCTAGATAAAGAAAAGTAAACAGTACAACAAGGATATAAAATCTATTTATGTCACATTAATTAGACTACTAAGTTAGTAGGCTAACTTCCTGTTTGTGTCCTGAGTCCTGTGTATGTTTGTGTCCTGTGCATATTTTGATTGCTTAATATCATTATAGCCTGATATTTCCATTGATTTTAAAAAAAAAAATCTACCACTGATTTAGTGTTATTTAATGTCTTTGGATCTCTTTGCTGCATAATGTTGTGTCTCAAAGTGCATTGAACTCAGTGAACCAGAAGCCAGTCCTATGAGGCAGGAAAGCTGGCATGTCACAGACCAGTATAAACAGACAAATACATCAAGACCCCAGTGTGTTTTTGCAGCAATAAACACCAATGTTACATATCACTAAAACATGAAGGGGGGAGCGAGAGCGAGATGACTGGCCTTGTGCTTCAGCTTGATGGTTTTCTGCCTCTCTGGAGACTCCCACACTGTGCTGTATCTACACTTCTGAATCAATCACTATCTAGCAAGCTTCAAAGCACAAAGAGACACAGAGGCATGAGATACACAAACACACATATATAGGTGTGCAAATGCTCACATGCATCAAATGAAATCTAAGAATCTTCGGATTGCTCCCTTGGCAAGAGTAAAAACAAGCGGCGACTAGAAAAACAGATGGAACTGTACTGGGCTCCTCTTCACACTCAGGCGTGAGCATGAGGAGCGGGTGTCATATCCACCTCTGCCATGATTCCTCGAGCTGTGCCATGAAACATATCACTGTCAGTCTGAAGGAGAGAACAACCTCAGAGGCCACTGCCACCCATCTGTGGAAAATCAGTGTGCTGTGTATATGTATGTGTGTGTATATACTGTCACTGGGGCCCATCATATTGGCAGATCTGCACTTTGGAGGACATCACCTGGCATGTCTGTGAATCCTGACGAGCAGACAGACACACTGGGAATATGTTACACAGTTCTTTCTCTAAAAGCTCCCTTTATTGTAGGCTGCCTGCCTACACACACACACACACATATACACATACACACACATACACAAATGGTCCCCGCTTCAATGGCATATTCTCGGCTGTTCTAACACATCCTACTGTTTGTCTGTAGCTGAAGTGAAAAAACAGATTCTCTTACAGTACAACAGGGCTTCATTTCTCTTGCATGAAAGTTGGAAAAGTTTGGAATGGAGGTGTTTGGTATCTCGGCGTCCACAGGGAGTGCAGGTTGCCTTAAAGTCTTTTTTTCTCCCTCTTTCACTTTTCTGCCCTCTTTCCCAATAAGAATAAGATAACACAAAGACCTGCTATCTGGAGATAAAAGTGAAATACTGCACTGTGCTTTCCTTTTTCCTGAAAAAAAAAAGAAAAAAAAAAAAGAACCCAGAACTGACTCTTGCAATAGGTAATGGAGTTTAAAAGTTAAATACCTCTCCCAAGCCTTCCAAGGTCACTTACTTTGGCCTTAAAAGCTTTTTCGGTTTATTTCTTTTTTGTGCAAATTCAAGTGTCACCCGAGAAAAAAAAATGATTTGGTCTCTTTGTTTCTTGTTTATTTCAGATCAATCCTAAGTGACTCTGTTACAAGGCTTCTCTGGCATTTTGTGGTTTCACATGCTTTTGGCTCAATCCAATTGTGCTGGGGCTACCCAGCACCAGTTCTGGGAAGATCTGCTCTAAATCTGTGATTCATAACTGAACATGGCACATCAATCATCAGAGATTGACGAGAGACATCCCTCAGTCTGGCTGCTTAATGTGATTAAGGTACTGCCAGTCATTTTGAAGTTGTCCTTATTTTCATTTACAGGATTGCAGAAAGATTTATCTGACCAAAGCAACTTGAATGTACGGGTATTATTTTCATTAAAAGTCAAGTACATTTAGTGTGGACTAAGCTGGTTTTTTGGTGGGGTATTAAATCGTACAGAAAGAAAGGCACACAGAAGCACACAGAAGCACGCACACACACACACACACACACACACTTGTTCCAGTCGCTCACGGTTCATTATCATGCCGCTTACATCTCTTTGTCCCTTTTAGTCATGAGAATGAAGCTGTTCAGTGTTCCAGATTCAGGCAACACCTGGCCGGAGCCTGGTCACATGACTCTGAGGTCAGGCCCACAGTTCCACACACACAATGGTTGGCTTTGTGCTCAGGTGTACAGCAAGGCTCCCATGTGATACACACTGTGTGACACAGAAGGAGAGGGTAGAATGTCTGATCTGGTCTCGTCCTACCTCAAGACACACGGCTCTGAGTGTCTGAACCTCTTCCTGATGCAATTCCGTGCAAATGGCACACTTACATTACTCCTGAATTGTGAATTTGGATTTTCTCCTTGGCTTAACTTATTCTCATTATGATTTGTCAAAAGTGTCATTTTTGGGAGGGAACAAAAAGTGCAGCTAGACAATAAAATTCCATCATGGACTGAAATCCTATTGCCATATGTGATATGTCCATGTCAATCAAATCTCGGCAGCACACTGTGGGTGTCAGAATAAGCCTAAGACATGTTTTATTTCTTAATGTAAATTCTATTTATAAAATCATTATTTCTTATGATTTATTTGCCTACTGCATAGGCTAGAAGGTAGAGCAAATGTCATATTGCATATATACACTGTATGTATGGTAATTATCATAACACCACTAACAGGTCAGTCAATCAAAGATGACTGCAATGCTATGGAACCACGTGACCAACAGAGAGGCAACATTAAGTAAAATGGGAATGTATAAACAAATACGATATGGACCCTTTTAGCTGTGACTGTTACCTCACTAAGATTTCAAACCAACAGGAATCACAGTAGCTACTAAATTATAGGAATGTAACAATAACTCTAAGTGCAGCACTCTCTTGGTGAAATAATGATTGAGCCATGTCTACCATTTCAGTCGACCTAAGACTGATCATTTTAATATCCACCATATTATAAATTCCATCATCTACAATTCAGAGAAACAAATCACACACTGCAAATGTCCTTCTAGAAAAATAAACAATTTATTGTATAAATAAACTTCATAGTGCAAACATATTCAAGTAATTTTTGATCCAAAATATTTGTACAAGGAGAAGGCAGTAAAATCATATTTTGCATAGTGAATTCACTTGTATACAGCATTCAAGTCATGTATCTTTTGTCATTCCAGATGCCATTGTGGATTTATTCCAGTTCCAGCTGCTCTTGTATATGGTTTACACTCCACAAATGTATAAACATAATCCAGAAAACTCTCAAAGAAGACAATCCATCCATCTAGACAAAGCTGAAGATGTGGCCCTCAGATCCAGGCCATATCTATAAATGGGTTGAAGTTGTCATCCATGGATGCTCTATACCTGAGGATGAGAAGAGAGAATATCAGTTACAAATAAGCCTTTACATCAATAAGCCTTTCCTCAAGGCTTCCTGAACAGCTAAGGGTTCTTAGCTACCTAAAAATGTTCTCTGTGGAACCCTTTCTGGTAGGAAACATTTAAGGATTTCCCCCAAATTGACAAATAGTAAAGCTTTTAATGTGCTAGATGGAACCTTTAGGGTTCTACACGGAGTCTTTAAAATATAAGATTGTTTTTCTGAGCTCGATATTACATGGTTCTTTATAGAACTTTTAAGGCTTCCTGAGGAACAAACTATAGAACCATTTAGAATGGTTTTAAGCATCTGTGTGCTGATGTATGTGGAAGACGGTAGTTTTCCTCTGAGTATGTCACGCAGCCCTGTGATGCAGCACCTTGAACAGCAGTTCGCAAAAATGCAGTTGGCTGACTTCATGTTTCTCAGAGGAAGCATGTTAGCCTTCAACCTCCTCAGTTGGCAGCTGTTGTATGATAGGTGAGAGCTGGTGGGTGGGTGGGAATTGGGAATTGGGAATTGGGAAATGATTGACATACAACCAGGTCTTTAATTTATTTACTTGTTTATCTGTTTTAGACAGAGCATAAGTGCATTTAAAAAATTCAAAATAGTTGTTTTTGTTAAAAAAATGTGTAATTTGTGAATGTAATTTGTAAGAAATGTAATTTAAAATGTCATCGCTTTAAATGTTTGTACCAGTTTAAATAAAGACTGTATTACACCTGTATTAAACATATTTAATGAATATTCACTCTAATTGCAACTGATGGGTGTCTTATATGCTAACTGCCAGAGGTAGGACCAAGTCATTGTTTTGCAGTGACTCAAGTCTCAAGTCTTGGCATTCAATCAAGTCAAGAATGATAAGTCCAAGTCAAGTCCTTAACTTTAAGTTTTGAGCCCTAAACAAGTCATAATGTGCTCTTTACCAAGTTTAAGGCCAATAATAATTAGTACACTACATTTATACAAATCATGCAGGATTTTTTTAAAAATGGTGTTCGTAACATTCTACACAAACTTTATAATTCAGTGGAAATATATGGGTATTTAAAAGACACATAACTTTGACTATTTCCATTCATTTTCACATGTGATGAGGTTTAATCTATTTTCACTAAGGGTGTCCATCTATCTCAGTTCAATTTGCCTTTGCTTTGGGATTTGCTTTGTGTAACATCAAATGCCGAACGAAATTTGAAGTTGTCGCTTTTGCATCTGATATTCTTGAACCACAGGTTCTTCATATTGCAGCCCATTTGTTGTTGTAAACAACACAATCTCTGTAGGCGAAGGCTACTATCTTGGTAAGCGATGGCTATTAAAGTGCCCCTATCATTGGGGAATGAGAGGTCTTTCAGGTTTGTCGTTGTCTCATGCTGATTGACTGGCTGTCGGACTGGTTGAACGTTGACCTTGGAAATGAAGACTGACGCTGATTTGCTGAAAAAATGAAAGTAGATTCACTGCACACTTTTAAATGTATAATATATAATTTTTGGTTTTGAAAATGTATCAATCTTTCAAAGTCAAAGGGCTCGAGTTCAAGTGACGTCACAAGTCACTGATGTCAAAGTCAATGTCAAGTTGCAAGTTGTCTTTAATTATGTCAAGTTGAGTTGCAAATTTGTGATTTGAGTCATGTGACTCAAGTCTCCAACACTGCTAACTGCTACATTATGGCTAGCTAGAGCACCAGTATGAGGTATATCAAAAGCCCAAGTGATTTTTTTTTATTTGTTCCTTTAGCAAGAACAATTTTAGTGAATTTCATCAATGAAGTAATAAGTGAAGGTAGAAGTGCAAAGAATATCTCATTTTAAATATAAAACCTCAGTAACTTTCCACACAATCTGTCTTGTTTTTATGACTTTTTCAATGAAACCATGCTGATGCCATCTTTTTTCGCCAACCCGCACTTCTACTCTAACTCTGTCTAAATGGTTTGTTCTGTAAGCCAGGGGCCATATATATCAAATGTCTCAAGGATCATATTTCTAAGGTCTAATAGCATTCATTAAAAAATCTCTGAACTTGGGAACCCCAGAGACTATATATTTCACTATTTAAGATCGTTTTACTGTTTTTGTTTAGTGTCGCTACTAATTCAACACATTGCTGCAAAAATATATACTGTATATATACTGCACAGCTACTATAAATTAACAAAAAAATTTCCAGATGCAATTAAATCATATAATACTGTACCTCATATCATGTCACTTTGACTTGTGCAAAAAATGTTCTATTCAACTTTCCACACATGTGAAACGCATGCATACATAAATCATGCATCCTAGAACTTAATCATAAGAGATGCATTCAGAAACTTCGCTGCTTTGAGGAATGAAAAAGATCTCAAAGGTCTTAAGATGCCGTGTATTCACTGTCAACAAAGAGGGAACAATAATGGCTGACAGGTGTCCTCCCCATTTCAGGTTGCACTTTTGTTCCACTGCGCCCTGAGTCTTCTCACATGGATTTTCTTACCGTCCCTATAACCTGATAAGACATTTCCTTTTTTATGTGAGCAACATTGGTCTGGGAGTGTCTTGCGTTTTAGCCTTCTGTTAATTTCGATCATCCTGTTTTCACATAAGCGAGAAAGAGAATTGATAGAATTTCACTCCCACCTCCTTCAACAGTCCTCTACAAGAGTATTACTGTATTAGGTTTCCACATAACTACATTGCACTAAGGAAAATATGCGAGATCAGCAGAGATGTCTGTGGGAAACTACAGAGACGCACATGGCATTAGCAAGATGCTAGCGGTGTTTTTGCTTTCTGAAACGGTTCAGTCTAAACAGACCATTTATCATTTGTGGCCCTGTATTCTGATCTACATAATAACATTCACAAACATCCACACAAAGCTTAAAATTTGGTTACCTACAATGCTGCTGCCACAGAAGTCACAAAAAGTCCTAAATACTGTAGAGAAGTGGAGTTCTGGCTAAAACTTGTATAATAAACAACAAAATAAGATCTAAACCCAAATGCCTTGAGATTAGTTCCAAGTTTTAAGAGATAACTCTTAAAACTTGGGATCTCTGTGTAACAAATTTATAAAAGCTTACATAAAGCTTAAAGGTACCTAAAGTGAAGGTGAATGTAACAGCTAATAAACTGACTATTGTGTGTATATCTTAAGTTGATAGCAGGAATTAATGTAAAACTGGTGAATATGCAGAATTGGCCTGTTAATCAGGAATTCTAGACCTTGGAATTATAAGGTTCTCTCTGAAAATTCAGTGATTTTAAGATATTGTGCCATAAATTATTGGCTCTCAATGAGGTCTAAACAAAAAGTTCATTCATGCATCTTTAGTAAGTGCTTTATCCTAGACAGGGGTGCGGTGGATCTGGAGCCTATCCCGGGAACATTCAACATGAGACAGGAATACACCCTGAATGGAACGCGAGTCCATCATAGAGCACCATGAACACACACATTCACACACTCATCCACACCTAGGAGCAATTTAGCATAGCCAATCCACCTACATGTTTTGGGGAGGTGAGAGGAAACCAGAGAACCTGGAAGAAACCCACACGAACACAAGGAGACCACACACAACTTCACAATGCAACGCAACCATTTTAGCGACCACGCAACCGTGCCACCGTCACTGGGATGTAATTAGCATATTTCTAAAATATATCTATATATTTGAGTGTTTATATACAGTATATATAAAAGGTTAAGTACAACCACCACAATTTCATAACAAAACTCCTGACTGTATGAAGTGCTGATTGTTTGTACTTTCTCTTATGATTTCATTTCAAAATTATTATTTTTTTCATTTGTACATATTCTTTCAAGTGATCTGTTTCTTGTGGCTTGTAAAATAATAGTCCTCCATGGAGAGGAAAACATTCTATGCTCTTAAAATTTTATACTTGTTTCTGAAAAACAGGCTCGAAGTTCATTCTTATAAATCTGACCTGTTTCCTCAAATGTAGTGCTCTCTGGTTTCCACTTTTGCCTCTTGACATGGTTCCAAATCTTAGCCGCTTTAGTGTTTCAACAGATTTTGCAGAAGCAATTTTTCATATAACCAACTATAGTAATGATTACACAATAACAAAAAGTACTCCAGTCTGATGGGATGCTTTAAAATTGCCAGCTACAGACTGTACAGTTCCTTTGGAGATAGAGAGAAAAACATAATCTAACACAGTCTGATCAAAGATCAGCAACATTGAGTGTTTCATCATTGTCTCCCTGGAGCTGACTCAGCACAAAGCACGTAACAAATTTAAGTGTGACCTGTGTTCACATACTTTCCATCACCTTAAAGTGATCCACACACTCAGACCAAACTTCCTGACTAGCTATTGTTAGATGGCACACCCCCTGTCCTCAGTGATCAAACTTCTACTCTGTGCTGAGTGTTTCTATTAAACTAAGTAGTCCTCCACATTTGGCTTGCGTGGCAGTTTCTTCACATACTGCTAATAAATAGCCCACTTCAGCACAATGTATGGCCCGCCCTAATGATATACATTATTCTATAAACTAACGTGTTAATGTGAACTATATGACATAAATAATCAAGTGGACCCATTATCAGTTCTGATACAATCTGTTTAGGTTAGGAAATCATGCTAGTAATTGTGCACTAGGGTCAAGAAGTAAAAGTCTCAGGAATTGGCAGCAGTTATTTGTCATTTGGTAGGCGATTTAGGTTATAAACAAATTACTTAATCTCAGAAAAACTCCAAGGTCCCAGCAAAGACAGTTTAGCTTGGCAATGAGACAGTGGGAGAATAGTTGGTGTAAACATGAACACTGACTACAAACCTATAACAATAATATATAAGCTTTTATTGTTGATATTGTACACTATAAGTGAAAAGATAGTGAGAGCAGGTGTAACGTACAGTACAAGTAGCAATGTTTATGCACATATTCAACCAAGGTAACAGAATTTTTTGACAAATAATACACACTGATTGCAAATGTGATTCCACTGGTCTAATAGTAGAAAGTATCTACAAGTCAGTGTAGATGCGACAAGAATGTTTAGCACTGGTGGCACGGCTCACATTCTTAAATTTTTTATACAATTTTAAGCACATAAAGACTGTGGAGACTAATTATTCCTCTAATGGCTCTCTAGTAACCCAAAGTATGACCCTTTACTTCATTTAACATGAATGAAAAATATCTCATACTAACCTTTACTCTCAGCACAGTGAGCAATCCATCTCTTCTTTGACCCCATCTCCCATCTCTTCTCACCTGGAATAAGAATAAACAGTAGCATGTCAGATGAAAGAACTGCAGATGGCTCCATATTGCCAGTTGAATCAGATCAAACCTTCTAATCTTGACCTACTTTTCCTCCCACATATATCCTTTTTGCCAGGGTAGATAAACCCATGCTTTCACCACACATCTAACAATATATAAGCAAAGTGCAGCACGGCGTGCATTCTGCATCTCCCCTCACAGCCGAGGTACACTGAAACAGTTTCAGCTATTATAAATCATTTAATGCACTTTAAGGGGGTACATTAGCCTTTACACTTAACTCTGGTTAAAAATATGCTCTCCAAGGATCGTTTGTTTGTCAGTGTATGTGTGTGTCATGACCTGTGACCCAGTGGCTGATCATCTCCTGAGTCGTGTCAGAGTAACTGCTTTTGTACGGATGTGGCTATTAATGATCACACATGCCAACAACAAGAGACTTGGAGCTCCATTTTCATGCAGTGCAATTTATTGATATAATGCTGGTATACTGCAGTTTTTTCCTATTATTACCCAGTTGCTATTTTTTGTGGTCAGAAATAAATGCTAAAATGGCTGGAGCAGCTCAACGGGGGCTGTAACATTCAAAATCTATCATCACCGTGATATTTTTAAATCCATTGGGACCAAATTCTACATCTGCCTATGGAGACCCTGATGCTAAAATGGTATTTTCCTGTACAATTTCTTCCAACCCGGGTTTTACTGATGTACGCTATCAATGTCACACCACTTCAATATCACTTCTTATCCAAATACTAACTAAATACAACTGAAGGAATCATTTTATTTATATCAAATAAGAGCAAACAGCTCAGCTCTGGCTACCAAATGTGAATCAGACAATTGATGTGTAATTACCCATGGACCATCATTTAATTAATGCAATCAGTTGAATGTCTAACAAAACTAATTCAGTGCTAACTGCTATCGAGAGAAGGAATTGGCTGATATAGATGTACTAGAGGCTCACACATGTAAGAGAATGCCCATAAACGCACACAAGGAAATAGAAAACACATTTATTGTAAGTTCTGTCAGCCAGCTTGTTGTTTCTACCCCTACAATATTGCAGTGAAAACTACGAGTGGAATCTAATAGTATATTATTATCAAAATATTACTGCACTGAGCCACATTCAGTTTTTAAAAGGAACGAGATGAGATTGTTGGCATTGTTTGGATCACCTACCACACATTGTGGTAATGTATTCATTCTAATGACATGACTACAAGATACATAAATGTGTAAAGAATATATAATGCTCCAGTCCTATGCCTTTGCATTTTGTGGTTTGATCAGGTACAACCTGCTATGTCATTTGGTAGGCAATTTAGGTTATAAACACATTACTTTATCTCTGATATACTCCAAGGTACCAGCAAAGACAGTTATTACAGTTATAATAATAATATGTAAGCTTTTATTGTTGATATTGTACGCCATAAGTGAAAAGATAGTGAGTGTGTGTGAATGTGAATTTAAAAAAAAAAAAAAAAAAACACTGTCTCCCTGGGGAAAAAAAGACAAAAAACAGTCTCATCGTCAATACAGGTTTTCAGTTTTAATGTGATCAGGACATGGGACAATGGAGAGACAGCAGATATGCATGCAACCCCCCTTAAATCTTTCTCTCTATCTCTTTTTCTTTGCCTGCTCTGCCCTGGGCACCAATAGTTTGCTATCGCCTTGGCAGGCTGGATCGTTACCATGGAGATCTGGATAAACCTCGACTCCGCCACCCTACAAGACGGGTGAGGCCATGCATTTGGGCACACACACACACACACGCACACAGAAACCCACACAGGTAGTCACACATCCTTGTTTTGTGCCAGAGGCTCCAATCTTTTATATGTGTGTAAATTAACTCATGGTTATCTAAAGAAGGAGAAAATGGCCCTTCCTCCTAATAGATTACTCACAATAGAACCAAGGCTGTGGGGTTACCTATAAAACCTAATGGTGGACTACTATAAAATTAGCAACACTTTTTAAAAGCACAATTAACATTTTGGACACAATTAAATCGTCTGTTCTCTACATGACTGTTACAATAGTTTGTTTTTTGTTTCTTTTTTAACCTTTTCTTTTCTTTTAATGTATTTTTATAAGCCCTGTGATTAAAATTTTGGTGTGCGTCATGTGTGTGTATGTGTGTGCATGCAGGCGTGCATGCGTGTGTGTATGTTTGTGTGTGTGGGTGTAGGTGTGTGTGTGTGTATCTAGGGACATGTGGAGTTCAGACCACAGTTCATCCAGAAGTGATTCTTTTCATTAGCTATTATAAATAATTTAACAGTGAGGCTGTTCTCTACAAAAACAGCACTTGCAGTTACATATACCATGTAGGCCACACACACACACACACACACACACACACAAACCAGAGGCAATAACTCTTGCATAGATATTTTTATTACCATCATTCAGCCCTTTTACAGAAAATTCTTACAAGTGCAGTAAAATATATTATACAAGTCACAGTAGTAAAAACATCATGATCACATTCATCACCATCATGTACCTTCAGTAGAGAGAAAGGACAAAACATAAAGGGTTAATATTCAAGCTTGTGTCTGCTCCTCTTTTTGCCTCTTTTGTATATCCAAGATGGAAGCACCATTCTCGAACGCATACGCTAAAAATAATCCTCCATGATTGGAGGGTTGAAGTGTCAATTATTCTTATGCAAATGCGCCCAGTTTCTCACGTTTCCAAAGAGAAAGACCACAGATGGCTACACAGAAATCTCTGCGCGAGCCTACCAGACAAAAAGAGCTTGCATAATGTGATGCGGCTATTTGCATGTCTGTCGTCCGCCGCAATGAAAAATCAAGCACAGCGGAGAGGGTTAATGTAATCGTAAGTGCCTTGAAAACAGACAATATGGATACACTCATTAAAAGGATAGCTAATTTACATACATCAATGCTAAAACAGCACATTAACAAGCTACTGACATTCGATTATAAAAATGTGTTTAAAAGACGAGATTTTTGTTCTCTTCTTATACAATAAGCATGAATAAGCATGCAATTGATCTCAAGGAAATCTCCACCCATAACATTTCCACCCTTCAAATACATTCTACATTGAATATGTGACATATTTTCTCATGCATTGGATGACGTGTGGACTACTCAGACCTAATTACAAATCTGAAGTCTTCATGTTAATAGAAATGAACCTCCTGCACCTGCCAATCAAGCAATATCATCTTGGGAAAGCAAACATGGGTTTGCCAAAATGAGTGCAAGAAGGACCGAATTTGAAAGGAAAAGGAAGACAAACGCTGGAAGAGAAAGGCAGGGCACGAGTGAAAGAACATGAAGCTGCTCTGCCAGTGTGACCCGAACAAGCCGCTAAAATGTGATTCCTGACAGTTCGCTCACACACAGGCTAAGAGACAGCAGCCTCTTTGCTTTCACACTAAAAACCATGATTTTGTCTCAGACAAGTCTGCCACCTGACACACCTGCTGTGGAACCTCAAAACTAGAAAGACAAATATGCGGATAAGCTTCAGTAGGCTAGCATGGAAATGGTGGACTGTTAGCTTTCAGTCCCAGAATGAAAGAGGATGTTAGCATGTCATGAAATTAGCTAGATGTTTGCTGTTTAAAACAACGTAATATCATGCAAATTTTCTGAAAATTCTAACAAGCAGGACACATTTCTTTGGTTTTCAAATTAGTTGGAAGAAGAGCTACTGGTTAAACCCAGGCCCTCATACTAAGCTAAGCATTATCAACTTTTCCTCTGTCTTTTTTAATGTAGGAATAAATAGTATGTTAAATACCTCAAAATATGTTCCTAGAATGAAATGTTTAAACACAGGATAGGAATAAAAGAATGCTGACCTTCCCAGCTGATGCTGTACTAGAAAATGGGGGGAAAGAAAGTGGGGAAAAAAAGCTTTTCAGCTCCAAAAGTCCTGTGGCATCCTGTTACATGGTGACAATGGAGCTCTTTCAAAATGAGTCTCAACATTGCAGCCAGGTCGTCAAGTTCTGTTGATTGTCTAACACAGGGTCAAGAGAGACAGGAGAGAAGGGGATTGTGGAGTTATCTTAGACGATAATGGCAGTCTCCGATTCAAGATGGGTTCACTGTGTTAAGTTTGTTTTGACCCTTCTGTCTCCTAAACTATTGTTGTTCCAAGAGTCAGAGAACTGTCACATCATTTAAGCCATATAACCATCTGGATGTAGGATTATGTTACCAATTTTGGATTGACTTCCGCACTAATATTGTTATTACAAAACAGCTGTAATATTCTATGTCTTGTTAGAACAGGTTTTAGGATGTTTCCTTGTAAGAATTTATTTGAAGTCATCAGATCCAGCAGGATTAAAAGAAAATATTTATCCTGTTTATCCTTAGCAAAACTTTCACAATGTATTTGAAAACTGTTTTCCAGTATTATGTGGAATTTTTTATATATTTTATTTGAGCATTCTCAATAAATCTTATTTCACAAACACCTTTAATCATCATGGTCCCATATTTGCAATTTGTAATAATTCACACAGCGAGGTTAAGGTTAGGGCAGGGCTAATGTAATTTGTACTTTTTCTAAAGACTTTATTAGTATCTAAGCACTCTGTCCTTGATTGTTTGAATTTGTACAAATTGCTCATGACATCACGTTCCTTTACCACAATGGCTTAGTCCTGGGGTATTCAACTAAAATTTGTAAAGGTCCAGTTACAAAGGTCTGGATAAGCAACTAGCATGACTGAATGGCTACAACAGTTCAATTCAATTTTATTTGTATAACACTTTTAATAATGGCCATTGTCACATGGCAGCTTTACAGAAATATATAAATACAGGATATAAACTGTAAACTTGCACATTCAGAAATTCATTCCTAATGAGCAAGCCAGAGCCAACGGTGGCAAGGAAAAACTCCCTGAGATGATATGAGGAAGAAACCTTGAGAGGAACCAGACTCAAATGGGAACCCATCCTCATCTGGGTGACAACGGATCATGCAATTATAAATAAATCCCTTCTATAACTGTGTACTACATGGTCATAAAGTGCAATTGTGTAAACAAGAAATTCATTATAGTTTTCACATGAAGTCTATTTTGTTGACATTATCAACTGTTCACTTATGGAGACTTGAGTGCAAAACTGTTTGTGGGAATTGCAGTCCTAAAGTTATCATAGCAATTGTAGTCCTAAGCTATCATAGCAAGACTGTTCGTATCAGTTGCAGTCCAAAGCCATCTTCATGGTTTTTAAGTGGTACCATCCTCAGTAATCTCATTGATCTTTAGGCTGTCCATGTGGAGCCATCCTCAGCAACAGTGAGTGATTTCCAACTGGTGAGAACTCCAACCAGAAGTAGGTCATCAAGATGGATCAGGCAGGTCTGGAGAGCAGATACCTTTTAATATTTAACCATGTCATGAAAGTCTGTGAAAACTCTCCCCTTTCTGAGCTAATGTCTTTAACCCTGTAGCTAGTGTCTGGTCCGATGAGCTGCTTTCAGCTAAAACATTTACATGAATGCGTGTCATTGGATAAACTGTAACAGAGGATCTGCTACAGAAGCTACTGGTTCAAAACTAGAATCGCTGAACTACAGCCTTTTTTTCATACATTTATCAGCTCTGCTACAGTATTTTCCAAGAACTCACTTTGGTCAGCTGAAATGCTTTGCTGGTTTCCTATCTGGACCACGGTCCACCAGTTGATATCCCATGGCTTGGTGAGTTACTAGCCTAACATGGCTCAATGGTTGGAACAGATTCTGAACTATGGTCTTAATACAACTATAAGATCAGGTTTGTGACCTACTCAGGACCTACCCAACTTATTGTTTATTATTTAGGTTTATTCCTCAATAACAATGCTCTATCCAATGTAGCAGATGTATGCATGGCCTAGATACTGTCACCTCCATCGTGGACAAAGCTCACACTCACAGAACTCCGTATCCCAGTGTCTTTTATTTTCACCTACACCCCCAAGCCTGAAAAAATGTGTGTCTCTATGTTTGTGTGTGTCAAACACATCAAAAACCGTAAGGTGAATCCTTTTGAGCTGGCAGCACGGTTGGCCACAAGATGAATAAACATCCATGTCAGGGGAAACTGATACACTCCCTTTTCAGCCAGACGGGCCTCTCGTGGGAAAAACAGCTCGTACACAATGGACAGAGACGGCCTTTTGTTGAGGCTCTCAGAGATGTGGGCTAGCTCTTCTCTCCAGTCTGTGCTATGAACAGACCACTCCCCTCAGCTCACACAGTGACTAACACACACACACACACACACACACACACACACACACAGTTTGTTCCTTCCTTCATAACTCATTACAACTTACAAATCTCTCTGTCATTTCTTTGATTGTGCTTTGCAAAGGAATAGACATTAACAAAAAATGATCAGGAATAGGAAAAGGAAAGAGTGAGAAAGTGTGTGTAGCTTAGCCCATGGTTAAACCACCCCCAGAGGGGGTTTAACACCAGATCTAAATCCTTGAGATAGTGTCCTGCCATGACATCGCTCTAAAAAAGTCCACATGCTAGGGCCCACAGCAGGTTAGCCTGGGGGAATTTATGTACTCCTTTGACCAAGATTCAAAGATTTTAGCTTTAGACAGCCGAGGGTTTTGGGGTGAGGGGGAAGGTGGGGGTATTTCCTCATTGGGTGGGTTGCTCAGTCTTTCAGTCTTCATACTGAACTTGAACTTGACATTGATGATTTTCTCTCCTTTATCAAAAGAAATCACATTTCTTTGCCTGAGTCATTGCCTGAGAGGAAAGTGTTTGCCCACATACTTTCAGTCATTTTACATTTTTAAGATTTGGACAGTCAGAGAAAAAAAAAATCATTTAAAATCCATTTAGAGACTCACTCCATATTCTGCTTTTATGAAGTTTCATTTGTGTCAGCCATTTAAAGCATTCCCATTAATCAATACACTGTTATCACATTACTGTTAACATTGACATCTTAATTGATCTGAAGTACTTTTACTTGAGAAAAACTGACTCTCTTTTTTCCCAGCAATCTCTTAGACACCTTCCACTACTTATACCTCGCCCAATTGTTTGCTTTCAGCTCCAATTTGGGGCACAATAAAGATGTTATGCATGGCAGGTTTGGAAATGGACGTGGCTCGAGCTGGCTGCAAAGTGAACACATTCTCTGGAGCCTGGCTCAGTTACTGGGGCCTGGCTGGAGGGAATCACATGCTGATGCTGAGACCTTCTCAGGCTGATAAAAAAAACAATTAAACTCAGCTCAGATGCTGAAACTTGGGGACCTGAACAAATCTTCCTATACACCATAGCTCTATGGAAGAGGCTTTTTTTTTTTTTTTTTTTTTTTTTTTTTTACTGCTAATAGTCTTTATGAATTCTCTGTTCATATGTACTATAAATGCATTTATAATCTTATGTAGCATACATAATACCTTATAACCCCTGACATAAGCTTATAAGTAGTTATAGCTTTATAAGGTCATGCTCTATAATACATTATAATATCTGTTCATAAGAACAAAGCAGGTACTACTGTTGTATCAGTAACACTTTCTGTTAAGGCCATGTCTATAATGACATTTGTAATCACTTATGAATATATTCATAACATGTTATAATGCTTTATACACATCATTCTAATTATTTCTGAAAAGGCTTTACAGTTTGTAGCATTGTTTATAATACATTTATAAATTGTTAAAAGAATGTATTATAAGTAGTGCTTATAACATATTATATCACCATTATATCTTCTCATTATAAACTGCTCAAAGTTTGGCTTGCTGGTATAATGTGTTATGAGCACAAATTTTAATGCATAATGCTATATAGTGTTATACATTTTCATGAAGAATTCTAACAGTGTGTATAATGGCTTATGAATGCATTATAACATGATATGACCATGTTCATAGTTTATTATAGATAAGACTTTAATAGATAGTGTTACTGTTCTAGCCATATATCTGCACAGGAGTTATAACATACATAACATATAACACAATTAAGCCAGGTCATAGCAGGCTTTAAATAAGGGGACCTTTTAAAAAAAAATTAAGTGTGAATAAGGTTTCAAGGAAAAAACAGAGGTGTATGTTATGATGTATTATAACATATACTATAACAGAGACTGTCGATTAGTGTACATAATATTCTTACTAACATACTGTATAATTCATTATGTTACCTGACTTTATAAAAATGCTTTATAAATGGTATCCATGTTATGATAACTACTTATTATCCAACCATTTTAGACATTATATGGTATTATGCATGCTATATAATATACTATGAATGCATTTATACTGCATTATAAATACACAATTCCTAGGCAGTGTTTCAGTATTACTATATTTGTGTATCTCTTAAATGTTAAACTAAACTTAGTATGAAATGGAACTACAATATATAATAAGCAACAGACAAGACAAAGTAATTACCAGTAAGTAAAGCAAGAGTAAGTTGTTCACAAAGCATGCTTATTCATGAGTGTATATATAGTATTTGCTCTGTCAAGTGTGCACAATAACAAGCACATGAGAAAGTGCTTTTGTGGGGTCCTGAAATCAGTTGACCATATGTGCGAGCGTTCTGTATCTTTCTGCTATACAGCCTCACACAAGGGGGACCACCATAACTTAGTTTGTCTACCATACAAAGTTTCAGCCAAGCTTGGATGGACTCATCAGACGTCTTTTCTTTGAAACCAATGAAGCTCAAAAGACCTCCAACAAAGGAGCTAATCACTGCCTCTTTCCTCGGGCCTAGTCGCGGTTTCTCTTTTCACCAGCTGGGCCTTAGATCATTTCTCACTGCTAGCTGGCCTGTTTAGCGATCTGACACGGCTGTGGCTATTGTTTCTGTTTTTTTTTTTATATGACTTCATGAGGCCATGAAATGTGTGTACACATAAAATGGATTTTAATGTGCACTGACAGCATGCACAGTGTGTTTAGAGATGTTCAAACATGCATGTTAGGTCATGGACAAGTCAGGGTAACATCTATCCATCCATCATCAGGTATCCATCCATCCTCTTACACACATACACAAAGCACTCTGAGATCTGGTGCAGAGGGTGCTGTGCCATGAGATACTAATTTGTGTATGGAGATATGTGGGACTGTGTGTGTCAAGGGCTGGATGTATGGTGTGTGTGTGTGTGTGTGTGTGTGGTGGGTGTGGGGCTACGGCAGACAATGCAGCCCCAGGCTCCTCTATTCTGGCTTTGACCTTGAACCTCAGCAGCCTCCATTCCCATGGATTCAGACTCTCTGTGTGTGTTTGAGTGCGTGTTTTCTCAGTCTCTGCTTTATTTCTAATCCTACATACAATCATCCAGTGAATAAAAGCACCTAAGAAGCAAAGTTGTCCTCTTCTCACAACCACCTACAGAGCCTGATCTCTCTCAGAGCAGGCTAAGCATATTCGGGTGTAGCGTAGCTAACACTGCTAATGTTACACCACTGATCTTTGCTCCAAAATTCTCTTCATGACCAGAAAGAGGAAAGTGAAAATGAGATTTTTCTCTCAGTGCTCAGACACTGACAGCATGCTACAAATGAAACCTGATGACTGGATCTGGTTCGATTTCATATGAATGAAGTCGCATTTAAAGATATGGGCCATATTTTAACTGAATTTTATATGGATAAAATTATTAACCACACTTAAAGTGAGCTGTAAGTGTTGCACATGAGTGCTTGGTTAGGCATGTCTAGAGAGCACATTAAATTAACAAAATCATTGGCATTATTTTTTTAATTAGCAAATGATAAGCATGATAAAATAGCCTACATCCCCCCCACACATTACGTGGCCACATTAACTTGTGTACGCAATTAACTTTCAGCACATAATACAAAAAAATAAAACAATAGCAGATTCAGTATTTTTAAGCCCTCTCTAAGCTTCACACTTTCTTGCTGCTGTACTTTAAATTCATTGTGCAAAAAATAGCATGTGCTGGATCAAGTGCTATTTTATAAGATATTCATGCAGCAATTTATAGACAGTATACTAGACTAGATGTTTATTAGAATGCTTGCCTTCTTCTCATATATCCTTGTATTAGTCTTTTTTATTTTTCATTTTTAAATTGGATCTTACTTTCATGTTACATCGCATTGCAGTTCACAGCAAAGGAAAAAACTTGATTTGCTTCTTCAGTCCACATTTTCTATCCCCTGATTTTTTTAGGCTTAAAGGCTTATGGTTAAAGGTGATGGAGTAGATGGTACTGAAAAAAGGTCTCGATGCACCAGCATAAGCCGACTCTGAATATCAACATTCCCTTCGCAAATATTGATGTACCTTTTGAACTTAAGTTGCCAACTCT
This sequence comes from Pangasianodon hypophthalmus, assembly GCF_027358585.1. Taxonomy (NCBI): domain Eukaryota; kingdom Metazoa; phylum Chordata; class Actinopteri; order Siluriformes; family Pangasiidae; genus Pangasianodon; species Pangasianodon hypophthalmus. The sequence continues at coordinate 9,701,789 of NC_069733.1, read as the reverse complement.
GAATACATCCCACTGGCATTAACTAAAGCTAAAGCGCAGGGATAATTTGGAGCCCTTTGTTACTACCTTTATTTTTACCTAACTTTGTAACTCAAAGAGGGAACCATACATAGCATTTTTAGACAACATAAGGTACTTATTTTGTGAGTTTCTGCATGATTTTAGCTGTTCGTACTTGGTACATACTATGTCTTAGATCTGACAAATAAATAAGTAGTGTAATATCTGGTAATGCTTCACATTAAGATTTCTTTAACTGGCATTATTTAAAGCATTAGGTAACATAAACACCACAAATGACATTAACACAGTAACACCTGTATAGTTTAATATATTTTTTAAAACAATAAACCAAATAAGCCAAATAATCAATACCTGCATAAACCAATGTTCTAACATGATTGTTTCTCATTTTTCTCATTTTTTGTGAATTTATCTTTAATATTATTCATTACAGGTGTATTTCATTAACATTTAAACAAATGTCAATCTTAACTTTCTTTGCTAAATAATTATGAAATTTGCTATTTGTTCAATGCAGTAAAACAACTAAGGTATGAAATTCTATGAAATTTGTATGAAATTTCATGTGCTATAATAATGGCTAAACTGACTACTTTCTGTCATATATATATTTTTAATAATTCAGAATGATATGAGAATTTGCCATTACATATTTACAATGCATTATTTAGTTAACCATCTGTATACTGGATACTGAAACAATGATTATCACTCTTATAATAAAAAATATCAAACAATAATCAAATATCAATTTACCAACCTTATAAAAAATAAGAGAGCTGAAACTATGACAGTTAAAGTATGTTATTGATAAATAACTACATTACCTTTTTCTTTTCATGACACTATTCTCACTCAGACAATGCTTACACTAAGCAGAAAATGCTAGAACATTGTAATGAAATCCAAATAAATACTCCTGATATTTTATCACAGAATGAATATTTTTGGAAAGCACAGGTAATTCCAATTTTAATGCTATGTATTTTATGTGTAAACATTATATCATTTATTAATTATGAAATCTAGGGTCAGCGTTATTTCTCATCAGTGATTTCTCATCTTCTGAGGTTTAACCTTTGTAACTTTTTCCATAATATGTGCTAATTTATGTTAACTTCTATTTATGTTACTCCAAACAAGATAAATGTCATTATTTTCTCAGTTTGTATATTTTTGCATTTCCTTGCACGTCTCACAGTTGAAAACTGACAAAAGTGATGAAGGTTAAGGTTAGGGTTAGGAGTGGGATTAGCATTTGTACACATATAGCATCAAATGAAATCCAACTGCATCACCCTCACTTGTTCGGATTCCCACAAATCATGTGCTCTAGCTGATTGAGTTTATATAATATTAACTGCATTTTCAGATCAGATGCAGAATCTATGGTATTCCCTCCCTCGAGTGTCAGCTGCACCAGCAGAAAGGCAGCAAGGATTCCTCACACTGCCCTACATTCAGCTGAGTGATCCAACACACATAGCCTTCTGTCACAAATAATCATTAGAGCACCAGCCCTCCTCCTCCACACACTCTTTCCCGCTGTATTAAATATTGAAGATTTCCAACTTTCAACTGGGTGAATGTTAAAGCGACCTGCCATCAAAACGCAGACGTACAGAAACATGCATATGCGCTTCTCCCCCTACATCGTACAAGCTGGGATAGAAACCGTCTCTATTAGAGTGCCAATTTAGCCTTTCAGCACCTTCTGCCTCATATGATGGCTGGGATCACATCAGAAGCTATTTCTCCTCATTCTTCTTCCATGCCTATACCTGCATCATCTTACATTCTCATTTCCTCTCTTTCCCTCTTTGTCCATCCCTTTGTTCTGCTTCACACAGAGCACATTCAAGGCGCGCGCATTTTCTTGCATGTCAGCCAGCTAATGCTTTCTCAGGAGAGTGGAGTGACGCTCGTTCTGCCAGCCACCAATGCAAGTGTCATCAGGTCGACATTAATTACTTGCTTGTGCATAACGTTTCGTCACCACAGTGATATGCCATTAACGGAAGAGGCTGGACGAATGAACGGGCGCTTACTCTCCGTGCAAATGAGGCACCCGTCCAACCCCTGGCACGGATTTGGAAATTGGCTGAGTGCCGTGGCATACACGTCCCTTATTAGAATTTAATAAGGGAACCGATAATGTACCTCCGCATCTCTTTTAAACGCAACAATGGGTTGGAATATGCGCAGAGGTGAGCGGGGAGGGGGCTGGCGCATGGGCGAATCCCATGGCTCGACACAAAACATGAAGACTCTAGAGATTTGCCTGATATATGACAGTGAGGGTGAGCTACCGCTCTTAAAACTAAACATTTTTTGCAGAAATAAGGGTGCTTCTGTGTAACCGGCATGCTTGCTGTTTGAAATAAATGTGACTCACACCAGGCATGTGACGTTTCAGAGGCACAGGCAGTGACCAAGTGAAATTATACCTCAGTGTTTGTGAGTCTGTGAGCAGAACGATGAACTAGGGAGGACAAGGTCGTGAGCAAAGCAGAGGCAGAAACGTGTCAATCTAACATCACCCAATCAGAACCTTTGATGAAAGCCAAAATGTGAAAATGCAATTTCAGTCTTGTGTTAAAAATAAATTTAAATAATAAATATTATTTTCAGTCTTTATATATAATATGAATGCCACTACATCATGTAATGTATAATAACCATGTAATTACTACTTAATTACAAATCAGTGCTATTCCACTGCTCAGGAAGTTACTAGAGTCTTACGCATGAACACACAGGACACACGCCAGCTTTAACATAACCACAGTTCGTAACACACGTCGTCCTGATGGAGCACAATTAGAGAAATTCCAGACAGAAGTCATCAGACGCTGTTTCAGAAGGAAGGGGGGTGCACTCCTGCCATTTTGGGTACAGACTGTAGCCATTATCAAGCCAATTTCCCAAGTACAGAAAAGCATCCGAAGAACAGAGAAGCCGCCACTAACAGCGTGTAAAAATCTCCAAAGGGGATAGGGGGTAACAATTTCATATGCAATTGTCATTGTCACTCACAGGCTCTATACGTCGGCGGCTTTCATTTCGTCAAAGCAAGCAAGAGCTATTTTCAGTTGCAATAGTGGGCGGTGGTGATGGGTGTGGGGGGGTGGGGAGGGGGTGTTGGGGGGGGGTGAGTTCAACCTCTAAGGCCTCACTTCGGAGTGTTTCCAAGGTTTCCGAGTGCATTCCTGTGCGTTAGCCATTAACAAAATGGCCTCCTAAAATGTCATATATGATTTAACATATCCACGGATAAAGAGCAGACAGTGAGTTTCACAGACGGGGCTGCAGATCTGAAACGAGTTGACAGGCCAGGGAGAGATCTGAGTGCTGCTACAGAAGGATTTCTCTTTGTGCAGTCTCATATTTGTTCATGTGTTTCCCTTCTTTTCAGTTAAATACACAGACTATAACCAATACAACCAAATTTCTGTTTAAAAAGGCACATAATTAAGAAATTGTCATTTGCAGCAAGAAATTTAAGATTTCTTTGCCTACAGCATTCATCTAGGATAAAGAATAGGATATGGTCACTCGCAAAAAGAGGGAAACGTTAACCAAAAAAAGCCTTCTAAAAAGGATGTAACCTATTCTACTGTTTTCTCACTTCATCTATGATAACGAGCTACAAAGCTTTCTTTCTTTCTCTCTCAACCCCACCCTCTCTCCCTCTTGTAGATAGATTTGATGTGAAGATGCTATGACAGACTTGCTCTCTCTCTCTCTCTCTCTCTCTCTCTCTCTCTGTGTCTCTCTCTCTGCAGCTGGCATGAGGGATGCAGTAGAGTCCGTCTATGGTAATGGGATCATGGGAGAGTGGCCTGCCTCTGAGTCTCTCTCTAGCTCTCTCACACACACTCCCACGCATAAATACACCCAAACCCAGGTCCACCCCCTCCACACTCCCCCCCTAATGAGTGGTGGCAGGACAATAGCACTATTGTTGCCCCCTTGTTTTGGAACCCCAGGCAGAGAACAGTTGCTGTTTACCCAAGCCGTGGCGTCCCTCCGATCCGGATGTTAATTAATTGGAGGGCTCCTGATTGAGGCTGCTCTGTGCACGCAGCACAAAAACAGGCATTCAGGGCCACGAGAGGAAGGAGCGCTCTCATGGCAAAATGCCGACTTCTCTTTCTGTCCCTTCCTCCCTTTTACAAGCCAAACTACTCTCCTCTGTCTTCTCTGTTTTCTCGCTCTCACCATCTCTCGTTTTTTGACCCCTTTTAGTCTGCATCCTTATCGTGTATGCGAGACTCGCCTACTCTGATTTGCACACCTGCCATTCTCCACACACACACACACACATACACTGAATGATAAACCAAACTGAAAAAAGGCTTATAGTGGCAATTTTTTTTGCAATTAATAATAATAATAATAATAATAATAATAATAATAATTATTATTATTATTATTGTTATTATTATTATTATACACATACACTGTTCTAGCTCAACATCTTTCTAAGACACTTTATGTTGTTTTTTTCCTTTAATTTGTCACCTGTCTGTATATAAAAACACAGAATTGGCTGATTTATTAGCATATGATGCAGATCCAGATGTGAGTAATTCTAGAATAGCAGCGTTGCTTTCACATACATTTCCACATCACATTACAGAGAAGTCCGTAGCGGTGTGGATTTGCATGTGTGAATTTTCCACTCCCCGCACAGTCACGTCTCTCCCTGGCGCTGCCCAATCGGCTAGTGGCAGTATGCAAAGCAGCTTCATGAATATGCTTAATTAGGTGGGGCTGGTGTAATTTTTTGGGCTTATGGGATGTGACATTTGTAGGGCAGAAGCATAGATCAGCATAAGCAAGAGTGACAAATACATTATCCCTTTCCTCCGTATTATAATACTTTACAGGTCCATGAGAATATGTTTGTGTATACTATCACCTCAAACACACATACATACACACACACACATACACACACACACACACACACACACACCTTTACTACATATTCACGTCCATTCTGAATCTCCCAAACACACACACACAAGCACACACTACAATGATAGGCATATGAGATATGAGAACACAACACCAGAGTTGAGCAGAACAAGGAGAGACGTCTCTCAGGAAAACAGTTTTTGACTTTTCAAAAAAGCTTTCGATGTTAAATGGTGTTTTGCAAGCTACATTTATTTTTTGTGCTTGGAAATGGTTTGGCATCTCACAGCCCTTCAATATGGAAATCAAAATCCCATTTTAGACAGTAAGAGTGTCTCAAAAATGAGTTATTGGAACAAAGAAAAAAAACTAATAAAAAAAGGTCAGGACACAAGACGAAATTCATACATACACAAACACACACACACACACACACACACACACACACACACACCTGGCAAATTGAATAAAAATACCAATCATTCAAAGCTTTGAAGTAAACTGTACTACTGTTAGTACAAGAAAAGAGCATTTATTTTAAGCTCCAGCTGAGAGGAGAATGGCTTTAATGCATTTGTTAATTAATATATTTGAAACCAAGTTCAATCCTTAGAATAGACTTTATGCTGCATGCATATTAATAGTAGGGAAGGAGGAAAATGTGCAGAACATAAGCAGTTATGGGTCAAATTGAGGAAAATGCCAGCACTTGCACTTTTATGTAAACTATAAACTATAAGATATGCATGAACACACATTCACACACACATACTGTTAACTGTCTGGTGTCCAGAAATACAAAAATTAGGATATAATAATAAAGTGATCTGGCAGAAATAGCCAATACACACACACACACACACACACACACACACACATATACACTAAACATATAAAAAAAAACCCTCTGCACACTGTCACTTAGGTCATATGAATATACACTTCCCATTCACACCCACAAGTATGCATATATATGTATGCTAACATCCATGCATACACACTGGCATGCTCTCCAAGCTCCTACCTCCACCTCTATCTACTTCTATTCCTTCCCCCTTCCCCCACTCTCTACCACACACACAAGCACATACACACGTGTACGCTTACACACAAACCTCACACACACAAGGCGCATGGCAAGGTGTAGCTCATACCACCCAGGAAATTAACTTGACATTTTATGGAGACCAGAAGACGGAAAAAAAATATGGGGCGGTAAAGAAAAAAAAAAAGAAAGATCAGCGAAGGCACAGATAGTATAAAGCATATAAAGCTACTCCTGAGCTCCGGTGCCACGTTTGCCAGGCTTTGGAGGATCTGCAATGCAGACGACGCAAGGGTGGCCACGGAAAATGAGCTTTTTCTGTTTTTCGCTGCCCGCCTTCTCCTCTGGAGACGACGTCTGTCGCTCTGTCTGTCTATCTCTTTACCCTGTCCTCTTTCTCTTCCCTCTCTCCCTCGGCCTGTCGTCTGCTTTCCCTTGACAAACGTTTCACTTCTATTTTCATATCCAATTCGTCTGGTCCCATTGGCAGGGGGTTCCGCTTGATGTGAGGTTAACAAAATGATAGGAACGGGGAAGGGACAATCTCACCTCGCTCTAAGCTCCCAATTAGAACGATAGAGGCGGCACGTGTGAGGGAAAGCGCCACTGCTGTCTGGCAGGTGCGATTTATTTCATATATGCATGCGCATGGTGAAGAGAGATGCGTCTTTGTATTGTCTCTGTCTTTTCCCTTTCTGGGATTGAGACACTGTGTGTGCGATCAGGGTGCGAATGACCACATTCAAACACACCATGGCTTAGATGCATGAATTAATTTATCACTTTACCTCTTCGCCCCCCTTCTCACTTTTTATCCCCCTTCCCCATACACAACACACACACAGTCTGTTGTTGGATGCTGCTCTATTAGACATGCAGGAATGTTAACATCATTATGCATTATTGTAAGTGTCTGTCTATGCTTTCACCCCCCCAGCCCCCTCTCGCACTATATTGTGTCTGAGGTCTGAGGAGAGGCCCAGACGTATGTGTGTGTGTGTGTGTGTGTGTGTGTGTCACACAAATCACAAATGTAGCATTGTCTGCAGAAGGGCATTATTTTAATCGGTTTTCATGTGCCGCTGCGTACAACTCACTGATTTTCGTGAATACAGAGGTCTTAAAAAGATGCACACAAACACATGAATAGCATCAACACAATTGTTAATCGTTTCCTAAGGGACAACTGATAATATTTCCTAATAACCTATTAGTCAAACCTTTATCATTATCAAGTGACATCATTTTCATATTGTTGGGAGGGGTCTGTAAGATCTATGAAGCTTCTTGTTGATCTATGGAGCTTTTTGTGGATTGTAAAAAATCATTCTTCTAAAGATTTCTCATCAAATTGAAGCACTGACCTCAGCATAGAAATACAGAAATAGATTATGGTTTAATTCATTTATACAATTCCCAAGTGAATCAAACCCACACTTGCACCATACACAATTTTAGGGATTATCATTAAAATTTTTTATCTTATTCACATTAACCATTACTACAAACTAAAATTAAACAGATGACTAAAAACAAAAAAAGAGAAAATGGAGAAAGCGGTGACCTGAAATGAGGCAAAGTGAGATTTTCATGGCTTTGCATTGTCTTAGAAGAGACCATTTCAGCTAACCGTGGGGTTGTTAGTATAAAACGGCTCAAGTAATAACAAATCGGAGGACCTGATGCAAAGCAGGTGAAATTAACATGACCCCTTAGAGCCTTTAAACATCATCTCCGGTGTAATCGCGGAGAAATATTTAAAAACGCAATCGCCTCGTAAAATGCTGCCTTGTGAAGGTAAACACCCCCCCCCCTTTTTTTTTGCTGTGCGTCTTCTCTAGCCTGTCTTATCCACTCCTTCCTTTTGCTGCCAGCGATTTGCATACATTTGCATCTTTTCTTTTTTTGCTATGCGCTTAGCCTTTGTTCTCGGCATAAAATAATGATGTGGGTTAAACTCATGCAGCACAGCACTGTTACATCCCGTTCGCTACTTGGATATTTAATGAATGCAATGTTGCTCTATCATCTTTAATTATAGATCTCAACTAGATCACTTTTTTTCCGGAAGGAGGAAGAAGTGGAACATGAATAAGGATCAAAAGCTGATTAGCGCAATACGTTTCTTTTTGAAGAAGGTTCTAGAAACAGTGAAGGAGGGGAAATGTGCTATGTGTGAATGTCATGGGGTGTGTAAGACAGCTCTGGGGAGGACTAATGCCAGGCGAAATTATTTACCGAATATTATCGTTTAAATTGAGATAATTTCTAAACAATGTGACATGACAAACAGATACACTTTAGATATTGGTATATTCATCCCATTAAAATTATAAGGTATTATATATATATATATATATATATATATATATATATATATATATATATATATATATATATTTTTTTTTTTTAACTAATTGTGAATGTTTGTTGAACCAAACAGAGCTGGAGTACACAGTAAACACTGCATGTTGTCTGCATGAGCTCATTTTTGCATCTATGGTTAATTGTAATCATGCAGTTGAACTTCATTAGCTCATCTGAGCTAATGCTAATCGCATCCTAGTGATGCATATGCAGGGAAGAGCTGTGTGTTACACATAAAACTGAATGATTGGAGCTGCACGGTAATAGCATGCATGCTAACATTAGAGAAACCGAATCAGGAAGCAGGATGCGTCAGTTTCCAAACAGGACAGATTTGAACTTATTAGTGTGAACAGCAAATTCAATTAATTAACCAATTCACGGACTGGTAATATATAAAAGATCATGAACAAATACATAAATACATAACTCTTACACTGACTAGTAATTATGAGAAACTGCTGTTGCAATTCCTAAATACTTTCTAATTTACCAATCACTCATAAGGACAGTGTTATGTTTTATATCGTCTATTTGAACAAGACCTGACCTTTGATCAAAAATCATTACTGAGCCTCCAGATTGCAGGCAGGAGGATGTGTAGTTTTCAAAGCTTGACTGGACTCTACATCCTGTTTTTAAGTGGCTTTAAAAGTAGATATCTAACCGGCAGCAACAGTAATTAACATCAAATATTGCTCGTCTACAGGGACGAGTTTTTTCCAGCTTAACTGTAAGCTCCTTAAAGACAAGTGTAAGGTTTCACTGATTACACTTACGACCATTTATAGTTTTGTATATTATATTCCTTATGAGCATTACAGACATTCAATCTATACAAGTCTTTTGAACTGAACAGAAGATTCTATAGAAAAAAAAAACTTTCATTATTAGGCATAATGTGTTTTTTTAATTAAGTTGGGTAATAATTTGATATTCTATTTCAAGAGAGATAGAATGATGAACACACGCACAATTTCAGTTTTAAATTAACTCGTGCACTTATTCCATTTTTCCACAAATAAGAATACCACAAAGATGTTTCATACTAGAGCAGTTATATGATTTAGAACCAAACGGTCTTTCTGAATATTAGAGATTTCTGTCACTCAGTTTCATTTGTATGTAGTGCATTAATGTAAAGGAGGAGTAAAAGCCCTTAGGGGTGCTGTAGCTCTCTCCTTATAAAGCACCAGACTGGCTGTGCATAATATTTACTGTGTTAACCGAATGTTCTGGAGCAATATGCTAATACCGCTGACCACCGAGCAGTGATAAAACGGACCATACTGTTTTCATTTTTAGCTGCAGGCACGTAGTGCATATGCACAGACATGCAAACACACTTGAAAAGAGGAAACGAGGAACCTCCATAAAAGCATGGACAAACAAATGTTATGAGTCCACCTGCCAAGCACTGCTCACCACAGACAAAGTTGTTAGTCTGTTTTCTCATTTCATATTTTTTCTGAGCTCACCTTATGCTGGATTTTATTGCAGGATAAACCAGACAGCTCCATTTCACCTCACTCTCTTCCAGTGGTCAGTTATGGTCATATTTCCCAGCTCCTGCAGAATAACAGAAAATAAGATTCATAAATATTTAGCATTTTAAAGCTACAGGCTAACATTTCTGCCTTTGAATGATACTTATAGTTTTCACAAATGATGAAGAGAAAAATGAGAAAGGTAAAACATTTCATGATTCACCCCGCAGTCTGAATTGTATACATGTCCAAGTTTGAAGCTCTGAAACTGAAATAACGATTTCAATTTTAAATGTGCTGTCAGGTATGGTCTTTTAGATAACAATACTAAATGTCTCTTTTGTCAGTTGTTTTCCAGAGAACTATTGCTGTGGAACCAACATCCAAAATCCAAATACACAGATATATACACTCCATGCTGTCCTATCCCCTTAATACACTTTCCGTCATATTTTCTTTGGTATGCATCTCTTAGGTAAAGCTAATCTGAAACATATAGTGACTTCAGTATGGCAATACAAGAGACATCTGATAACTACTTCTTTTGTTGTTTTTTTTTACTGTTTCAGCTAAAGCAATGGTCAGATTGAACACATTTCAGTTTCACTTGCATTTGCTTCTGTAAGCTGTTACTTTGACTTTGACTTTATCTAGGTGAAGTTTGACCTGTGAATTCACGAGCCTCGATCTTGTGAGCCAAAAGAAATCAAGTGGGCAGGACTGTGCTCAATTTAATTATTAAAAATGTATACGCTAGGATTTTTGTTATAAAATTCCTAGCATATACATAACAATGTTGTCATTTTCAGTTTTTATCACAATACTAGTCTTTGCAATAGCGATATCAGAGATGCATTTATTATGCACAAAGCATTTTAATTTACATTTAATTTATTTATATATTTTTATCTCTCTCCACCCCTATGCCACCCCTCCCACCCTGAGTGTGTGGTTAATTTTGCTCTCGCCACAGGCGATTGTGGCATTGGCATGATTCAGAAAAAAAGGACTGTGGTCAAATTATTGCCAACACATCACAAGTTCACCAGTTTGTTTTAATTAATATGATCTCACACTTGCCAATTTCATAATAATTCATACAAGAAAAGATGTATGAGCTACATCTTACCTCGAATATACAAAGGTTAAGGTTATGGTTAGGGGCATCTGAACAAAATTTAACTACCTCACCAACGTTCAGTGGAATTTGTGTAAATATTTAAATAGATAAGGTTTGTTTTAATACATTGCAAGTCAAATCAAAGCCGCATTGTGTAGCAATGTGATTATAATATGCTATATTGATCCATATTTTGCAGCTCTGTTTATATCAGTGCAATTTAAGCTAGAATACTTTGTATTGACCCTACAGTGTTTAAACTATTTTTCTTGCCAGGGAACCCTTACAGCAGTATTTTATTCTGTAACAAGCTCAAAAACAGTGCAGGCTTTGTCCAAGTGATGGTGTCTTTCTCATGTCAAAGATGTCAAAGGAGGAATGACAGCTGTCACGTCTTATTAAGCTACCATGCTAGGCTATGTGCCGGTTCTCTGGTCAGCAGAGAATAACACAGATCCTGAGACAAAGTTGCTTGTACACATAAAAACACTGAAGAGTGTATGATTTGTAGAGATTTGTTCATTTGAAAAATCACAATTTAAGGGATTATATGTCTTAATTACATGTTAATTACTGCTTAATAGCACCTTAATAAGTGTCCAGACAACCCAGCCCATGGATCATTGAAGCACAAAGTATTAATTTGTTACATTAAAATCATTTCTCACATATACTACAGTCTAATGAAATAGTATATATTGTAAAATAAAAGTCCACATGGTCAAGTTGATGTGAAGAAACAATTCACTTTATTGAAAATGGTTCATACATACAAAACCAACAGTGTGAAATATTTTATTTTGCCAAAACACATAATAAATGGGATTAGTGGGCTAGTTCATTTTTCAAGTCTCTATCTTTTTCCAAAGTAAATGGATAATTATTTACCACTGAATAAATTGCTCTTTTTTCCTCATTAACGTCAAACACTGCCAGCTTCCTACTATATTCCTAGAAACAGTCCACAAATTACTCACAACCACTATGATGCACTTCCTCTCTCATGACATATTTCCTGTCTATGCTTATAATTAGATGATGCGGAGCCACAGCCATGAAAGCCATGACAGTTACCTCCAGACTGATAAGGAAGAGCATAAGGAAGTGGTAGGAAGTAGCAAAGCAGGTCCGTGTGTTTGTCTAGCCTGCAGGATGTGTTTTTCGGCCAAAAGCAGGCTTGTTTTTTTTGTTTTTTTTTTTCACACACAGTGTTGGCAGGCTGTGAGTTCACCCATCCCCCTCTACAGTTCCACAGCCTGGGTGTCTAGAGTTATTGCATTTCTCTGCCAGCACCCCACACTGACAATCAGCAGCTACTGGGCTGAACGAGGGGCGACTGGTCTAGCATGGAACCAGGTATGATTCCCCCACTGACAGCCTGCATCTTGTCTGCTGGGTGAAAAATGAGGGTTCTTCCCAGCAAACAAAGCACAGGAAAAACCATGCAGTGCATGCGTCATGGCCAAATTCAAGCAAAAAAAAAAAAAAAAAATACACATAATGACTGTTTTATAGAGACAACCTAATGCAGGGTTGAGCAACCACAAATCCATGCAAGAGGAAATGTTTTGTAGTGTGACAATAAAAGAAACGTTACATAGATCATTGATTTTCCAATCCTATAAGTAACGACTTTATAAAAATATTTACCACAAAATCTATCAAGCTCCAATGTACATGCTATTCTGGTGGTGTGAAAATGATGTCGCGTTGCAGTCTGAGTGTCTGCCCGGCTCCCCTTTGGCTGCCCTCCATGCCCTGCTGTCTTATTTCAGTGTACAGGAGACTCCCTCATCTCCGTTTATTAGCTGCTGACAGGCCTGGCCTAACACATGCAGGAATTTAATTACACTCATCTCATCTCAGCAGTCTGGGGGGGTTCCACACATCAGGTGCGTGTGAGTGAGTGAGTGAGTGAGTGAGTGAGGGGGAGGGAGTTTCACAGAACACCCCAGGAGCACATTTTCACACTAATCAACACGATCCAGACTTCCTAGAGGTGAGACCACGAGATGTAGGCGGAAGGATATTTACATGCATACACACCCAAAACTGGAGATCGGAAAATAATGGGGCATATAGAGGTGTCACAAACACCGAGGATTTTCTTGGGTGATATATATACACAAAAATGATTGAAGGTAGCCTGTGCTATTCATAGCATCATTACTGATCACTATATAATCAAAAGTCCAGGTTTGTTCAAAGGTAAATTACACCATATCAGAGCTGTCCAGTAAATGTAGCTATGCCTCACTGCCACTTTCCCATGTAAGACCTTGTTCTTCTCTGACAAATCCTTCAATGCCAAATTCACAGACCTCCAAAGAAGCCCATTACCATGTGATTGCAGGTGCGGGTCCTGCTAGTAAAACCACATGGCATACATTCTAGAAAGAGAAGTAGAAAATGAACCCAATACTTTGTCTGCACTTCCATGCTACTATTCACCCCTGGCAATTACCTGACCAAGCTACAATAGGGTCTGACCCTGGTCTTTACATCACCGTGCACAGAAGATATGTGCCTAGCTTTTTGTCACCTAACTCGGCATGGAAATGCTCTCAGTGCATGCATAGCTCTTTTGTTGTATGCCTGCATATATGCCTGCAATTCAATACCAGCCCCTGTGTGTGTGTGTGTGTGTGTGTGTGCGCATGTGTGTGCGTGTGTGCGTGCCAATTCATGCCTGTGTACGAGTTGGGTGTGGGCGCATGGAGCCAAGCATTAGGACTCATTTCCCGCACACTTGCCTCGACGGTGCCATGAGGGCTTACAGAGATGAAAGCGAAATGCAAATGGCGCTGCAGCGCTGCCCTGTTTTAAGCAGCCACCTTCGAAATAATTAAGACACTGGAGTGGATTGGGCCTGCCGGAACAGCGAACAGAAATTTGGCAAGGAAGAACCGCAATGACACCGTGACTGGAATGTGACTGAGAAACCTAGACCGTTAAGACAATTTCAATCTCTTCCAATCAGTGTTAAAATGAGCTGAGCATTATCTGACAGTAATTGGCATCAGTCAGAGATATGGGCATGCCTTCTTTTTTATCCAAAGTTAGATTAGAGCTGTGCGGATTGAAATATCAATATAATGGTTTACCAAGGTTCTAGCCACAGGCCACGTAGCAAATATATATTCATTTGGAATTTCTAGCGATCATGAGGTGCTATAGATGAATACAGTCTGTGATAACATGCATTGGGTTCCACCCTGCATTTGTGCAAAGGGCGCGTGTTGTGCATGGATAAGACGCGCCGCTGCTTGCCATGAGCCATTCGCATATAAAACTGATAGTAACGGGGGGAGGGTGAGTCGATGCATGCAAATGAGTCGCTCAGCATGCACGGCTTCAGTGATACTGGATAATTTTGTAATTGATGTGAGCACGTTAGCAAGGAGGATGCGCGAGCCTGTGCCAGCGGACATTTTAGGTCCCTACCCTCTTCCGCGTGCTCGCCACTGCTAAGCCCTTTAAGATGGTGGCACCTTGAAAGAAGGAAGCACTGTTGCACAGAAGCAGCTTCAGACCCTGCACTACCACTTCGTTGGCAGATCGAAGGGTACGATCTGCCTACCCAACCTCTGCCATCAATTTTTAATCCCCCCTCCTTCTAATAAGGATATTAAACAGGCAGCTCCAGGGACTGCCGCATATATGCATGAGGTGGTGCTCATCAAATTTGCATAAAGTCGAGATTCTAATGTAAGCGCGGTTCACTGCATGACGTAGCCAGTGCCTGTGACAGGTGCAGCGTTTAAATTATTTAATTGGAGGGCGCGTACATTTAGAAACAACAGCGACCACTTACAAACAGAATAAAGCCAATTTATCGCAGATTTGATGGCAGTCTCAGGGTTTAGATCTCCTCTTGTTAATTCTGTCTCATCTAAGTTTAGCTCAGATAATTAGGACTTTGGTGAAATCAGGTTCTGGGAACTGTGAATTAGTATTTGTGTCACCCACATAATTTAGTTTCTACTAGAGGACATTTCTGACAAATTCTTCCTTATTTAGAGAAAAATCATTTTTAATATTTTTTAACTCTGTTTTTCAACAAAGAAATAGATTATATATTCTAAGAACAACTCTATGTTGTGCTGGCAGTTATGGGTAATTAATATAAGTGAATAATTCACCGGCATGAAATGTATTATTTAGACTTTTGCATCTGACAGGATTGAGGTGTTTTTCAGTGCAATTATAGCAATTTATTTATAGCACATGGTCCATTTGCATAATCTAAATTCAGCAGAGCATAGCAGAATTCAAATGGACACTCAGCCAGTCATTTCCAGTTGAACACTATTAAATCATCACTAATAGATGCACGCAGCCTCGTTCCTGTACTGAGTCAGGTTTTTGTATTACAGAGAAATTATGAATTGTTTATGATTATACAGCAGAAGAAAAAAAATATATTAATAATTAGCTCAGGACAACCAAGTTAGTGTAAGGCATGACAGATCTTTAGAATGGTACAATGTAGCACTTAAAATGAGCTAAATCATTCATCGAGGCTTTTACAAGCTTTACTCACCTACTCAGTCTGCTATAAGCGTTAGAGCTGATTTAAACCGCTTACCAAAGAGTTCTGTCTCTCTCTCTCTCTTTTAGATCATTTCCTTGGTACTTCCAAGGAATGTAATTAATACGAACACTAAAAAGAACGCTGACAAAAGCTCAGCTACCAGATATCTGAGGAAGCAGATTAGGTTATTGCACAACTGAGCTGCACTGGCAAGACATGGATGTTATTTCTGCTTATTCTTTATACAGTAAAAATGAATATAGGACTACAATCCCTGTTTTCAGCTCATATACAGAATCTCAGAAACCCATATAGTTTGTATGAGACTAATTTCACAACATGCTTGTGATGTGATAAGACATCACATCATATTTAAGAAGGTGGAGCATTAAAGTGTAATGAACAGAGATTTGACCTACAGGAAATGGAGTAGCAGGAAGATGAAAGGTGTTTTGATATATGCATATGCACAAACTCACACACACCTACACCCCTAGTTTTGCACATACTCATTTATATCGAATGCCTCAGATACATATGCAAATGCATACACACATACGCACACACTGACACTCTTTCACATGCACCCTCTGAGCTCACCTCCGGTTGCCAGAGCGACACCAACCAACGTGAAAAGCAAGGTACATGTGACAAGGACCAGCGCATAAAGGGGCGGGACTATGCGCAGCTCCTGGCAGCATTCTGCTTATTTAAATCCTCCACTTACAGCCTTAAACAATCACCTAGGCAATCTATCTTCAGTCTCCCCCTATAATGAGCTACTATAGACTAATAATAAAAATCTATTATTGTATGAGACCATCTGCTGCAATTATATATATTATATATATATATATATATATATATATATAGATATATATATATATATATATATTCCTGTCTGATCCTATTAAGTGTGTTCCATTTTTTGTACACTAATTGTTGTACAAACCTCGAGAAAAAAAAACTTGATTAAAATAAATAAATTAGAAATTAATAAAAACACGGATAGACCGTCATCTTTCATGCCAATATATATAATTATTACCATATTTCCTTATCTTATTATCTTAATGTTATTAAGAAATCTCTTATAACAAGTCATCTCTAACCTAAAACATCTAGACACAATCAAATAACCATGCAGTACATAAACTGTATACAAGTGTATATAAGGTTGTAGGAGAAATAATGCATTTAACATCCAATATCATATAAATGTAAAGTTCAAATTTGCCATTACAGTATATTGGCATCAAGAAGGTCCATGGTAAAGTCATTTTAAAAATATAAATGGATGTGGATCTGAGACTTCCTACTATCAAGGGCAGCAGAACAGCCAGACAGGAGGCCTTGGCATTTGAGGGAAGTGGAGTAGTCCAAAATATGAAGATTGCTCACCCAATGAATACTTATAAGCTGCCGCGGTCGCCATGGTTATACTATTCAGCCAATCAAAAAGGCAGGATTTTTCTCCATGTTCACTGTAAATGTGCCCAAGACACACACAGACACACACACACACACACAATCAAGAAAATCTTTCATACAGGGTAGCCTAGCACATGAACATTCATTACACTTGCAGTTATGCGCTGAAGTGATCTCTGTAAACCTCATACATAACATGGCCATATGTACACATCAAATGTCCAGTAGAGGATGAAAGGGCAATAATCTCTTTTAATTTTTCTCTAATTTCTCCTTTATGAAATTATATTATATGTCAGCTATTGAAGGGCATAAACCTTAAGAGAAATCCCAGCATGCATTTTTCTAAGGAGCATATCACTGCAGCAGCTATTCTACACAGAGCATATACTGGCTTGCTGGAATACTGATATCCTTGAAAAATGTGACCCATTTCTATCACTCAAAGTATGTGGCACTGCCATAATGAAAGACTCCTTCAAAATATAATTTGCAGAGATTCCAGTCCACTCACCACCTTTCTGCGGTACATCCCTGCATTAAATCGTAGCGGTGACATTTAGAATAGATTCGAATGACTTTCCAACCTCTGTGCCCACAAGACTCGCTTAGAATAGGTGAAATGAAGGGCCAGCCACCAAAGGCGTGAGAAGAAAATATATATAAAAATAATCAAAATTGATTAGCGCAAACAAATATGCATGCATAAACAACAAGACTTGACTGGTATGACTACAAATTTGTCCTAAATATTTTATCCACTGCTAAAGGTCTGATGAGTAAAATAGCATGGACTATGTAAAAAAATGACTGAGCTGTTACACACTGATTTCTCCGCAGTAATGAGAGAAACAGGCCATGCTAAAAGAGCATGGATCTTCACAATTAAAAGTACAAAAGAGTGAGTTATTTTGTTTGGTCTAGCCTATTTAACTTGCTTCAAATGCTTAACACAACATTGATATGTCAAGTCTTGACAACAAGGACTCATTCAAAGGGCAAGGCAGCCGTTTCACTCTGCATTGAGTCTCAGTTAGACTCTGCACCTGAATAGTTCATGCTCTCAGGTTTTTTTTTTCCTCTGGTAGTCCCACACACACACACACACACACACACACAGTGACACTGGGACTGAGTTGATGAATTAGTTCTCATTTTTTGATACCTAATTGACAACACCAATAATAATAATAATAATAATAATAATAATAATAGTAATAATACAAAACGAAAAGCATTATTATTATTATTATTATTATTATTTTTATAGTTTTGCCAGTTACAAGACGGTAATTCTGATTTTTTTTAATACCCTTAGGTCTATTTATTTAGCTTAGACCTATCACTTTGTAATTTAACCTGTTCTCACGGTTTGTCTCCGTGAGCCAGACTGCATTTAAGCGCCATGTTGTGATGATAATATAAGCAATATGGGCGTCAGACCGACTGAAAGAAAATCTGCCAGTTCTCAAGTTCAAATACAATGCGAGCACAAAGGATGTGATGTCATCTTTTCAGCGCTCCTGTAGCCCCTTTATTCTGCAGGCTGCGTAGACGCTTTACTCTAAAGTGAACAATATAATAGTTTTATAAAGGAGACAGAAGTTTCTCTTCAGCATGCTGATACAGAGGCCCGCACTGTGGCGTGCAGAAGCGCAGCGCGCGCTCAGAGCCGTTAGTGCTGCAGCTCGTCTGGCCGGGGGCCCGCGTGCGCGCGCTGCATGGGGACCGCCACTTTCTAAAGTGATGCAGATGAGTCGGGTGCACTTGACGTCTTTTCATGACCCTTGTTGCCCCCCCCCAACCCTTCCTCCCCCTTTTCTTCGTCCTCCCCCTCCTTCCCAAAGCCCACCAAACCCCGCCGGCTCTGTGTGTCATATTCGTTTCGGCCTGTGGCACCGCCGCTTGCCCCCGAGCGTGGGAATGGGAGCGTCCGCTCGTTCACATCTCCTGTGCTCCGTTTTAACGGAATCAATTAAGGAGGAGAGACCCCCCTCCACCACCACCACCACCCCCTACCCAACTCCTAACGCTATCCCATGTGCCCACCCCTTTTCATTTTTTGTCAGCTCTGTATATGTCCTAATTATTTCTGTTTGGGATGCCAGCGCCGTTTCCTGGCCAAAGGCGACAAAGCAGAAATGTAAAAAAAAATAATAATAAAAAAATAAATAAATAAAAATTTTAAAAAATCGTGCAAAGCAAGGCGTGCACGTGACTTCTGCAAAAAAGAAAAAGTAGAAAATTTTCAGAAGTATTGTCACTTACAGAAGTTCGTGCAATGAACGAATTCTTCACCTCTGCATCAACTAAATTCAATAAAGCAAAAAAAAAAAAGGTGGGTGGTTTTTTTTAAAAAAACACAATTTTATAACGTGTGTGTGCGTGTGTGTGTGTGGGAGATAGAGATAGATAGATAGATAGAGAGAGAGAGAGAGAGAGAGAGAGAGAGAGAGAGAGAGAGAGAGAGATTTAAAAATATCCTCAGCCCCACAGAAGATCCCCTCCACCCTCTCTCATTTCTCAGTGCAAAACTTTTGAATGTTTGCATCACATCACATCACATCATATGAATCACACACTTTCTTAAAGCCATCAAGTCTTGCAGCATCCACAGAGGTCGATGAGCATGGAGGCAGTTTTTACTTTCGGTTATCTAGCTTTATGACGGCCAACACACTCATACAGCTAGATAACCAAAGATAACAACCCGCTTCCTGTTCAGTTCCGTGACAGTAATCCGTCCAGAAGCCTCGTGCTCTTCGATGGTGCACATCCACATAGTGAAGTTGTCAAAGCAACTCCTTAATTAATCAAGTCGTCCCGTGGTGTCCACAACTATGCCCACAAAGTGCAGCTAAAAATAACAACAATAACGCTTTCCTCAGAAGTTAAAAAAAAAGAAAGAAAGAAAGCACAAATGATAGCCTGGGCTATGCCGTAATCCCCCGGACTCGTGACATAAACCAATATTAGAGTTGGAGGGAGCGAGCGGTGAGGAAGGTGCAGCCATCCTTGCACAGGCCCTCATTTGCATTGCAATTTTACAAAAGCCTCCTCTGCTCCTATTAGACTGCGCAGGCGGTGATCAGTATCCCGCGGAACCGGCGGCCACTTTACAAAAGGAGAAATCCGATTCCGGAGGAAGAGTGAACATATGAATAACACCGCGTTGGTGTCGCCACAAAATATAGAGCTCGTGCGTTTCCTTTTTTTTGCATCATTTTGACGAGGGGTGACGGGCTCCGTGTGCGGAAACGCATTAATCGCCAAAAAAAAAAAAAAAAACAAGCTGCCATAATAAAGCGAGTGGAGGAGAAATTCCGCTGTGCCGTCTCGCCGCTGCCACCAACGGTCTGAGGAAAGGCAATAGGGCCATCTCAGGGACTAAAGGGGGGGAACTTAAGGGGAGGGGACGGCCATGCACTAGCAAAATCTGGACCAACCACACAAGGTCAAAGGTCTCGGACCAGCGGGAGTGTTAAGGTAATGATGATGTCATTAGAAACGCGGAGTTTGCTATTTGCGTGCGCCGTCGGCACGCGCTGGTTTAGCCGCGCTGTGGAAGAGACGTGACATCGCAGGGGGGGAGAGATAGCGACCGAAAACGACGCCTCTCTCCCTGAAGATGGAGATTTTTCAGCACATACAGTATAAGAAAATGGAGGTATGCAGTGAAGCCATGCATGGTCAGTGTGGTACTGAGCCTGGCCTGGCTGTAGGCTACAGAGACTGTGAGTCGCCTTTCTATGTGAGACTGTGTGCCTGTGAGATGCCTTTATATTCTGTTACTGTAAGGCAGTCTGTAACCTTTTACTCTGACCATCTCCATTTTCAGATAGATTCCCAAAGCAGAGACTGCCATTTTCCATGTGTGACAAGCTATTTGGATTCTAACAATACAAATAATCCTCTTCAAAGCATGTTTCATTCTGTTATCACAGCTTAGGTGACAGACTTTCATTCCATGTGATGGCAGACAGATAAAAAAAACGTATTTACTTTGCTTTGCAGGATGCAAGGAATAATGAATAGACTACTATATATATATTTCCCCACTGTAACTATGTGTGAGAATGGGGGAGGGTATATGGAATACTTGGGAATGTGTGAAAATTATGGCTTGTCCTCATGAAATAAAGGGGAAAAATGCAGCATTAATTGTAGAAAGTTAAAAAGCCAGTGAAAATCGTGTCTTTTTGATGCTGACGTTGGTGTTAGGTGTAGGAATACACAAGGGAATGAAAAAACACCACATATATAGCAATACACAAATATAGCAATAGGCTAAAATGACTGAGTGTGTGTGAGTGTGTGTGCATGATTATGGTGGTGGTGGAGGTGGTGGTGCTGGTGGGGTATAGGGGGGTGGCGCTCAAGAGGGAGCCACCTAGTAAGCGTGGGAAAACAATAAAGTTTTCTTTATCACTTGTTTAATGCATGTGTTCTCTTCTTTTTTCCTTTCACAGTATACCTACAATACTGAACCTTGACTTAACCACTGTAGAGGACCTTTTTCGGCTCTCTGTGAAATTGCCCTCGGATAAATCAGGATTATTCTCTGCTGTGGTTCTCTGAATTAATTACAGTGTCCAGATAGTGCAATAAATAAAACAAGCTACATAACTCTTATTGATTTTCCACTCTCGATCGATCCGACAACATCAGATCCTTTCCTTGATGCGTGACTGAATTAGCTGACTAAATGACTTTAAAACTTTGGCTTCTATCCTAATTATTCTGAACCAGTAATGTAGGCCTTGCACCTGATACACTCAGTGTATTCAGTCTCCATCTACTGAAAGCCACTGATATTTCAGAAGAAAACTACGAGCTTGAGTCACTTGCCTTGGTTTTATCACACATCTGATATCTGACTTCTCAGACGAACACAACACTTACAACACATTTCAGAGTACATCTCCTACCTAATTACAAATGATCAATTTTAATAAACAAAACATATCTTAGATGTGATTTTGTCAGTAAGGGTTATGATATTGTATGGATTTTAAATAAGGCACTGTGCATGAGAGGCAACAAGACATCAAAATGTCTGACCCACCTGAGAACGGAGCACCCGAATGCAGCAAGGGCAAGATCAGAAATACTGTGTGCAACATCATATAGCTGACCAGTGACTATTTCACTTTGTGTGACCACCATGGCTGAGTTAGATGTAACACTGGATACATCATAGCAGCAGGACCTAAAAAATATCAGCAATATCTAAGAACTAAAATTTTGCCTTGGACAACCAATCCTAGTCCACCTTTTGCTAGGTGAAGTGATGATTCACCATTGTCATGCAGAGAACTTCAGCTATAACCATGAGCATGTCCTTTTACAGATAAAACCCACATTAATGCTACTTTTGTGGTAACACTCCAAAGTTCAACGTCACTGGCGCGACACAGCGGCAGGAAAAGTGCGCGTGAGAAACTTTACAAGGAAATTAGTGCTCATGTCGGTCTGTAGGGAAGGAGCGTACTCACTTTCTGTCCAAGCGTCTTTCCAAACATGCAGTATCCGTTCCCGGTGCGCAAAACGCCGTCTCACTAATGAGTCCACTCTGTGCGCATGTGGTTCAAAATTGCCGCTAATACTTAGCTCATTACGCGTGCTTCCCTGCTCCGGTAGTCCACGCGCGCTAGAGACAGCGCGAGAGTGTGTGAGAGACTGAGAGCCAGCGCGAGATGGGGGGAGACAGAGAGGAGGGGTCGAGAAGTTTCCCATAACCTATTTGTCTACAGCACCAAATGGGAAAAAGTGCACTGTTGAGCGGAGAAGGGTTGGCATGGCATGATTTTTTTTTCTTTTTTTTTTTAGTGTTAGGGTGGGGGAAGATGGGGGGGAGGGGGGGGGGGGCAGAACCTCTCCCTCTCTGTGAGAGAAAGAAAGGACGTGCTCGGAAATTCAAACAAGTTGGCCAGGTCTTTTGTTGGACTTGAACTGAGGAGCCATTGTTCCCCTTATTGGCGTGGACTGTAGCCCCCCAGTTTCCCAGAGCAGGTTACGCACTGACTGCGCTAATGAATTTGCCTCGAGCTTTTTTTTTCTGCCCCACACGAGCGGACTGACGGAACGCGCTGCTCCCCGTCTTTAAACACAGCGAGGACATTATTAGAGCAGGGAGAGAAAGAAAAAAAACACTGTCTAGAGAAAGCACCGCTTAAAAAAGCTAGAAGTCTAAGTTTAGTCATAAGACACCAAGAACATACTGTTCACTCATTTATTCATGAAAGAGAGCACGCGCGAGGCCTGAGCACTAATAAGTGAACATTCTTTTCAATAAAAGTGCAGTGTGTACCACATAACCTTCTAATAAACCTAGTATTATTATTATTATTATTATTATTATTATTATTATGTTACCAGTACTTTTTCTCCTCACATGTGCAAGCTTATTGAATATCATGTTCAAGTTCAAGTTTTTTTTTTAATAAGCTATTTTTTTTGTATTAGAAAATTAGTAATGACGTTACAGCACGTAATTCTGTCCCTCTTTCTAATTCTCCATGATTGCAAGCGGATTCGCGTTTAGATTTAACAACGAGGTCACGTCCAGTGACGTAGACAAGCCGCTGTGCTACGCGCAGCCATATTTAAATACATCAAGGAAATTAGCGCATCAAATATGCAAATCCCCTTACATCGCCTTTCTATCTGCGCTCGGAGTAATTTTACCCGCGTCGGCTCCGAAGAGGCTCGTTTTCCATTTGAAGAGAATAGACGCGAACTGTGTGTTGTTTGTTTATTGTTTTGAATATGGCGAGCATCTGCATGGTGGGATCCGGAGCGCGCGCTGAAGGAGCGGAGACTGGCGCCCGCGCGCACTGACACACCGCTCGGTTCATCGCTGCAGACGCTTCCAGCGTGTGTGTTATTTTAAATATTGATGCATATGTAAAAGGTATATTTGCATCTCTTTTGCATTCCCGGTGGCTGTGGCTGTTATTTTCTTTATTTCCTTTTATTTGAAACAGCAGCATTTTAGGCGAGCGGTTGGTTCTGAATGTTCATTTTTCTTTGTTTTCCTTTATATTCTATTTTCACAGCTAAGAGATGTACCTTAGAAATGCGATTTCATAAAGTCTCGGATTTGCACCATATATGATAAAATTCCTTAGAATTACCCTATTCAAATACAGTGTGCACTAACAAAGACGGCCGAACAAAAGAATAATACGCGTTTAGTAACAATTTGCATCATTTTGCATGATAATATGAGTTATACTCTATATACGAGGCCTATATACGCAAGACTCATTGAAGCAACTGCTTGAAATTGTAAAAAAATATATATATATACATATTTAAAAAACATATGAATCCTATTAGGAGTCTGTGTGAAACAGACTGTCTGCACACCCTGGCTGTATTAGACTGCTATAACTGCATCATTACACGTCGTATGCAAATGCACATCTCATAGACGCATAGACGACTCAGGTACTCAGAACTCCACCGCACAGGATGGATAATGATTCTGTTTCCTAGCCTCTGATAACAAGAAATCAGTAATCAGTCATCGGTTGCAGGTTCAGCCCTTAACTATGGCATTTAACTTCATATGAACAGACACATCATTTTTGCGTCACACTTACCCTTAAACCCAACGCTTAGTGTCCGCCGCCCATTAATAATCTACCTTTTGCACGCTGACACTCGAGGCAACACGCATCTCCGGAACTTTTTTTGGTGTGTAAGCGCTCTTCAGCTTGTGCACCTTTGCTCCGAGCTGCTCAGCTGAGGTGGCACCCAATAGAAGTGGCCAGGCGGGCACACGTAAAGATTTTCATCCCAGGCGGCTCGAGACACGTGCTGTCCTATATGCACGCGTGTTGCTAGGCTCATGCATATTTTCGGGACAAGCCCAGTTGCGTCTCCTTGTTTGTTACCGAGAGAAATTGAACTTTACTTGTAAGCTAGTTTATCCCCTGACCCCGTCCTCCATCTACACGCAGTGAGAGGGCCCGAAGTTGTGAAGCGCACGTGAGCGGCGGGGCTACGCCTGCATGCGCGCGACCCCATTATCATGGTGATGCATATTTACAATGCAATTAGAATAGGAAGGCGCTTGTCCCACCTAAAAAAGCGAAAAAAAAAAAAAACTTTCTAAACAAAACGAGGAGGAGAGATATCGTTTCAGCGATTTATTATTTTTTTCATAATATGCTACATATACAGTTACATTTCATTTTAAGCAATTGATTCAATTTAATAACTGCATGTAGTTTATGTTTGGGACGTGGACTGTTATTAGACACCCGCACATAGGCCTACGCCTACACACACACACACACACACACACACACTGACTTACCTTTCAGCTATAAAAGAATTAAAAGCGACTGAACTATAATGAGAAACTTAAGCAGTTAGACTACTGCGAGCATCAGTGTACCTAAACCTGCAGATATCTGTCCTGATACATTCAACCATTTATTCCATGTCCATTTCATGTGATTTCTAAATTAGTAGGTTTATATGTTTGCTTGGAAATTCTTGATGCTCGTGCATCTCCCACCTTTAAAAGTCTTATTCACTATTTTCTTAGCTGTCTTCACTATTTTCTAATATCACAGGAAATACACAGCTACAGTTAAATAATGAAGTCATCTTGTCACCCAAGGTCGCATTTCAATCGGGAGGGTTTTTAAATTATTATTTTTATTATTTAATTCTAGGCTATATTTTCTTTTAAGTCGCAATAATTTGTATGAATCTGTGTGAAGCATCATACAGGTATCCGGTATAGTTATGACAAACAGAATGGATAAAAAACAAACAATAATTTGTGACAGTTTTAGTCGTGTAATGCTGGATTAGTTTGGTCTTTTCTTGTGCAATGTAATTTCGTTGAGAAATCGTATCTGGAGGACATTTACCCGACTTGGAAATCAGTAAGTGAATAGCAGAAATATAGCTCAGTATGCCTATATTATTTTGACACTTTATTCAGGTTGCAGAATGCATGCGCTAAATATTTGCATATAGATACAGGTAAGCTTTGTGTGCGTGTGTGTGTGTCTGTGTGTGTGTGTGTGTATGTTCATGCTATTTTCTTTTAAAACATTTTTTTAATTGTTGCATATCACAAACGTTACTGGTGTCATGTATTATTATATTATTCAATAATATTATACGTCATAATATTATATCTTTGCAGGTGATCTTATTTTATTAAAACGCTGTAGCTGATGAGATGTCTGTGTGTTGGTGTGCACAGCGGCTCTGTGGTTATCAGGTCAAATGTCTGACCAGCAATAGTCTTTTAAAGGTAAATATATCGTGCAGTTATCGCAGAACTGGTCAGCAGCTAAAGCTGTCAGGTTTTAATTTGAACATGTTATAGCTTTATTTCAAATGAAGGAAAATGAAATCTGGGTCAGCGGAAAGCGGTTTTGTGATGCTTGGCGACACCTAGCGGTTTCTTCGTGTACAACATGCGCCGTGTTTCATCCATTTAAGAGAAATTAAACGGCTTAGTGGGGAAATGGGGTAATATATCTGCACATTTTTATTTATTTATTATTATTATTATTATTATTAGTAGTATTATTATTATTATTATTGTTGTTGTTGTTGTTGTTACTGTAAAGTACTAATATTTGAGGCTATTAGCGGGATTAAACATACTGGAACAGTTTTTAGTTCCAGCTTAGTACACACTTTTTACTCGAGTTAGTTAGCTGTCCTTTCGTGCAGAACACACCTATTATTCCCATACAGCCATGCACATGGGCTTTTTATTAACAGGTTCATTTACTTGAGTAAGATTTATGAAAAAGCCTGAAAAATGATCCTGGTTTTCAATCTCACACAAAGAATTAGACAACATAAAGCCTACAATACTCAGAACCTAAATATCTCTTCAAATTGGGACATGAGACAAAAATAAAAAGCAAAAGCAGTAAAAAGCAAATTTTAAAAAATCTAATTCTTCTTCTTCTTCGTTTTTTATACGTAAGAGTGAGCTAGATTTGAAATAATGGACATTTCTGCAAAAACATACTGCATTCAGTCTTTTCCACAATATTAAATCTGCCTCTGTGAGAGCGTGTGTAAAATACCTGTTTAAACCGGTGTGTGTGGTGTCCAAAGCAGAGCAGCTATCAGAATACAATGTGGTAAATTTTTAATTGCAAAAGGTCACTGAGAAATTAAAAAAAAAAAAAAAAATAGCAACAACAATAAAAATCAGCTGGAGTTTAGATTATGGAGCGGATGTAATTAGGCTCCTTGTATTGCACGCCAAAATACCTGCACGTGTTTATGCACGCGCATCATGTATTTAGGTCACGTGCTCGTTTACTAATTCATTCCTCCGAGCCCTGTTTTTTTTTTTTAATGTGTTATAATGCAGGAAATCAGAACGCGGCGTTAATCTTTTCTAAAGCGGCTGTAATTATTTCCATCAGTATGCCTCCTTAGCTCGAGCAGACACACACACTGATGAACTGATTAACTGCTAATACCAGTCTCAGAAGAAATGAGCACTGAAAAACCTGCGATAATGGAACAGTAGGTAATACGTAGCCTAAAATATCTGAAACACTTTGGGCCGATATTATTTTCCTATTGTTTTATTTGTTAAAAATCAAGTTCATTGCATATCATATGCATTGTCATTGTCATGCTATGCGCTTCATGAGAAATGAAATTCAGATGCATGGTTTATCAGATGCATGAGAATGAAATGATAACTTCCACTACATGTGTGGGAGTTACAGCCTTCACAGTTTATTTACGCTGCAATGTAGGCTTCATCCATTAGCTTTCTAAAGGCATATGCTTCATGAATATTCATTATAAGCGTTCACTTTGTATTCCTGCTTTTTTCGCCTGATTATAGTGAAGAAAGCATCCTGCCATAGAGTTCATTTACCACTTAAACAAACCTGCTGTTAGTGCTGATCTCTCATAGACTGTCATTTTCATTTTTGTTGTTAAAGCTTGTATTTTATACTCAGTTTAAAAGAGAGAGAGAGAGAGAGAGAGAGAGAGAGAGTGTCCCGGCTTTCTTATCCAGATAGCAGAAAAGATTTCTTTTGAACGTCGTTTCGAGTGTTTTTCTTTTTTTCTATTCTATTCTATTCTATTCTATTCTATTCTATTCTATTCTATTGTCTCATATGAAGAATTGCTTTTGTAACATGGCGCGATGCATTTCAGTGTTTAGTGTAAGTTAATAAATTCATTAAGTGCTGTTCTCTATCCATAATTTGTCTCAGATCACTGTATGCACCAGCTGCAATATGCCAATGGCGTTTTTTTTTTTTTTTTTTTTTTTGTTCTGTGAAATTATTGTTCCCTGCAAGAAAAATGAATAAAATTTCAAAAAATGAATTATATGAACTTTGAATGATTCTTTATCCTTCAGGCACACATTTGATGCAATATTTTGCAAATATAAAAATAAAGGCTATGGACTGATCATCGTGTGTGTTTCAGAATAATATCAGAACAAAATTTTGGACTTATTTATTCAAGCTGAGAATAATCCGAGCATTTATTAACCACCAGTTATTTTCCGAAATGTTTTATAAAAGAACGATTCTTCTGAAATGTGCTCTGTTTTGGGTCACTTTACCTCCAAAAACCGGGGCAGCTTATTTTATTAACTGCAGTACACTTTAGGGAGGCTTTTAAGATAAATAAATAAATAAAAATCATCCAAATAATCTTTAATTCGGCTGTACGCACAAATGACCAACTCCGACCTCAATCCTAATAAAATCACTATTTACTTTTTTGCACATAGTCCCTTTCTATTACACACCTTAAAAGAAAAAAAAAGAAAGAAAGAAAAAAAGAAAAGATCCTTCAAGGGTTCACTGGATAATTAAGGGTTCTTGGCTTCCTAAAGTGCTTCTAGCCCTTTCGGATAGAGAAACTCTCTGCTCTAAGGCTCTCCAGAACCTTTAATGGTTCTTTCAAGGTTTCAATTTTTTAAAGTGTAAATTTTAAAGTTAGTAAACATTAAAATGGTTTTATGTACCAAAATGTCAGAAACTTGCTATCAATATTACCATTAAACAGGTTACTAAAAGCTCATCCCACATTAACAGGCAACTTTGGCTCAACAGTGCCCTCTAGTGACTAATAAGATTATGAGTGGAGAAAAATAATACAATGCTGCCACCTGGTGGCGACGCGGTGTATTACACTCTCAACAGCAAACACTGCCAAGAGCAAGTTTAATAGACAGCTGATATTAATTAAGATTTATTTATTATTGCAACGTCCACCCCTCGGATATAATAATAATAATAATAATAATAATAATAATAATAATAAATCAGTAAACGTGAAAATAAACAAATTTTGGCACCGGGAAAAAGAAAGCAGTTGCACATGTACACTTGTACATGTGTCTAAAACACTGGTATAGGAGTAATTTGGACATCCTGAGGAGTTAAAGATCTTTTTTTTTTTAGTTTGCTTTCCCAGGAAAGTTTTCTTTAGGGACATGCAACGCATTGTGGTTTAGAGAACGTTCGTCTAACGTTTTCCTAACGTTTCTGTAACCTTTAAAGTGTTTCATCTTTATGCAACGTTGCACTAACTCTGGCTGCTTGAGAGATGAGGGGGACGCTGTAGGGGAGGGATCTCCGAACCATCACTATAAAAACCCGTTAATGTGAAATACAAATACCGGGTTTTATTAAAAAGACTTGAGGCAGACAAGTTAAAGAGGCAAAACACATGCAAACGTAGAACAGTCACGTGACCACCACGCAACCCACGCGCGAGACTTCACAACGTACTTATACTGTGTGTGTGTGTGTGTGTGTGTGGTGTGATTGTGAACAGGTGTGCCTAATCAGAAGTCCTGTAAACAGGAACATGGACCATGTGACAGGTCATGTGATGTGGTTGCACTGGGAATCATAGGCAATGGAGTGAAATTTCAGGAGAATGTTATTTAAAAAAGTTTTGGACACTTAAGCTACAACTTAGTTGGAAGAAGATCTTCCTGAGAACAACCACTAAAATACACCACGTTTTAGTGTCTTGGGAATTTTCTGACCACAAACACCATCAGCCTGCAAAAAAGAGAACTTCATGCAAGGAACAGACCAAAAACTCGCAGTAAAATACGATGGTGAATCACTGGTGAATAAAGTAGAGCTTCATGGAATTAATGCTTAAGCAATAGTGCACGAGTGCTGTTGTACTGAATAAGTGATTAATGCCTATGGCCGAGCCACAGCCATGCTCCTACTCAGTACAACAGCATGCTGCGATGGCTTTTACACAGCAGCTCTCTAAACAAGAAATTAATATCCAGTAATTGACATTTCAGACACAATATAGACAAATATTTTGTTTACTTTTGCTCCACCAGCGAAAAATAGTTCCCAAAGAAACCACATCTGGATGAAGTGTTGCGTGTTGCCATGCCAACACACAGACTGACTAACAGCCTATAGTAAGTGTAGTAACAATTTCAGTGTAACAAAGTATTGCTAGAATTGAATCATATGTAGAGAACACAGACAGATGAAGAGATACACACAGAGAAATATCCCAGTGCTGTTATACTAAATATCAGCACTCTTAGAAGGCCGCTTGTCCAATCAAATTAGTGGACCGGAACTAACTGTTGTATAAAATCAAATAGCTTTTTGCATAAACAACCCTGCTGAAAAATCCAGTTTAGTCTGACCAACTACTGTACCAGTTGCTGAACTGGTCAAAATGGCAGACCATCTTAGCTAACTAACAGTAAGTTATTTCCCAGCTTCCTTATTGCTTGACTAAATTGATCAATGAATGTTTGAGATTTTCTAATCACCTCATTGTTTTGTTATTGCCATAAAAACAACTTGTATATGAAATAACGTTGGTAGCAGTAACTTTCCTTTCTGTTAGGACTTACCAGCTGGCAAAGGTGGTCTAGCAGTTTGACCAGCTCTGCCTGTGCTTTGGTAGCTAGTAGCTGGTTAGACTACACTGGATTTTGCAGCAGGGAACACATGTAGGAATTAACCGGCATTAGCTGTCCAGATATCTTTAAAACAGTTTGGAAATCTAGTCTAAATTTGATGTTTCTTACGTAAAACCATTCTGATGTGGTGTTGTATCAGTTGGCACATTAACCACTAGACTGCATGCAGCAAAACGACAATTTATGAAGCTTGAAAACTACACATTGAACATGTCTATGTCAAACAGATGGAAGTTAAAACCAACAAAACTGTGTGTATGAGAAGATATTGAGGGGTGCAGCAAAAAAAAAAAAAAAAAATTAAAAAATGTAAAGGTTTTTTGCTTTTTTAAAAGAAAAATACATGTTGGAACAAAAAGGTAAGCCCAAAATGAAATCCAAACTGGAAGATGCCATGACCATGCTGGCTGACTAGCAAAACTTTGCTCCTAATTTTTTTCCCCTAGCAAGAAGGGGTGGGGTGGAAGTGTGTGGTGTGTAAAGTTTCTTTTTGATTGTTGTTTTAAAGACCTAAAGTTCATGAAAAGCAGCTTTACTAAGATTCAAATTACACACCAAGGTCATCATGGTCATTAACATTACTACTATAATATCAGTAAGACAGATCAGCCATGAAATTATTTTGAAACAATCAAATGGAGGAGTGTTATAAACAGAATAATGTCCTTGAGAAGTGTATATTACACTGACTATTTTCATTTCCTTTGATGATTATTGCCATCCGTTTCCAGTGGTCGTGCTAAGGAGAAAAGTTCACAGAGTATAATACTACTAATATTCATTCAGAGTTCAGGCTCATTATGTGATAACAGTATCATATAATGCTGAGAGCTTAAAAAAAATAAAATAAAAAAAAAAAAAACTCTTACGCAGCTTAATAAATGTGTTCGGTGTCAAATTTGTAACAAGGTTTCCCGTTAAAGACAATTATGTTTATTGTAGATGATCTGTCCATGAAATGATCATTTTGTTTTCTAAAGCTCAGAAAAGACTGCTGCATAAAATGTCCTGTTTGTGTCTGTAATTACACTGCTGTCATTATTCTAAACATTGTGTGTGTGTGTGTGTGTGTGTAAACGAAACATTATTGTCCTCAAAATCATATCAGTATCATATCAATGCATATCAATATGTGATCTTCAATGGTGCAGAACATTTATTTTATGATTAAATTCTAAGACTTTTTTTGGTTTCAACATCTTTCATTGACAAGTTGGTCTATTTTCGCTTTGCTTTCCCCACAATGCCATCTGACTACCTGTTTATAGTGGTGCAGTGGGATTTACCCTTCCTTCATCTGCACCTAAAGAGAGCGATGCAGCAGTGCTTTAGTCCTTTCATCTGTCCAGCTCTCTCACCTCCTCACCTGTCCTCTCTGCTCAAACAGATCGGCTTCGATGCGATTGTGTTTGTCACCTCATAGATCTCTCACTTAGCGCCTCACAAATATGTGAATACAAACATATTTAATGTTTTCTAGGGTGGAGTTTTCCTTTAATACTTTAATACTTGATTGTTTATACGGCTGGATTTCAGTACATTTACTCTCATACTCTTTGTCATTTGTAATGAAGAGCAAGTGTATTTTTTTCATTGATTACTTTTGATTTATTATATTTTATTGCTTAAAATATTAACTCATAAATAAGTTAAATGCTTATTTAATGTGATGCATGAATTTTAAAAAAAAATGACCTAAATGCACAATATTGTAAGGGAGGCCTGGGCTTCAGCAATTATTTAAGATCTGACTTTACTTAACCAGCCTGGGTCAGACATGTACAGCAGGCATTTTCCCCTGGTCTACCACCAGCATGCCCACACATGTGGCAGTGTGTGTGTGGGCCAATAGTGGGCAACCAGCCGGTGGTAAAGCTCTACTCATCCCCTGTGTGGTCCCTGACCACGGCGTTAGGTTGAAGCACCACAGCTGCAAAATCCTCCATGATGACTGAACAAATCACACATTTTCTGCTTGAGTCATATTTGTATATTCTCCTTTACAGTGCATTATGGCGCTTGGTCTGTAAAGAACAGCAACTTCTAGAAGAGGCCTGTGGCTTTTCTCCAGCCTTCTATATCCTGCACACTTGAGGAGCGGAGGTAGAACACACTCGCTCCAGGAGCTGATGAGTGAAAATTAGAGGAACACGTGTTAATACGCATGTTTCCCCTGCTCCCAGAGAGATTTCGAGGTTATTTGAGAGATATTAAAAGCAATGGAGCACTGCCAGGAAAAACTGGGAGTGGAATGCAAAGCCACAAAGCGTTCACACAGATCAGCATTTATAGGTAAAGTACACATTCATCGCGCTTGAATATTGTTATTTTGGAGGGCAGGACATTTTTGTACATATAATACATTTTGCAAGTTCATATGATTATAAGTATTGCCTATATAAAGTACAAAGCTTCAAAAATATAGTATATTTTAAGTGGTTTTTAAACTGTCTGCTAATAAAATTAGTGTTTTTTTAAGTCTTATATTGATCTTTTAGAGTTCGTTTCATGTATGACATCTTATTAAAGCTATTATTCTGTAATTTCATTTAACCTTGTTTTATTGTTTCATTTACATTCATGTGCATGAGCATAGTAATAAATAAAATAAAAAAAAATAAAATAAAATAAACACTGTTCACTTATAATTTAAGCTGTCTAAGCATTTTTTTTGGTGGTAAAATGTGAAATCTTTTGTCCTGCATGGTATTTCCCAGTATATAATTTCAGATTTAACTTGAGTTAAAAGATTGAACTGTATGGCATCTACACTGTGTTATTAATCTTGATGACCTTTTCAGCTTGTATTATATTTGAAAATGACTGTAATGAGGCAAAAAAAAGACAACACAAAAAAACCCACACTAGAGCACCAGTGGTAACTAAGAAAGCCAGTAACTTTACTGAGTTCTCTGCAAAATACAAATACCTTTTTGAATCCCAGCAGGAGAAAATGATTTTTTTTTAATATCCATACATTAATTTTTCACTACATACAGCTGAATCAAGTCCCTTGAGATACAGAGATGTGATTTTTTTAATTTAATGACATCTTGTCTTCAAGTGGCGACAAAGTCCAGCTTATGCCGCTGAAAGCCTCTTTCTCCTGGTTTGAAAAATAAAATAAAATAAAATAAAAAGGAAAACAAAAAGAGAGAAACACACTTCCTTTCCACCTTACCAATGTAGGTTTATACAAGCTACATTTGTTACTACATTTTTTTTGTAACTTTTTTGTTATTTGCATTTTTTTTTTAATGGAAACAATATTTTAAGGAAAAAGAACAGCAAACCAAAAAGGGTGAACCAGGGAGTCATATGTGTACATAATGCAAGATTTTATAGAAGAAACGATGGCATACTGAGTCACAATACTGTACATTTGTTAGGTTCTTATGATTTTTTTTCTTCTTTTTTTTTTAATAAATTTTGTTTTGTTTTTATTCGTTTTTTCCACCCCATTTCTCATCATAATTGGTTGAATGGTAATTTGAGGTACTGGGAGGGTGAATATGAGGTACCAGTATTATTGTAAATTACATAAAGCAAAACAACATATTCAGAAATATGACCTTCTCAAATCCCAAAGAGAATGGAATATAACAAAGCCAAGATAACACTGCTCCATGTCTTTGGTAGAAAAGATTTCAACAAATGTCCAGTCTCTGATTCATGCGAAACTAAAACGATTACACTGTAGCGATCTCAGTATGATCAGAAGAAACGGGTAAATGTGTTGTAATTGTAATGGGACAAACTAACATGATCAAAAAACACACATGACCAAGGATTCACAAAATATGCCTCATCATAACCATGAATCCATAATAACATGATATATTCCTCAGTCAAAAAACCCCATTAACTTCTCTTTTAAATCTTTCAGTGCAATGGCGATTCAAGTGAAACTATCGATTCCTTGTTTTGAGTTTAAACAGCATCTGCTTTGGTTCACAGACTAAAGGTTTGTCATATCAGAAAGGTTGTGCTTCTTCCTAACCAAAGCACACATTTGGATAAACATCTTGTGCTCACTGAGAGTTACATATAAACACAAGCAGGCTGACCACTGCTATGGCAACAAGAAATGCTCAATTCTGCTATAAATGCAAGTGAACAGGATCTTTATTACTGCAAAATGGGAATTTAACTGTCAGCAAATATATCTGATAGTAAGTGTGCTTACTTTGGGAGCATACACGTTCTTCACCTGAGTGTCATTATACCATTACTACGCAAAGAAGTGTATCTTCCCAAACTAGATATTCATGACAATTGCTGTTTGTGTAATTTACACTGAATCTAATGTTCTTGCTGGGTTTCCCTTGAAAGATTCAGTATGGAGCAAAAAGAAAAAAGACAAAACAAACATGTGCAACTGTACTTATGTAACCTCACACTGACAAAAAATGTTATGACCATAATTATCATATATATTTATATATTAGAAAGCTATACACAAGCATGTTAATTTCACAGATATTTAAAAGAATCTTAATATTATTATTCAATATTATTAGAAATACACATTAAAAAAACTCTACAAAATGAAAAAAAAAAAAAAACTTCAGCAAAGCAAGGGTTCTCAGATGTCATGGCTTAGTTTTGAAAAGCCCAAGGTTAATCACTCTTATACAACTATCATTTTTCATATAGGCAAAGCTTTCAAAACTCATTCTGGTTTATATAAACTACAAAACGCCACAAAAATGCTTTGCATTGTATTCCTTTTTATATGAAAATATAAGCAAGAGTATCATACAATTGTTTCTTTTTCTTGTTTTTTTTTTTTAATACTGAACATTTAAAGCAAGTCCTAGGTTTGTGATTTCATCAGAATAAACTAACATGGCTCTTAATTTAAGGTATGGTCCTTCATCTACTGACTGCCATTTTTGCGAATAACACTCCCATTTCTTCAAAAAAGCGCTTGATTCATCAGAGGTTCTAAAATACTCCTTCTCCTTGACTAAAGCCTAAGGGGCTGTACATCTGTACAATCCTTCAAAAAATCTTGCATAAAAGCTTCCATTTGAGATCAATGTCCAATGTCTGGCAACCTCGACCCGTCCCCCTTGTCCCCGCCCGCCCTCTATGTACAATACGTTGAACCTGCAACATGACTTTGTCAATCATAACATACATTTAGCGAGGGAACATTCTGCAGAGAGTGGCGAAGAGAACTAAATCTGTACACAAAGTACTGGTAGAGCAACTCAAGTGCTAGCCTGTCGGCGCTGGCCCTCAGCTGAGCTTCTCCCATGGCTGAATGTCGCTGAGGAAAGTTGTAAATACCTTTACAAAAAAATTTGAGAGTACCTGACGATTTTTTGTTACTATGCATATATGTACACCTACACACACGTGTAAATATATATGCATATATGGTTAAGTCTTGAAAGTCAAATCCACACACAGCAAAAGTTATGCATAGTAACCCCACCCGCTAAAACCCTGTCTTAACCCTCTAATGCTAGCCCCTACCTCCCTTTCCCTCCCTGACACCCATCAATCACGACAACATGTACATTTGACACTCTTTGAAGAAGAGAGCGAAAAACAAGTAAATTGAAGAAAAGCCCTCCTGTCTGTTTACATTGCGTGTGACTTGACAGAGCTTGGAGGGCTACGATTCATCAGAACAGATCGAGAGAACGCGTGAATGTGATGATGGACCGAGGTCAAGTGTGGGGGCTGTTGAGGTGGGGGCGTGGCTTATCATGTGGCCCAGCCCTCAGAAAGGCGGACTCGCTTGACAGAGGGACTGTCGCGCTCGTCCAGGCCAGGCCGGCCCATGCCAAGGGGTGAGTGGAAGTCGGGCCGGTGCTCATCGCGCTCACTGCCCTCGCTGCTCAGGCTGTCGGCTGGCGAGCGGCCCTGTGGGGGCGGAGCCTGTTGCGGGGGTGGGGCCTGGTGCTGCTGCGGGTGGGAAGGGGGCGGGGCATAGCCGCCAGGCGTGGTGCTGCTGGAGCGGTCTCTAGGAGGAGAAACAGGTTCGGACTTGATGTGCAGGCTTTGGGTAGAGGGCAGGGAGAGATTTGAACCCTGACATAAGTGAGTGCTAGTGCAATTTCTGTAGGAAGGAAAGGAGACGAAGGGGGTGTTACAGAACATAGCGAGTGCCCCGCGCACTCATGTACACACATACTGACACACACAAATCATTGACTATTCACTGTAAAACTGTGTATTCTACTTATGATCAATTTTTAAAGCCTAAATCAGGAATTGTTACAGGTGGTGAATGGTACAACAAATCTACAACCAAAAATTGAGCATGTGTCTATTTAGCATAAACACAGTGGAAGTTTACTACAAATGCAGTGCATCTCATTAATTCCTAACTGTGGCCTTAAGATATATCTGACATCATAAAATGAAGACATAACATATAAAAAAAAGATGTGACTGAGAAATGTGTGAATCAAAGATGAGTGACATCATCAAAGTGTTAGGAACTAACAAGCAGGAGTGCATAACATTTCTTTAATGTGTGCATGTGTGTGGCTGTGTTAAAGCTCACCCCAGCTGGCCGAGGGCAGAGTGCTGCATGTTCTGGAGGTGCTGCTGCTGCCAGCCACTCATTGAGCCCAGGTGCAGGGTGTTGGCACTGCTAAAGCCAGATAGAGATGACAGGTCGGCACTGCTTAGAGAATATTCTGGAGAAGAAAACAACAGAAGAACAATTAGAACAGAAGTTAGATATCTACATCTTTTAGGTATTCACATGCTTTGAATTACCAGATGAAGAGGTACAGTGTCATAAGAGTAACTTTCAAAATTCTTTCAAAGTCTATCAAAATTCATATTTGCAAGATAAGATTAATGCTAGCGTTGCATTCAAGTAAGAATAATATTATGTGCGTTGATTTACAAATCACAAAAAATAAGTAGGGAAAGTATGATAAGCACATTCACTCTTGATTATATACATAGTATGTAGAAATACAGCTGCACCTCCTATGGCTATCCTCATAAATTAAGCATGAGTCTCATCATGATCGTTCAAGCTCATGATCGTTTCTTTTCAAACTCAGAGCCAAAGTAAAAAGTTATAGTGAAATAAAATCTGGGCGAGTTGGGGACAAATTCTGCCTTTATTGTAATTATAATTATTGTAAGGATGTAGGTGATGATAATTGATGCTGAAATTCAGTTTGGTTTAGGGACTAAAAAGCTTTGCTGCTTTGCTGAGTTCAACATACCAGTACCATAGGAGGTGGAGATCGCTGAAGGGTAGCCGCCCATGCCCTGGCCCGGTAGAGTGGGTGTTGCCACAGAAACCACAGGGGTGGCCAATGACTGTGCGGACTGCGAGTTGTTTATTCTCTGATTCTGTGGTAAAAAGAAGAATAAAGAACGAACGTGATTAAAGGCAGAAGATAATCGCTAGCGAGCAAACTTGCGGGGAAGAAATAAATCACTTGACACGTAGAACCACCAAACTCTTGCAAACTATCATTTACAACGCCCGCAGGGCGCCTTGTCGCTATAGTAACCCATACAGTCTCCAAGGCAACAGGATCAGCAACAGCAGGGGGTGGGGCTGTGCTTTTTTTCTAGAATGATGACTGATGAGGTAGAAATGCACTCATGTGCCTCGTTCTGTTGGTAGAGAGAAGCTTTAATGGAGTTGAAGCAGAGATGGAGGGGTCAAACTGATTTGGTGGGCAGCACCAGGTGATAAGAGGGTGTGTTTACTTTAAACCACCACTAGGAGTCTCACTTGTTTCTCACTACAGCATTTTTTAGGAAGGGATGCCAAGTGTTGTTTATTTGGTCAGGTACAACAAAAGTTACCTGTAGGGTTTTTCTATATGTTGATGAACTATCGTATCAGTAGGCGAGTGAGTCCTTGCTGACACTGTATATTACATTTAACTTCTTCAAATCTGAGGTAAATCTAATCGCCATCTATTAAAATATGACAGCTGTTGGAGGATGACAGATGGCCTTTATGTCTATTAGTCTGTGTCACTGTTTTGAGTGACAGTCCCACTTACCAATAGAAGGTCAACATCCTCAGACTGATGGCAGTAAAGAGGGGAGGGGAGGGTGATAAATTCAGAATTAGTGTCATTGGATGAGGGAGGTGCTTGGTCAATCTAAATGATGACTATAGGTTAGAGCTACTGTGCATAATGTGGAAAACAGCATACAGGGAGCTCTTGTATTCTCTATGAAACTAGAAAACTAGTGAGTGCTCATGAGGACAGGAAGAGAATTAGAAGTGCAGAGACGAGATTTAGAGAAGAACAGTAAAATACCAAAGGGCTACTTACGATTGAGGGCATGTTGTTCTTGGTTCCTGGCGGGATGAGCACGCGCAGGTCAGGCTTTCGGCTGTTCATGCCCAGGTTCATTGGTGGGGGCGACTTGGCCTGCATGTTCTTGTTCATACCCCCAGAGGACACCAGCAATCCAGGAGAGTTACGGTGGTTTCCATAGCCGTTTCCTAACAAAAAAAGAAACAGAGAGTCATATACACTTACATGCCAAATATAGCACATCAAGCTTTCATTACAACACAACTTTTAATCATGCTCCATTTGACTTACTAACCTCAACTAAAATGTGCCATTTTCCAAGTCATCTACAATAAAGCTTCCTTTCAGGCATGTCTTGACATACTGTTTTATTTCCATATTCCTTTCACTAAGCATGACCATTAAAGAAACATCTGACCCGTTCCGGGGTATTGCACCTTTGATCATTTTTCACCTGAAATGTGAGCTTTTGATTTCATCATTTCCTCTAGTTTTCACAGCCACTAAGCAGTCATTCATGTGCACAAAGCCCTCGCAGAACACACCTTATCCATCAGCTCTCACAAAACCACAGGGAATTAGCTATCTCTCATCAGACATAACCCGTTTCAGTCTTTCTTCCCTCTGGGTCTCATAATTCGAACACTTGTGAGCAAGGGAAGATTACAGAGATGTAGTTTCATTTTCAATCTTTTAATGCAATAAATTATTTTAATTTTGGATTTCAGTGGTAAAATGTAAGATCAGTACAAAAACATCAGTGGGAGCTTATATGGGTGAATGAGAAACTGGTTTGGTAACAGGATCACAGAAAGTGGTATTAGAGAATAATCATAACTCTATTTTTCTGACTAATAAACTTCTAAAGGTCATCTTTGAACACAAGAAAGTTTAGTTTTGTTTAGGGGCCCAAAGTAAAGCAGGTTAAATGACATCAAGGCCTGGCTCTACACTCTATTCTACACATGCACCTCTGATGTCTGCCTTATCCGTATCTGCACAGGGGTGAACAAATCGCTAGCCAGGGCACCTGGGACAAACAGATTATGTGTCTGGGCTATGGGGATTTTATTTGTAATCACCCAGCATACATGTGGGTTTAGTCGACTCCTGATATAACGGTCAGAAACTTATTTTTTCTCCTTTCAAACAATCAGAAAAAAGTTCTATAGACTTTTTTATCAAGATATTGACATTATCAAGATATAATAAACTGCGGCTATGTAGATGCATAGGATTTGAAAACTCGCTCATTTTTGTTTTAATTAATATTGTTAGCTAGTTACGCTTGTCATACTTTGGGGTTAAAATACATCACCTACCGTTTAAGCCTAGTTCATTAGGTTTCCACACAACTGAAAACATGGGATAGGGCAAGTACACTAGAGCTTTCATTTGCCTGGTGTGCTCGCAACGAATTTTTCATTTGTCCACCCCTGCTTAACATTTCTGTTCCATATAAACCCTGTAACCTCACCTCTGAAAGCAAATAGCCTCCATCAGCTATCTTTAGAAAAGATGAGTATGTGTGTGTGTGCCAGAGAGAGAGAGAGAGAGAGAGAGAGAGAGAGAGAGAGAGAGAGAGAGAGGAGTCGCATTTCTTCCTGCTGTGGTTTTGTGGTAACAGGGCAGGTGGTTGGTGAATAGAGAAAACTTGAACTTGAGAAAGCTAATGGCCAAAATAAAAAAGGTCATAAAAGGTATATGTGTAAGTACATGTGTAAATCAAAATTAAAATTGTGATTAAAAATTAACTAATCAAATAAAAATTAACTAAACAAAGTATGACCGAATTTATTTTTATAAGACCTGAAGATTTTTGACATCCTAATATCCTAATCAAATATAAGGAGACAATGTAGTATCCTTTACTTGGTTAAAAATCACAAAAGAAAAATTATATCAAAGATTTCTAAAATATATCAAGATTTCTGGGTAGAATGGAATATCTCCACTGTTTTTTTTCCAATCAACATAAAGCCTGCTGTCTGTTTGACGACTGCAATTTGCCATAAATGATAAAAAAAAAACTTTAGACTCAAGCACCATCATTTACCAATAAAAGATAAATGTGTGTGTCTGTGTCCATAAATGACCAGCAACAGACATGTAATTCCTAGTAATAGCTAGTAATAATACTAGTAATAGCTAGTTCACAACTGCTACACCAACTGTTAGTTCACTGAATCCATCAAACCAAAGGGATATATTACAGTGAGAAAAAGAGACAGAAGTACGGTGTCTTTGTTTCTTTTGATATCCCATTTTCTTTGTGGCTGAAAACATGAAGCGCTTTTCACTTGCTGCCACTTAAAAGAGGGGCAGGAATTATACGTTAGACATAAATGAACTTCCTAATCATACGCTGAAGGGGAAAACGAGACACAGATGTTGTCCTCGGCAATTTCTTCGCAGTGATCTTTCTTTAATTTGAAGGCAATGGTTTTTGTTGTTTTGAAATGAAAAGTCTGAAAAGCGCAATTTGTATGATTCGAGGAAAATGAGGGGGGAGAGGCGGGTTGGGAACCAGGAGTGTGTGTGAGTGAGTGTGTGAGTGAGTGTGTGTGTGTGTGCCATTTGCAGTGATGTATTTCCTGCCTCCTTTCATACAGTGAAGTATAGGCTGCAAGCAGCTGGCTCTAGCACTTTTCTGAACACTTGAAGACTCAACAACCACAGATCATTGTTAAGGATTCAGACGGAGAGAGATAGAGATTCATCCTTTTCCCCCCTTTCAAAAACAGATGTATTCACCCTAAAACTACCTCCACAATTTTAAATCATTTAGGTAAACTGTGATGTATTGTAAGTCAGCCTTGTAAACATACACACTATAGAAATGTAAGCAGTTGAAAGTTCTGCAGTTCCTCTAAAGTAGAGTACACTGCTGCTCTCTGTTTTGCCCTGGTTGTCATGGAGACATGCGAGATTTCACAATGCACGAGAGATTAAAATTGAGGGTGGCTATTACACAAAACAATCATATAGTGTTTATGAAGCACTCCAATTACACCACCTGATGAGTGTTGTGAATATTGTTCTGAAGCTGCAACTGACGCTTTTGAATTAAAGTAGTACAGCTAAAGTCAAATATTGCAAATGACAATCAAATATAAAGATGAATGAAACTGAAAAAAATATTCAGTCAATATTCACAAAGATTTAACAGAAGCTTTAAACTGAAAAATACACAGTGGATAACACATCAATATTAAAGCACTAACTACTAATTCAATTATAATTCATCAGTTCTATTTTGTCCTATTCGATAGAATCCACTGTCAAACGTCAGACCATTCTTGAGGGCCAGTTTAAAGTCTCGAACACTGATAAAAATAAAAACTCAAACACTATTATAGGACTGCACCACTTCTGTATCTAAGCTCAGAGCGAGAAAATTCTGGACGAGCTGGAGAACAGTTGGCTATGTAAGACCAGTGTCACAGAAATGCAACACGCCATTGACCTTCAAACTGTTCTGTTGCTCTGTGACTGAACGGTAGGCTCTCTCTCTCTCACTCTCCCATCTCACTCACAATGGGGAAGTGCTAAAATTACAGCTGGCCATATACCAGCAGTCCCCTCCACCCGCCCAAATGACTTGATGTGTACCTTTGATAAAGAGCCTGAGGCTATTTCTGGGCCTTCGCAGAAGAGGACTAACTGTTAATGCACACAGACTGAGTTTCCTTGTAAGGGGCTACAGGGGCTAGTGGCCATGATAGCATGGATAATTACACTTTGGACATGTGCTGACTCTTTGTCTTGGTTATGGCTATATTGAATTTTTGTTCTGTCTAAATGTATATTCCACTGGCCTTGAGGTTTTGAACCATGGCCCAGGTTTGCCCACTAAAATAATATTATTCAAGTACAATTGCTAATTGAGTGAACAGCACCTCATCAGCCATGGGTGAGTAGCAGCATCGTGATTTGCTCCCAAAATGTGACGTCTCCTTGATGTGTTCTCAAGATGCGATATGGAGTTTTTTCCACAGTCTAACTGACCTTTCTGCCATGCCTGATCAACATGTGACCTAATGAAATAAATGCACATACACACTCCAGTGCGCAGAAGTTGTGGTTGTCTGACAAGGCCACATCTGGCACATAAAGAACTGTATGAATGGAAAATTATCGAGTCATAGTAAACACACTGTATGGCAAAATCTGAAGCCAGAGACATTGTTCCATTTTCCAAACGAGTTGTGATTAAGACTCTCTCGTGCTATTCATCATTTACTGTAATGCCATTTTAACCGCACAGTGTGTCTCTTCAAATAGACTGCAGGGAGCATTTTTAAACAGCTGGCATGCCACGCTATGAAAAACCTCAGCCATGACTAAGAGCGAATTGGAGTAAAAAAAAACTGAATATTCATCCCGTATGCCTAGTTGTGGCCCATTAATCTGGAGGACACTTGAATGGAACTTCTTTGAGCGCCTCATGACTTCTCCCTGGCTCTTGTTTCCAATCGGATGGCCTGTATCAGAGCTACAGTGCGCCCTCTGTTCGGCTTCCCTAGAACACAATGGTTGCATTGGACAGCTGAAGACTTTGAATGTGGATGGTAGAGCCGCTACCATAAGAGGTACTTTTGTATAAGAGGGACAGTAAAGGAGAGGAGATAGACGGAGGGACCTCGGCCTCAACTCTCTCCACTGGCCCTGGGGGCACTGCAGGGCCAGACAAGGTTACCCAGCTGGGCTAAACCGAGCGCCATGTCAGTTTCCAAGAAGCTACTGTCCTGATTTTTATATAGAATATAGCCATGCTTCTGTGGTGACCACTGCTGAGCTGTTCAGACAGACATATACACATCCACCCATGCCCACACATACACACACACACATGCACAAACACACATATGCATGCATAAGCTGTCTCTGAAGCAACCACAAGTCAAAGCCCCAGTATGTATCCACATGCACTATAACTTTCCTTTTCAAGTGGATTAGACTCACACACACACACACACACACACACACACCAAGCACATACACATTCCAAAAGCTATTTATGGGCAAACACACTCTTCCTTGCACTCCAAACATATGCTAGCAGTTATGCCATACAAGAAATCGAGAACCTGAAGGGGCCTGACCAGGCAAGTGATATGCATGTTCCTACATTC
This sequence comes from Pangasianodon hypophthalmus, assembly GCF_027358585.1. Taxonomy (NCBI): domain Eukaryota; kingdom Metazoa; phylum Chordata; class Actinopteri; order Siluriformes; family Pangasiidae; genus Pangasianodon; species Pangasianodon hypophthalmus. The sequence goes on along the minus strand of NC_069733.1, from coordinate 9,657,499 downwards.
TGCTTGAATTAGATTCTGGGTCAAACAACAACAAAAAGACCTTGACATTGTTTATGTCGTTTAAAAAGGCTACTGGTATTTATGTAACTTGCCATGGAGACTAAAGCCCTAAGCTCCTGGTGCATGCATGTAAGGCTTAGTCAAACCTCAGAGGACAAAATGTGTTTGTTGTGATACCCCCCTCAAACCTCGCAGTGATCAACGATAATTGTTATTTATACAGAAAAAATGGGTCAAGTATTGAAAATGATTGTCATTAACTTACATTAACATCATTACACAGTAATTACTTTCTATAACGGATGACAGGCGTCGTTTATTTCAGGTAGGCTAGCTCACGAGGCTTTGTTGTTTATTCTACATTTATTCCAACCCACAAACTGAATGTTAATGTGAATGTTAACGACTGCAAGAAAATCATTAGCACAAGCCTGGCCTTCCTCAAATCTTTTTAGTCTGCTTAAGCTGGAAGAAAATGTGAGTTGTGGGTGAGTAAAAGACAAGAGGGGACATACTGTAGAAGGTGGGGATGCCATCCTTACCAGCACTGGTGCCAGGGCCTGTGGTGAGATCGGCACCCATCAGACCGCCTAGAACAGAGGAAAAAAGACAGGAAAGAGGGGGAGGTGTTTCAATAACCTCATTGCACTTGACATTCACATCCTACCGCAAAACCTTCCTTCAGACCTATCACATAATTTATTAAGCTTCATCTTCAGCCATATCCTATTATGTGTATGCGTGTGTGTGTGTATGTGTGTGGTTGGCAGGCCAAAAAAAGCCAAGGTGACAAGAAAGAGTGTGTGTAAGTATGTATGAGGGAACAACACACCGCCTTTTTTTTTTTGTTAACAGTATGCTTAGGGTGGTTGGGGTGCGTGTGTGGGGGGCTGTGGCCAGAGAGGCCAGGCCTCTGCATCCAAGAAAAATGACACATTTTTATTTTTAAATCAGCAGTGCAGCGGTTGTGGTCAGGCAGAGCACGGGGCTGGGCCAAAGCTCATATTTAGCCAGCCCTCCTGTACTGGGCAGCTGATTGCATCAGGAGAGCATGACTGCTAATGACAGGGCTGAAGGGGCGAAAGCCTTTACCTTAGCAAGCCAGAGATCTAGACAGAAAACTCGGAATGGGGCTAGATGGTGTGAGTGTGTGTCACTAGGTGTATTCACAGTATATATGCAGGAAAAGATTAGGAATATGTGCTCTTTTTGAATAATTATAGTATGCTATTGTATAGAAAGGAATCAGTGGCAAGGTTAAACTTCATTGTAACTTCACTATAAGTGATCAATTTAAGACTGACACAAAGATGTGTGACAAATTAAAAGAAAACCCAACATTAAGTGTTAGGCCATCACAAGTCACCAGTACAAGTCATTCTTCTAAAAGATATTTCCTCAATTAGTGTTTTGATGATGAAAGAGGAGAGCGCTGTCTAACACGTCAGTTTAAAATCTCCTATAGGTGTCCAACTGCATTGAGATGTGGTGACTGTGAAGGCCATAGCTTATGATTTACATCCTTTTCTTTCTCATCAAACCATTCAGTGAGTTCTTGTGCCCTGTGGATGGGGGTGGAGTCAAAATGTTTCATCATGAGGTAAAGGTGATCAGTTGCAATAACTGTGTATTGATTTGCAGTGATGCTTCCCTTTAAGGTGACAGTGAACCCACCAGTTTTTTCTTTAATTTGCCACATATCTGTGTATAAATGTAGTATGTATTTGTGAGTATATGTGTTACCTGCACTTGGAGGCCTGTGTGTGACACCTGGGGACATGCTGTTCCTCTGTATGCCGTGATGGGCCAGTGGAACCAGGTTATGGTTGCCTAGGGATCCTCCAGGGTGGCTGTAGATCTGGTTGCTCACTGGGATGGACACTGGCATGTCATAGTTGGAAGGGGGCACGGCCTGAAACATATGGAAAAGCTATAGTTAATAAAATAGCACAGAACTACAGTGAACATTGACAGTGACAAAAGAAAGACTAGAAAAAATCATAATTATCGAACACATTTTATATCAATAGCGCAAAACACAGAAAACAGAGAAGGGTGGAGAAAGATAGAAAGCTGGTGAGAGAAAGAGAGAGATATCTTATCTGATCTTCTTTCATTTACCACATTACTCTATGAGTGGCTTAACCTTGAGGAGCGGAGATGTGTGAGCTCTTTCTCCTCCATGTTGTGTTTCGTAAGGAGAAAATAGCCCCTAATTGCAGCCATGTGTCCTAAGGGTCCGTAAGTGCTCATCTGGGGGAGCATCAGCCGGCAGAAACCGGAGACGAGAGCCTTGTCCCTCTCTCTCCCCGTCTTTCTCTCTTTCTGTCCGCAAGGCTGAAGCAATGATTTGCTCAGAGCTGGGCAAATATTTTCATTCTGTGTAGAAGGTCTCCTCTTTCCCTCATGTGTTCAGTTTTGCTTTCTTTCGTTATCCCTCCTCCCTCTGCCTAAGGTGTTCCCTATCATGTTTTTCCACAAAAATCCCAAACAACTCTTCAGGTTTTAGTATCATGAATAACCCTTTGTTTTACTACTAAATTTATCCGCAAGTGCACTCAGAATCCTATCATTTTTGTGCTTTCTAGATCATGCGGAGTGTCTCATTTCTTCCTCCCTCTGTCTATCATGTTCTCAGTATCTCGCTACATCTTTTTGCAGGCTGTTATTTGCGTGGTGCCATCCTTCCTGTTCAAGCTGCTATAACTCAGAGAACGTGGCCGAGCCACTTTGACCGCAAACCAAACCGGCCATCACAATAGCCACTATTCTAGACTCCACCTTACACCACTCTTTCACTCTGTGTGTGTGTGTGTGTGTGTACGTGTGTGCGAGTGTATGTATATCCGTGTGTCTGTATGTTTTAACTGCTTAAAATGACCAGATAGATACCATTAGAATAGATAGTTGATAGCATTTTAGGATATTTAAAAATGACTGGGATTGATATTTATTAATTTGACGCGTTTATTTCACAATATAAATGAGGTATATCCAAGTGTATAGTGAGTGGGGGTTAAGGGTGTTCCTTAAGAGCCCAACATTAATTCCGGGAATTCATCGGAAACTTCAAAATCATCATCAGGTCTTTGGAGACTGCTCATTTCATGAGAACCAAGCTATCACATAACAGTTCTCTTCAGCGTGTATGTGTGTATATGACTGTGGGAATGTGTGCGGCTGTTTCTGCGGTGCTGTTTTCTGCATAGTTTTTTCAGACACATGACCTATTGTGCGCTTTCAGCTAACATGCTCTGATGAGAGGTTGAGAGAAACACATGCAAATTTAACCTTCAGTGTCAGCTTTCACATAAACCATACTGGACTGTATGTGAGGTTAGAAAGTATTTTTGACTGAATATAATTATTAGATGTTTTGTTCTTTGAAAAGTCGCGTTAAGATTCTCATCACTCACAAAGAAATGTTTGTGAATACTGAGTCAAGGCTATTCATCTTGGTTGAGGATGACTGGTGACGGCAACAAAACTCAAACCTCAAACCACAGAATTCAATTCAGCAAGCACAGAATAGGAATAGTTAGCAGCATGCTAGCTTTTGTAGCTAACCACGAGCTTCTTCCAAGCCCCCAATTCAAATGACTAGCTTTCCTGAGAGAATGGTTAGCACTACTATAGCAAGGTGGCATGGCTGTTAGATCTCAGCCCGTTGTCCTCTGTAGCTGCTGTACTTACAGGGATCTTATGAGTCTTGATCATATGATCAAACTCTTCGTTTATCAGTTTGTATTTCTCTTCTGTGCGTGGAGTGAGAGCGAGAGCAGACTCAAGCTCCGGGCTCTCGCTGCCTTTGTTCTCCTTCTTGCTCAACGCCTGAAGGCCACAGAGAGAGAGAGAGAGAGAGAGAGAGAGAGAAAGGGGGGAGTGAGAGTGGTGTTTATGGATGGAGGTACTTACACACAGTCTCTGTCTGCTGATCATTAGGTCTATGTCCTCGTTGATTTTGCGGTACTTGTCCTCAGACTCAGGGCTGTGACCGACTGAATCGTCTGCATCTGGGTCGGGGCTGTCACACCCATTTAGGCCCTTCTTTCTCAATGTCTGCAAACACAGCGTTCAAATGTTCATCAAACATCAGACTTGGAAGGAACTTCGGGGTAGAAATGTATAACGAGTTTTTATGCTTTTTATTATTTTGATGATTCAGTACTAAATTACTCACTCAAAATCTTGTTTAATTAACTAAAAAAAAAAATTATCTGTGGGACTGAACCAGTATAACAGCATAGAAATACCTATAATTATATGTAATATATATTGTAGTGAATATATGTATTAAATGTATTAAATGTATATGATATTAAGGAAAATGAATGAAACATGGTACATGCACATGTACAAATAAAGACATAAAAAAGGCTGAACCCATGAGATTTATAAGAATTAAACACTCTCAGATTCATGGAATTCTGGATATTCCAGAGTATATCCACAGCCAGCAGTTTTCCGCTCAGCCACCTGATGGCCACCTTCTAGTAGAAATAACACTAATCCTAACATGGTGAATTCAACCTAAAAACTGAGTGTCTCTACTGTACCCTATTTTGATTGTTCAGCACAATCAGAATACAACACAATCTGGCTTTGTTTCACATTCATTTCCAAAATGACTTCATCAGTGGCTGTCTGTATACAAGTACACAAATAGCCAGTGTTCTCTTGTGATTTAAAGAAGTCTTTACTGTCACAAAGTAACTCATAACAGGCAGCTCAAGACGCTTCATCAAAAACAGTGCGAGAGGCTATAATAAGGAGACATTAGCGTATATAGGGGAACAGCCACTCGCTAACGACGTGCACGGTTAGTGCACTCGCACACACTTATGCAGACGTACAGCGTCCCTTTCATCTGCCTGTCTACATCACAAACCCTGTAATTAAATTTACTCTGCAGACACCAGGATTTGATGAAGACTGACAAAGAAAGTGAGATGAGATGAGTTAGGATTCATTTTCTGTTTGAAACTTATATATAACAATCTGGTGTTAGAAAAGAATGAAAATATTCTACTTTCACATGAGTTATGTGATTGCAACTAACTTAAAATATTTTTTCTTATGTATTTTATCTTACCATTATAAGAAATATCAAGACTGGACATCAGCAACCTTCAACACTATACTATACAATAAAATCTATACTATACTATAAATATATAATCTATATATCTATATATATCTATATATATCTATCTATACATATATATATATATATATATATATATATATATATATATATATATATATATATATATATATATATATATATATGTATATGTGTGTGTATATATATATATATATATATATATATATATATACAATTCATCAGACTTATTGTCATGTGAATGTGTGTTTTTTTTTATTACCATTATTCAATCCAGATATGAACAAACATGCTTTCCTTTATGATTATGTCTCTTAGCACTAGGTGGTCTTTAAATGAACTTTGCTAAATGCGGTGATATTTAGGTTCGCTGTAGCACTAAAGAGTAGTGAGGCACTGAACTGATGGAGGGAGTGTAGTGTTGGAGAATTGATGGCAGTGAAGGGTAAAGAGGCAGTGTTGCACTGATGTGAGGTCATGCTGGCATGTGGAGCTTTCATGCAGGGCCTGGCAGTTTAAGAGCCAGCGTGGGGCCGCCATGGGGGCCGCCTGCAATGCCACTCATTCCACACATGTGCACCTGTCAGAGCGCCCACACCTGTCACCAGCCCTCACACGCACACACACACACACACACACACATGCTGCAGGGGGGCAGGAGAAGAGCCAATCATGAGTTTGAATCCAAAAGATGGCCATAGATGGGTCGCTGGCTCTTGATTCTCACTCTCGATCTCTCCATGTCTTTCTCTCTCCCCCCTTTTTCGATCTCTAACGCTCTAATGTCAGGCACATGTAGCACATACAATCACAGGTTAAATTAAACGACTACACACGACAAGCTTGATTAAAAAACTATTTGACAAATAAATCAATTTCCCAACACACCACTCTCCATCTTTAATGTTTCCAGTTTGTGTGACTAAAAATAAGCCGCTACAGAGAACGAACCCTCTTTGTACCTGAAGTGAGTGGAGAAATCATTTCCTAGTCTGACATCTTAATAGCTTCAGTAGATGAAAGCTGCATGATCCACCGTCCAAAACATTATTGATGAGGAGTAATCAATCTAACAAAGCGGAAAATGGCCTTGCAACAGGAGAAGGGGGATTCGGGGGCCAATATGAAAAAAGAGACAGAAGGTAAAACGGGAGGATAGAGCTAAAAAAAATTGGGATACAAAGACAGTGAAAATAAAGCCTTCAGAGGCACACTCCTAATTAAACAGCTTCCTCTCGATGCTGCCTCTCTACATTGGCCTACATACACTCATTTTCTCTAACCTTCAGCCCAACACGTGCACATGCATGTGTCTATGCCTGTCAAACCAAATGTCATATCAAGTTCTGCTGTCTATATCAAGTGTAGTCTAAACATTTTTCATCCACTAGCTACTATTTAATAAGCTTAACTCTCATTCTAACATCCTTCGCCATTTCAATAGCAGACTTGATGAAATAATCAAACCACTCAAGGATCAGACCCTCAGACCAATGCACCAGACAGCCTCCCCTGTGCCCACTTTATCCTCTATCTGCTGTGTTAGCCTTCAGTCAGTCACGGCCGACCTTCAGACATGCTGGAATCAGGCCCAGAAATGTGGGGGACTAAAGTCTAGACGGGCACCATAGATTCGGGGTTAGCGGCAAGAATCATACAAAAGGAGCCCTCCATTCCTGGGGCAACTCTGGCAGGCTAGCGGTCTGGGGCTGGAGAGAAGCCCACATTTCACAGCATGTTTATGAAGGCAAGGAGACAAGCCAGCAACAAAACAACAAAACAAATTCGGCCCCTTTCCTTATTGGAAATAGCAGCTGAGCCATGTTGCCATGTTCAGACTATGTTGCATGAACAAAAACAAGCTCATGGCCCTGAAGGCTTCAAAACCAAGTGAAATAAAAGCTCACCGAATACTAATAGATTTTCTGGTGAAATCTCATAACTGTAGCTTGGATCTCTGGCAGACCAATGTACTCAAGAGTCTGGTTCTCTGATAAATTGTGTTTGCAGGTCATTTGAAAAAAAAGGAATGTTTTCATGTGAAGTCCATATTTCAGCAGTTGGGTGGTTTGCCTTATTCAGCATGTAGTGGACCAGAAAGCCTTTTCCACTCTGCACCATAGACTCATGCAGAAAGCCGCTGACTCTGAGGTGGTCCCATTAGGCCAGCAAAAATGACTTCATGCCACTCAGCAGCCCCGCCTCTGTCGTGTGAGTGTAGTGGGATGTGTGAGGCTGCGAGAGAGGGCGAGAGGGTGGAGAGTTCCACACACTCTATTACACATCATTTTATGGTACCTTGCTGAAACTCGATGTGTGCAGGGGATGCTTTTACACATGTATCAACACACACACACACACACACACACACACACACACAGACTCAAAGCAGACCCTCTGGCCCACACATTCAGCCAAGCATCCCGTGTGCCTGCAATGTCGAGCAAATGAGATCCCCTTCCGAGAGAATGAGAGAGAGGTCGCAGCTTATTGGAAGCAGGTGGTCGGCTGGGAGCAGGGGAAGCCGCTACTTCATTAAGTGTGGTTTGAACATGCTACTATGGATGGAGATGACAAGGGGCAGGGATGCCACATGTGTGCTTGTGTGTGTCTGAGAATTTGCGTGCATATTTGCATCAAACCACCTCCCTTTGGTATATTGGGAGAAGACCTTACGCCTATGTCTCCTTATACAATTACAAGTAAAGTAAAAGGCTTTTTAATTTGCCAAATACACTAGATTGGTTACTTTACAATACACACACACACACACGCGCACACAGAGAGAGCCTCCCCATGCAATGAAATCTAGTCTCAAAGAGATGAGCTTAAGACCCATCAGCCCACAGTTGAAGCAATACCGCACTTTAAGGATGTAATTACAGCTGTCTGTGGTTTATATGGGGGGGAATGGGGTCGGGCTCAAGGAAAATCCATGCACACAGATAAATTCTGTCATTGGGCGCTGCTCAATATGAGCTAATCCCAGTACAAAGGCATACAGTATAGGACTGTGCAGACAAATGGCACAATAGTGAACCAAGTGGCACTCTATTCAAGAACACAGCTGCTCCTCATAGAGACATTCTTGTGCATTAAAACGACTGGAGGAGATTGGAGGAATCGTTCAATCATTTGGGTCTTTTAACGTATCTTAAGGGTATGGATTGTATCTAAGGCTTATAATTTTAGAGCAATAATTTCCAAAATCCATCGAACATGGTTAGTGCATTAAGATTAAAACGAATAAAGATAGACCAAATTATATATCCCATATGATATCACTGCTTCACTATCCTATATAGAATAATATTTGTTTCACGTCATTGAAAAAGAGCATCTGTCTGTTGTTTGAGGTTTATGAGTGTAAAAAGCAGCATCTCATGTCCTCTCACTGTGTTTGCGTTAACAAGAAGGACAGTGAAGTCTTTCATCATTTATGACCCATCCCAAATCCACACAATGGCACCCTAGTCATGGGATAAAGGGGTGCTTATAGCATGGTCATCTTTCTATTAGTTACGCATCTGAGATACTGACTTTCTTCTCTATTTGCTAAGAGATGGACATGCGCACACACCACCTCCTCAACCACCACCCCCACCACCACACCCCCACCCCCACCACCACACCCCCACCCCACCTTCCCCTTCACACACACATATACACACACATGTGCAACATGCTGTGATTCGTTTTTTTGGCTGGTGGAGAGTTTAGGTTCTCTCTCCTAAGTGTGAAAATGCACACAGCACACACGCACACACACGCACACACACAGATCAGTTATCAGCTTTTGTCTACTGCATGGCCTCTTATCGTGCAGCTGCATTACAGGAAAGGGCTGAGAGCTTTGAGGAACAATGAGCAGGCACCTGACCTCTCTGGCATGACCTTGTGTTTCCACACCCGGCAGGCCCGAAGGGAGCCCACGGAGCGCTGCTGAATGCCATCTACACCCACAGCCCAAAATAGCCTCTCGTTTTTCCGCCCACACTCACAGGGAGCATGAGGAGGGCGCGACTCTCATTTTATGTTATTTTGAATTTTAAAAAAATGTTTGAATACTGGTATATCACATAAAAATTCTCTGTGTCTGACCTCCACATATACTGCACTTTTCTCCTTCTCTCACATATTGGTGCCTTTGTGGAGAGAAAATACAGTTTAAAAATGCCTGATCTATTGTCCCTTTCTTCCCATAAGAACACAGTAGCAAAAGGGTAAGAAAGTCATATATGACATCTTTGCCCTCTTAACAAAATCAAAGTGTTTTACTTCACTGCTACTGTGAAGGAATGAGAAAAAAACTGAAAAAACTCAGACAGCCAAAAAAAAGAGAAGTAAATAATAAAGAACCTTTATCCCGACGATCAAATGTTTATTGGCACCCTGAGGTCTGGTGGCATGGGAAAGGGGGGATTTGAGTCTTGTGCCTTAGCTGGCCAAGGGCAGCAGTTCATCGGGTGCTGAATGAATAGAGGCTTGCTTACTCACCCTGTCTCTCCACGCCTATTCTTCTCCATTCGCTTCGCCAGAGCAGTAAGCCAAGTGCTAAATTTAGAATCGTTGGTTGCTATTTTTAGGCCACTACTGGTTTTTTTGAGGCATTTATTAGGGGAAGAACACTAAAAAAACACACAGACTCTCACGCACACACACACCACACACACATGGAGGGATTGAGTGGGAGGGAGACAGAAAGAGAGGGAGGAGGAGGAGGAGGAGGAGGGGGTGGTGGAAGGGGCTCCCAATTTGGACATCTGAAATGCACTCGTTTTTAAAGTGTTGCTGCGTGTGCTCTGCAGCTGTTTCCAATCAGATGACGGCTAGGGAAAACAAGAGAGAGAGACATACACACACAGAAAGAGAGAGAGAGAGAGAGAGAGAGAGAGAGAGAGAGAGAGAGCATGCAAATGCCCCTCAAGAATTCATCAGCCACGAGGTATAAGTACAACAAGTTATTCTGTTGCCGTCTGTCCAAACAGCTTTAGATGAGGAAGGCTGGGAGGCTTGAAGAGCACAAAGAAACTCCTCACTTGCTGACTGATCAGCCTGGCTTTGAAAGTTGAAAGACGTCTCACAAACAAAGAAAACAGAATTTGTTTTTCAACTGATCTGACTTGTAGAAAAAGGACTGTGGCTCATTTCTGCTCAGGGAGAACTTTATAATATCTTTATAGAGAGACATAAAAAACCATTGGTGAATAAGCTGAGCAGCAGCCAAACTTTAAAAATGGATGCCAAAACCAATTTAAGTGTTACTGTACTAATTCCTGAATTAAAATTCAGTTCTTTTTATTATTCCATCTTATTTCATTTCTCTGGTTCTCAGCCATATGATTCTTCCTATGGTTCTCAAAGTGGGGTCTGGTGACCCTAGGGGTCTGTGATGTATATGCAGAGGGATCGCTAATACATCTATATCAAAATGAGTGGAGGCTCAAATAAGTGAATATGATGGAACATATTTGTTCCTATTTGTTCTTTAAATTAAATCTGTGCTGTGATCATAAGGTGGTCCCTGGAAGCAAAAGGTTTAAGAAGCCCTGCTCTAGTGGTGTTACAGCAGCACTGTGTCACTAGAAAAAAAAGCACAGCTGGAAAAAAGGGTACTTAGACCTTAAATCCCAAAAACATCCATATGATTGCTCATATTTCACCTTATCTAATATCCATAAACTGCATGCTATTTGCTGTTACACTTTTGGCCCCTGAACAAGCGAGAAGGACAGGAGAGTTTGTATTCTGCTTAATCATGATAAGCACAAACACTTCAACTTATCTGATTGGAGCTTAAAAGAGCATTCTGAGTTAACATAGTTGTTTTGGTGAGTTATCATATAGTTCTTTGTAAGTAGAATGAATAGTCCTTCATGTGCAGCGCTGCGAGAGAACTGCTCTGGGCGAATGTTCCTTCTGATGTCGGCACTACAAACAAGTAAGGAAAGAGTGAACGAGACGACTGAGGCAGAGTGCTCTAGCAGGCTGTTGACGTGCAAGCACCCACACGAGCCAAATATCTTTTAATTAAGTCATAACGGCTACTTTGAAGAAAAATTAAACTGAAATCAGTCCAATTAATTAGCGTTTCTTGGCAACATTAAGCATTCTGCAAGACGTTTAATGAACCTGAGTTGACGCTTCTGTGCAGGTTTTTTTTATTTCCCTCACTCCCTCTCTGCTTCAGATAGGCGACAGTGTAGGGGAGGTGAGTGCCCTGCATGCGCTCTCTCACACATCTCACCATACGGAGAACCATAAGAGGGCAAAACATCGTGAGGGAGCTTTGCGGAATCTCATTAGCTGAGCAGGTAGTCATTAACAGAATGACCTTTGAAAATAATTACCGACCTCTCTTTTTCTCACACGCTGTTCCCTCAACACCTCTGCCGCCCTTATTCGCTCTCTTCCATTCAGAAGTTGCAGATGGAGGATGGAGCTAGCGCTAGCCAAGATTAAGAGATGAATGTTCAGATTAGGTTAATCTGGGGAGGGAACGAGATTGGCCCAAGATGTCCACTGGCTCCATGTGGATGTACATGTGAAAGGGTTGACTTGAAGGTTGTTGTGCTGTTCCCATATCCTCTTATTTAAGAACCCCATAAATTATGTAATAAAGGTTAATGTCAAATCAATCCTAGTAAAGACTGTAAAATAAAGCTTGATATATTGTTTCATCACATAAAAAGCTAGCCAATTAAACCTGAACTTAGAATGAAGCCTTGTTAAAGGATAGGAAGACTTTGAAGAGCGTCGCCAATAACTAAGCACTTTCGGTGCAACATAGCCGGTCTTCAGTATCACTAACTCATGCTGGAAAAGAGCGTAACAACCCACCGATTTTCCCAGCCCTGTCTCGGCTCTTCTCTAATGCTCCTCACATGTCGGGTAGCCTTGCCTGGCACTTGCCGTTATAGGAACTCTATCTGTCTGAGTTTTTCATCTGCTGCCAAATAAACCATTTGCTGTATGCATGCCAGCGAAATATTTGACATCCCACTCCGTCAACTGCACTGCGCTGCTTTCTTCCTGCTAGTCTGAAACAGACTAATTTTACCTTATGTAAGCACCTGTAATTTGGTCTTTCTTTGCAACTTTACATGTAATTACCTGGACCTGCCCACCTATTGTCGAGCCTCAGATGTTGCTTTGCAGGAGACTTTTAATGGGTTTTTGTGTAAGAAAAAAAAGAAAAAAGCCACTGAAAACAATTTGCCTGAGATGAACCAACACACCAAGAAAGCACAACTATGTTATTGCCATATTCAGTAGGGTTTGACAGTGCTATCAACACTGATTTGTCGTGAGCAGTCTTTTCCGAGTTGGCATTGCTTTACTAAGTCTCAGTCGGAGTAGGTTCTCCATAGATTCCTCACATTTAGTGCATATCCTCCACTTCATAGGAGTGATAAAACATATTGCATGAATGCATAAAAAGATGGTTTAGTTTCTACTTATTTGGACATAAATCATTGGAGCTGGAGCAAATTATCTGTCTATCTTTCTCTTTAGCTCTTTTCGGTCTTGTTTTTTTCCTTATGTGCTGTATATAGGCGCTTATTATAGCATGTTGGATTGAGCGGCTAGCCTAGCAGACGTTTGGGTTAAAAGAGGAACAGGCCTGACCCTGAAGAGCCGAGATGAAAATCGAGTGAAAGGAAGAGGAGAGAGGAAAAGCGTGCTGATGAGAGCTGGGGTGAGGGAGTAGGGCCTTCAGCCCCTTGCAGACACAGCTAAAGAGGCCGGGCAGAGCCTGCTGCTGCCACTCTCCCAGCGACGCTAATTATCAGCCGAAGACATGCTAATTACATGGAGCTTTATTGCTAATGTAGCAGGCCGCTCTTCGAGACGCCCACACGCTGTGCCCGGCTCCCCTGCCTCTCCTTATCCTCCCACTGCACCCTCCAAGGCATGCTGGGCAAAGACAGGAACAACTACATTTTATCATTGAGCTTGTTTTTTATCCTTATATGAGCCTTTGGGGATTCTTTCATTTATATAAGACAGAATATTTACTTGTGGATATAAATATACAAGGGCGTGGATGTATACGTTTGCTGTAGATGTATGTCTTTCAATCTTTTTCTTTTATTCACACAAAAGTTTAGATGTGTTACCTCTTCAAAACTAGCACCCACCTCCCAGTTCCAGCCCTCCTCCCGAAGCCCAGCTGAAGGCTTCAGCCCTATCCTGCCATCACAACAGTAAGTCTGCTTTGTTCCTCTTGACCTCCCACTACCCCATCTCCCCCGGCCGTGATGTAACCTAGCAGCAGCCAAATGGGGGCCCTGTAGGAGCTCGCATGCTCGCAAATCCAGTTAGCTTGCTGCCTCAGGCGCACTCCCAATCAATTTTCACTAGCACAAATCTGCCAGGGTGGACAAGGAGCTAGCACTAACTTCTATTTCTTCTACAACCACACTGTTCTTTTTTCACACCCCTTTCCCTTCGGCACATCTGAGCAGATTATCCTTGAATTATGGTTCTTTTATAATGTGTGCTCAAAACACCAATGTTTGGAATTCTGGTTGTTTTTCTTGATATTTCACTAAATCAAAGTTCCCCAAACATTTCAGACATTGTGTAATTTGTGCCAGTTTGGAACTTGTGCTTTCTGTAATAACAGTTAAGAAAGACATGACAGCCTGATGTAAAGTGAAGTGACCCAAAATGGCATGATCACTTATTTCTGAGGTGGCTGTTTAACATTTATTGTATTTAAATGTGATTTAGCCTACGGATGTCTAATGCTACCAGATATGCTCTTAACTTGCCACTTAATGGATAGTAATGCACTTATGCACTTTGGTTTCAAGGAATTCCAAATTGAAGCAGGACAATTTATAATTCATTCTCTGGCTGAAGTTTAGGTCTAGACAAGATTAAAAGTCTACTATACACATGTCTATAATGCATTAAGGGAGTGTAGTGGTCTACTGGCTTCACTTGGCAAGCACATCTGCTGTGATAGAAATATAAAGCAGACAATAGGTTTTATCCAGTCTCAGTATGCTATATAGTTCGGAATCAAGTGCGATTCTTATCAATGTGAAATGATCATCACAGAATCACAGATACAGTAAATGTTCCTCACTGGTGTTCTAGATACATTTCATGTAAGTGTTCACTCAGTGTGCAAGGATGTCTCAACATTATGAATATACAGTATGAAGGAACAAAGATGGGGAAAAAAAATCTTAATTTACAGCAATATCGAACAAATGAAAAAAAAAAAAAAGCTTTTGTATACACAAGCTTGTGTGAAATGGAGATGAGAGAGGGGACTGAGGGAAAGCGTGCTGTGACTCTGGAGGGTTTATGCAATATTTCTGAGAGAGAGAGAGAGAGAGAGAGAGAGAGAGAGTGAAAAACTGTTAACAGAAAAAAATACAGTCTGAATCAATGACAAAGTAAAGGATAATTCTAGTGCTACTTAACCACAACAGAAGAGCTTGGTTAATTTTGTGTACTGTATAATTCTCAAGCTTTTATAAGGAGAAGGATCTTATTTACATTCTTACAGAGAAGCCATAATTTTGAATTAAAAAACAAGCAAGTCAGGTGGAAGATTTAGCTTCAGATTTTTTTTGAAAATGATCACAAAGATCAGAATGGCATAACGAACCCAAAGCTTCCGTTACAGTCCTTATCTCTATGTACATTTCCAGTCTTGCGGACGATCTTTTTCCATACTGGAAACTCACCTGAATCAACACACGGGTAAGGCTTAGCTGACAAGCTGAATCAGGAAGAACACTAGGTTATAACCATATTAGGGTGGAGTCAGGGAAAAAGAGCTAGCTAAGGTGCGTCTCTGGCTGACACTTGCACCAATCCAGAGAGGACAAACAGCATCTTTTCCCATAAATCCTTAAGTGCCTCAGAAGCCCTTGAGTCCTTGGCCACGTCTGTGTGGAAAGCTTGTTGCGCAAGCGACTCACGCTGGGCTTAACATTTGCTACTGGACGTCTGCCTCGTGATTGGCCTCTGTCATGGCTGTTTAGCTCGGACTGAACCCGGCTTTGGTTTCAGGAACGAGGCCAATGCTGGCGCAGCAACCAGCAGACAGCATGTCTCTGAGGCCTGAGACTTATCCAAGGCTTTAGCATGTTTCGATCACTGTTGTGAGACACAAAGTGGCCAGAGACAAGCGGGATACAAGGAGCTTGTGTCATACACACTGGCTAATGTCTGTTTGCTAAAACAGTAGCAGTGGTCTGGCACTAGAGCATGCCCTCTAGTAACACTACGATTCTCTCTTCCTCCACATGCATGAAGGAAGCTTCACATGTAATTGGGATGTATTACAACTGTAGCTGAATTAATGATTTTGTACTTTATCTCCCCAATGATTATATTAAAACCCACAACATTTATCACTCTCTGCTCCATTCATTTCTCCTCAAGTCAGCTTGTACAAGCTGCGTGTGTTTCAGCTAGCTGGTGTACGGCAGATTCCTCACCTCCACAATGTCAGAATTGGTCCTGCTCTCATGAGGCTCGTTGTACTCTGTGTACTTCAGTAACACTTTGTCCATGTCGGTGCTCGCGTACTGGAAGAGCTTGTTGGTGCTGTTGAAGATGATGAGGGCAATCTCACAGTCGCATAGCACACTCAGCTCATAAGCTTTCTTCATCAGTCCAAACTTCCTCTTGGTGAATGTCACCTACATTGTGACAGGGTGGAGAGGGGGAAAGAGAGAGAGAGAGAGAGAGAGAGAGAGAGGGAGACAGAGAGAGTGAGAAGAGAATAGAAGAAAACATGTTTAAAGGGCATTTACACAAGATTGGAAAGGTGTGAGAATATTGTCTTGAATCTTTCTCACTCTTGAGCTGCACAGAACAAAACTACTGTTGGAAAATCAATGTTTTCCGATTTCTTTTTTGTTCATCCAAAATGTCTGGGAAAACAGACACTGGCATAATCAGACTTTTTCCACTCGTATATCAAGCAAAGGTTACAGAAAAGAATTTCTTGCAAAAACCTGGGTTTATAGAACAAGTCAAACCCTGTGCGTTATTAGAATATGCTTAAGCATTAAAATGCCTCAGATTATCCTCTAATATTTGTTAGAGGTAAATGAGTGAACAACTTCAGACAGACTCTGTTTTATAATTGTATAATTGTGAAGAGATAATGATTCTGACACTACTCAATTTTAATCACTTGTTAACTTCTTCTTCTTAAACTTTGTTTGAATTGCTAAATTCAATTGTTAAACCTTGTAACAATTGAATTTGTTAGTGTAGTTTATATTCAAGGCAAAGGTGGATCTCTGAGAAAGGAAATGGATACAGCTGAAATTTCTAATTCCAAAAGAACAAAACCGCACGTATATAGACAGATGACACACACACACATACACACGCACAGATCGTCATCTCTCACTGCTCACAGTGCTGACATGTAACTTCTCAGTAAATGTTCTCGTCTATCAAATTAGTAACATTAAAAATAAACACCCCTGGACATCCCCCTGTGCGTGTTTCAACATGTTTAGTCCAGAGAAATGCACCTCTACTGAAAACACAATACTGATAATGAATAAAAATTGTTTAGAAGAAATTAGAAGAAAATAAGAAATGAATCCAGCCCTTTGTCATGGTATAAATTGGAGTTTGTGTTATACGGCAGAAAAATAGTCAAAAACAGGCAAACTAGGCAAAACAGTTGAATTTCTTTTAAACAAAAATTGCCCATGTAGTATTTCAGAAGGTTTACAAGCTCACTAGCTCAAAAAAACTTGTAAGAAATACATAATTAAGTAGGCAAAAGGGAATATGCCACACACACATACACACACAAACACACACACACATAATCAGACAGTCGCATATGTGCTGAAAATGGAGCTCACAATCTCTCATTTCCCCCCTTTTGTTCTGCCATGCCACTCTTGAAGTTCAAAACAAAAGATTCTTTCAGGTAGCAAAGGAGCGATGACCCCAGGGTTGGCCCACACTTTCATCTGGCTCACATACGGCTGTGGAATGCCCTCATCAGAATCCGCCTGCCGCAGCAGGGCCACAAACATAGCCTCCTCGATGGGACCACATGTCCAGTATAGACGAAAATCTAAAGTTTTGTGCCACATTTGGCACAAAACTGATAATACACAAGCACAGAATATTGCCCAGATTACAAATGCTATTAAATATGATGCACAGTTCCACTGTAGGAACCTTTTCAGGAAACCAGGCACTCAGGATCTCTGAAACGTTAAGCACATTTCCCCTGGAGGAACCAGGACCGATTTTTGCTGAGACGTAGTCACAAAATATTCCATAATCTAAGTAGAAGTGGGCATCTTAAATGTAGCTGCTTACACTTGGTTCACTTTTGTCTCAGTGTACACTCATTGTTGCTATTACTGACCCTTATGTGCCGTATGTAAGTCAGAACTATCTGATACTGTATATGGGCTTGCAGCAAAGCCAATTACCTGGGATGTGATGCTGTACAGATATGACAATATAGCTTTATGCTATAGTTTTATGCTCTAGCATGTATCTTGAAATAAAGTACAAAATTTGTTCTGGTAAACTGAAGGCTGAGAGCAATACTCTAAACAAGTGTGTTTAAAAAAATACTTTTTTCTTAATTGTGATGCTGTAAGCATACTGAAACTGGTTGGAAGTTCTGCACAGGGCGCTCCATGAAATATAAAGCAAACGTGTCTACACTGTATAACATAAATAGTTTGATAATTCAATACAATGTCATTGCTAGTTAGCTAGATTAGATAGCTTTGATAATTACCTAACCAACATAATACTGTGTATTTGAAGAGTGTCAATGTCAAAATAACTGGCTTGAATGTAAAAGAAATTGTTAGCATTAATTTAAAATCTGTCCAGGCTTCTATATCCTTGTATTACTAGTAGTACTGATACTGTAAGCTATCCTGTTCATTATTCATGGCTGCTAGTGTGTGCAAGTTTATTTGTATTTTGAAACACAAACTAGTATCTTATCTATCACAAAATAGTATCCAGAGCAATATTAGCTAGTTGTCTATCTCAACATGTTCATGCCTAAGCAAATCTAGCTAGCTAATGTCAAGAAAATTTCAGAACAAAAGCTAGCAAACATCAGAAAATATCCCCAAGCAGGGTTTGCTAGTTAGAATCCTCAAACAAATCCAGCTAGATAACGTTAAAGAATGTGCCACAACAAAGCTAAGCTAATGCTGGAAAAATTTTGCATATAACTAGCTAACAATCTATGATTAACTGAGAGAAGTGTGGATTCAACTGGTTATTCAAGTAGGGGGCAAGATTCCTATGTGGTAACATTGAAACCTGTGGTATTTATTTGTATGATTATCACATAGTTTTTATCTATCACATAATATTTATTTGTATGATTATCATATGATTTTTTATATCATACCTGTAAATGTCTGATAAAAGGGTAAACATACAGGCTGTGACACACTATTTCTTTCATTAAAGACTGAAAACCAACACCTTTCTTATTTCAGACACAGCCCACACCGAAGTAACAAAACTTTTACCAAAGCATTACATTAATTGGATCACCAAATCAATATCTGACATCTATTTCTGTTTCTGATACAGATGATTTTAAGACTGTGCATGCACCCACACACAGTACACACACACACCCTGACACGCACCCACACCTGTCTTCTTCTTCACAGGAATGCCATGCGATTGGTGACAGTACTGTGCAGTGGCAGATACCTGTGGCCTCTCCCACTGACAGCTCCTGTAAAATAAAATTACTTCTATGGTTACTTCTACTCGTCTTGTCAACGGCCTGCTGTCATTCCTCTCCGCTGAGCCATAAAGGAAGTGATTATGTTTTGATTATGTCTCATCAGCGGTGTTCATTAGGCAAAGTTTGGAGAACACCATCGATTGTTTTGACAGTTCTGTTTCTATTGAAGAATAGGCCATGATGATGAGAGCTTTAACAGAAAGTTGGTGCCATGGAGCCCACTGAATGTGTGAACTTTCTTCATGATGCTGTTGCTGACTCATTTTGTAGATGCCGAAGAAAGTGTAACCCAAGTTTGAATTTTCTGGCTTTTCTGGTGTGTCAGGGAAGATTCAGTTCACGTATTAGAATGCCGTGTGTAAAGAATTTTATATATAGAGAACCGCAAATTGCAAGAACAGAAGAAAAAAAAAAAAACAGGGTCAGCAAACTATAGGGGACTACACCCAGACAAAAACAGGACCCTGTGCTAAAACATGGTTTCATGTTATGTATATACTTCCATCACTGATGATCTGTCCTCTTCATTGTACATAGATGTTCCATTGGTTTAGAGTTCTTTTAAAATCAGAAAATCTTGCCTCCTTTATTCTTTAGTCACAACAGCACAATGACAGCCCAATGGGACATTTGAATTAATGGAGAGAGCATGCTCTGGCCTCACTCATCTCTCGCCCCTGGTCACAACAGAGATGGATGTAGGTGAAGTTAAAGACCAATTATGATGGGGCCACCATTGATTGTCAAAAAACAATCTTATGCTCTAAAATAAGTGAGAGGGCCTTCAAGTCACTGTGGAGTTAAAACAAATTATATCATCTGGAGCCCTTCTAAGAGCCATTCCATGCTGTGCAAAGTTCTCCACTTATACTGCTGCTGATGTAATGGCAAGTCACAAGAGCTTACAACATGATTCTCTTCCTTTTCGCCAGTTCTCTGTTGAAGCTGCCCCCACATTGTCATGCCTCAGTCTTACGGGTGCTCTAGAGCCTTCAGCGAGTCACTGCGTTAATTGCTGAAAATGGCACTTATGGCACTTATGGCACCTTCTCCACTACATAGTTAGTGGGTGAGAACAGTCAAGAGACTGCTGTGCAAAATCATCTGCAAGAAAGGTTACTGCTAACACTGGCTTGAAGACCTCGGTGTGAAATACAAATATACACACGAGCTTGAACACTTGTTATTGGCCAGGCGTGATCAATCCCTCTATATTACTGAATGTAATACAGAAGAAGTATGAGCTCTAACAGGACAGACAACAGAGGAATTTGGTTACACAATTAACTCTTAAATGCATACCTCAGGGTACTAGTGACCTATGACCTCATTTCCACCCACTTAATCATCCATTTCTTTCAGTTATGCGTTACTTCCCTAGTATTTCTCAACCATTAAATACGTAACCAATAAAATAACATTACATTATAATAGTTACACTTTTTTACAATTAGTTGTGAGCAGCACTCTGTATTGTGTAGCTCAATGCATTTGATGGAAAAAAAAAAAAAACTTTATTATTTGGAAAAATGCTTTGACGGTTTAACCCTATCATGGTTGTTAATATGTATTAGTTTGCTAACAACCTAAAGTATGTACAAACCGTTGGTCATGCATTAAAGGGTTAACAAGGATGGCTATATGAAGAAAAACAAACCAAATGGCTAAACGATTAGAAGAAACAAGGTCGGTAACAGTCTGACTCCCCGGCCCTTCATGCGCGGGGGTTGGAGACATGGGGGCAGGAAGCACATTTCTGTGTATTTCCTCTCATAACAGGAAGTGCCTGACGGCTTCCCCTTCACAATGGCTTCGCTTCTGCTTCCCGCCTCCCGGGCTTGCTGTTTTCCCCAGGGGAGTTCTGCCGGTGGACAGAGACAGAGAGGACGAGTAGTCATTTGTCACCATGCCGTCCCCCACCCCTGTGTCCCTCACGCTGGATCATACACATACTGCACGCAGACCCTAGAGACCCATTCTCCTGTACCGCCCATTTACACCAGTCTTAATTGGAGGTGTGCATGCTTAAGCTTGACAGTGAAGCCCTCTGTATGACTATGTGTCTTTATTTATGCTGACTTCAACACCATCTCTATACCCTTCTGGATGACCCACATTTAAAGAGAAAGGACACTACAAGTGTACAAGAAAATGTGTGAGAAGTGGATTAAAGTATTAAGGGTGAGCTCTATAGAGTAAATTTAGCTTGGAATAACACATTTCAGTATCAGTGTGTCTTAATTGCCTAACTGCCAATGTTTCCCTTATTCATTTATTAATGGAAATTGTAAACTTGGAGGAAATGTGTGAAAACCAAATAAAAATGGTGGGCTAAAAGAGGAAGATGCACAATAATAAGAAAAAAGAAGGAATAAAAATTAATGCAAGAGGAAGTACAGAATTTGTGGAAATCCAATTCAAAGAAAAGCAATTTGGAGAATTTGTTGAAATAAAGGGACTTCGAGAGGAAGAAGAAAAAAAGAAGAAGAAGAAGAAGAAGAAGAAGAAAAAAAGAAGAAGAACTAAGTGCAGTGCATTTTTTTGAGGAGACAGACGCAGAGGAAACGATCAGAGGAGCAAGGTGAGAATCGGAGGAAGGTGAGTAGGGGTGACGGGATACCCAGAGGGCCTCATTATTTTCCTGCTGTTAATTTCACTCAAACTGTTTCACACCTCACCACTGTTGATTGGAGAGATGTCTCTGTTGTCACGAGTGCTGAGATCCGGCTCCAGCTCAATACCATCACTCCACCATGAAGCGTAGATGAAGAGAAATTGCACTCAATGTAAAGTTGAAAGTCTTAGCTAAATCTTTTAATCTGAAAGTGCTGGTGAAATGATAATGTGGTGGGGTGACAAATAAACAGATAATGCTGGATGCTCAGGAGAACTTGCATTACTTATGAGCTATAAGCACACTGAGTATTTATAATTATTAAGTGGCTTTTTCAAAATTTACATCACATGTTCACACTATTTGTCCTGTTAAGGTGTTGTGTTATGTAGATAAGATTTTTTATTCAAGTTATGTCTTGGAGATGCCATGGAAATGTCTTTATGCAAATGCCATAATGCAGTTTGGGCCAGCGTCTTAAGTTACTGCGAGAAGAAGTGGTTTTGTTTCATTTTTTCAAATGCAATGCAGCATGATGTAACTCCAGATTTAAACCCCTCTACACACCCACGTGTCTCTATATTAACTACATTTATAAAAACCATTACTTCTATACTAACACACTAAAAACGTCTTCTTCTTTTTCTTCTTCTTCTTCTTCTTGAAGCACAATGGGTCAGCTGCAAACCATTTATCCTTTCTATGACTAATGACATCCCTTATCCTGCCCACTGCCATCAGAGGCCACTTCCTCCCTGGCCTCTCTTGACCTGACCCAAGTTTGTCTCACCACCTGGCCAGATGGATCACAACCTCGAATTAGCCACCCTCCATTAGGCCCAATTACAGCCGACTCCGATGCGGCTGCTTCCCGACTGGCAGCGAGGCGTCTCACTTAGAATGATGCCATTTGATTCAGCTGTGATCCGATGTGACCTTCTCATGTGCCCTTTGTTTCAGAGAATCTCTCTAAGAATGAACTGCTGCAGGATCGAGTATTCTTAGTGAAGGAGAGACTGGCAGCGAGTTAGCATGGTGGCTAATACATTTTAGCACACAGGGGATCCTTTCATGTCGATGCGCCCGGGAAAGTGTTTGAGTGGCCGGAGGGCAAGTAGCCAGGCCTCGCACACTAATGCCCTGTGTGGCCGTCTGGGCAGTCAGTCAACTGGCCATGCTCTGGGGAAGTGTTTTTGAGGGTGGTGGAGGTGGGGGGTCCAAGTGGCCGCCCAAGGCGATGAGGGTCCGGTGTCTGCAAGCAAGGCACTACAGGCAGGGTGGCCAGCTATACACTTGCCACTCAATTGAGAGTGATATAAGACAAAAAATGGTGTATAAAGACATCTATAACCACGTTTTTTTCAATGTTACAGCTTGTTGTCACTGTCTCAAAATGTAGGCCTAAAAACCGGGCCTATTTGGGGTGATATACAGTAGAACTGCTAGCTGAAAACTTAGCTATTGTAACAAATTCAACTAATTTAACCATGTGGTTTTTCTCTCAGTGATAAACTGTGGGGACTTGCTGAGGAACTGGAACATCAAACACTGAATGTGATGGTATTTGCATGAAAGCCCTGCAAACATCTCAAGAATGTTGCACCAAAGGTAACACCATTGAAGCGGGCAGCTGTTTATTTTGCTTTGGTATGGAAAGATTTCCTTAAAGGGGAAGTGAAAATATGCAAAGGCCCAGCCACGACTTCAACAAATTGAGAGCAGAGGGGAGGGGAGAAAAAAAAGGGTTGTGAGTCAAAGGTCCTTCATTCTTGTCTTGTGATGTCTGTCTTCATGGTTTCCTTGTATCACACAGAGCTCAGTACTTTGATACAGTCAGTCAAAGATCTCGATAGGGAAGGACAGCTACCTTTAAAGATCGTTGATAGGCCACATCTGCACACAACTTCTACATTCAGATATAAGAATTATTTTTGACAGGATAATGATAATACTGCGCAGTTTTTTTACCATTCCTATAGACTTATCACTATAGTCTCATAGCTAGTTTTATTTTCTACAAAACCATATTACTGATAAGGTGTGAAGCTACTTCCTCTTTTCTAAATAAAATCCTAAAAGTTTCTCTGGTTTTCTTATTGCCTCACTTTGCCCTCTCCTTCTCCCTCTTGATCTCAAGTCCCGGAAAGCTGTGGCATCGACTCTCATCAGGTGTCCTTCCTGTATCAATCTCTGATCTTGAGGGAGGGGAGGGAGAAAAAGTGAGAGAGTAAGAGAAGGACAGCAAGAGAAAGAAGGAAAGAGAGCAGTGATAACACCAGGACAGGATGCTTTCTGTGCAATATGATAGCCTCCCCAAAAACATCCTGACCTAGACTATGCATCCTTCTTGCTCTCTTTCCTCTTTCTTTCTCTCTCCTCTTCTATTGTGGCTATTCATCAAAGAAACTACGCCTCTGCCTTGACCACTTCTACTTCATCATATCATCTCAACACATCTATTATAAATTATTATTGAATGAGTGAAATGTGGTGAAGAAACAGTGCCTTGAAAGAGTCTTACTTAAGCATATTTTACCTTATTAATCTGCAAAAAAAAATAAAACCAGTAAGCAGGGCTTCTAAATAGAGTCTTGAAATTATTCAAAGATTAATAAGAGATGTATTTTTTCCCAGCAGTCAAAAGAGAAAAACAAGAAGAGACTGCTGGTAGGCTTTGACTCATTTGTGTGAATCTTTGCTTCTCCGCCATGTGCATGTGAGCCTCTGGTTTCCTCAGGGGGGAGAACTCACTCAACCCACGAGTGCCAAATGACTAATGCCACCGTTCCCCTGCCGTCTGTGCCGCCTGACACACCCATTACTTTCCACTCTCCTCTTCCTCTTCTCTCCCTCACTCCTCCTCTGCCCCTTGTTCCGCCTTCAATAATTGATCAGCCCTTCCCAAAGTCCAGACAGCAGTCATTAACTGGAGTGTGGACCCGTTCCATGCCATCAAAACTGTTGGCTTCAGTAAGTCACAAAAGGGTGTTTTTTAAATATAAAATAAAGTAACAATAATAGAAACCAAGAGTCTTCCTAGACCTTGCTGCCTTTAACAGATTGCCCTCTGAAGGCACCTTTAAACTCCTATTTCTCTGGCAGCCACCGAGCATAAACATCAGATGCACAGAGAAGAGAAGAGCTCATTGATCTTGCTGTAAAACAAGTACCTATGTTACTGGCACCACTATAATCGATACAAGTACAGAATTTGTTAGATATGATATCTGTCTGTGTTTGCAGCCCTGGCTGGCTGGTGTCTCATGTCCTGAGTGTTTAGGTCATGAAAAGACTCATATTAGTAACCTACATTTAATCCTAAATCCAAATGAAATCATTCAGAGGATAAATAGCAAAACTTAGCTATGACTATATAATTCATCCCTGAGCATAATGATTACAGTCATTTCATTGTGTTTGAAGGTTACATCATTACAGACAAGAATCTGAGGATATGTGGAAAAATACCAGGTTATAAAAGATAAAAACAATAACTGTAGAAAGGCCACATAGGCCACTAGCATGATGTCATGCTGAGGGCTCATATCTCATTGGCCTCCACCTACAACCTGATCTGTAAAAGGAAAACTACTGGGCCTAGTGGTACGGCCCCATAGATCCACCCACATCCCAATTTCTCTCTCTGCGTGCCTTAGAGGTTGTTTTTCTGTTTGTTTGTGCTCCCCTCCCACTCCGAACCCACCCCTGCTAAAATAATCTTTCACTGACATTAGCTACAGCTAGTGGCACGTCGGCCACGGGCCATATGAAGGGTGTTAAGAGCCGCTGGTGCTATTTTTAAAGGATCATTTCAGTTTGAAAGTACGCCACTCCTGAAAGTTGTTAAAAAGTCTGAATTCAGCGTTACATAACTGTTGACTGGTGCGTCTTACCTGTCTGTTGCGTTCGTCCATAATCCGCGTGATCTGAATCTTTTTTCTCCCCATTGTCCCGTTTCTTTCTTCACTCTCTTCTTTCACGAAATAACTTTATGGCCTTGTCTCTCTTTTTTTGTTGCTTTTTTTGTGTTTCCTCAAACCAGGCTTTCTTCTCTGTACTTGCTCCACTCAATTCAAAGATTCCAGCAGCTGTACCTGTGATACACAGAGAGATGGAGAGAGAAACAGAGAAGAGCTTTATGGTAGATAGTGGAGAAGAAGAAAAAAAAGCATAATCTCAGCACATGGGATGGTGAATAAAGACAAAAGGATCTGTCAACATTTTTGCGAGAGCGCTCTGTTTTTCACTGTCGATATCATGCAAATCAGAGCCAGCACTTCGGTGCTCTGACTACGAGGGGAGACAGCACTGTCACACTCTCTCCACAGTCGCACAGATTTTGACAAGGTTTTACGAAGTGACACGAACTTAACGGCTCTAATCACGCACAATGTAATATTTATGCCATGCTGAACAGCACGTGAATCTAGTTTCCAAAAAAAAATAAAAATAAAAAAATTCCTAGTCTCAGAAAATGCTACCACATGTATTACAAGCTGCTAGACAACAACTCAAGAGAAAGATGATCTAAAAAAATGAATTGACTTTGCATGTGAAACAGCAGTTGATTTCCTGTTTAAGCATGACTGACTTACTAAAGCAATTCAGGTATTTGTAGATCTTAAAGAGAGGCCTCGTGCCAAAAATGGCTGTTCTGATTTGTTCTGCAATACACACTCAATAAGTCTATCTATGACATGATCCTGTAATCGCTTCACGGCTCATCTCTCCTGCTGAGACCTCCTCAGTTTGAAAGGGCTGCCCTCACTCAACACGGCTTTCTGTAAACCATCTCATCTTTGAGACATGCACGTATTAAGGGAGCTAGCAAACACAAACAGTGCGAGCTATCTTTTGTATGCGTATGTGCATATGTGCGCGTAAGAGTGTGTGCATGTAAGCCAAGTGCACCTCCCTGGCGCTGTAAAGTAGGCCAACCCAATTCATCTCAGGGAGGAGCAGCAGAAGTGTTGTTGTGTTTTCTTCTGACAGTAGAGGTGATAACGTCCCTCGTTATGCAAATGAGCATCCCATTATTTAGGCTGGGTGTAATGCAGCGAAGCTGTCAGCAGCGTCGCATTAAAACCCCTCCATCGTTCACCTTCTTCTTGCTTTTTTTTCTTCTTCTTCTGCTTCCTCCCCTGTCCCTTCTTCTTTTCGGCTCTTCTGAAACACATTTGCAGGCGGCTGCCAGAACGAGTCAGAGACATTGATGTTGCTACGTGTGAAAGATGTGTCACTCTGTCTTCCCCTCTGTCTACATATCTGTCTCTCTCTTGCTCTTTGATAAGCAGATTTCAGAAACTTAAGTATGAGACGTTCGCACAGGCAAACCCTGTACATCTTGCCTGGTGTTAAAATGTTGCGTCTGAGTGAGACTTGTAAGGAGAGATTCTAAGTTGATAAGGTGAATTCCATGATTAATTCATTTCATAGAGCAGTTAAATTCGGTCTCACTTTTCTCCATATCGTCATACCATGTGGCTACTTCATAAAATTCTACACCCAGTTATCAAAATCTCTCATTACCACGTCAAAACCTATTTGTCAAAGACAAACATTCTGCAAGACAAAGAAAAATTTAGTTCTGTTAATAATCAGCGGGTGTTTGTCTTCTGTGGTCTCTATTAATAATGAGCCTCAATATTATGCTTTATTAGCATCCGCACACCGCTCATCACACTTTGTGCGAGCTGTTAGCAAGCACGTGTCTTAACACCTGCATGGCAAAATTAAAGCTAGCATGATGATTGTTTGAAGGACTACTGTTGAACAAGGAGCAAAACAACCCAGAGACAAGCTGGTGATAATGACTAGATTACTGGGTAAATATTTACCGAGATGCAGTCAGGAAGCTGGCACAAGCCGTGTTCGCCAGTCTCAATCGTGCTTGGCCTAGCCGAAAGCTCAAACAATTAAGCAGTTAACTAAATCAAAGTGTGCTTTCCGTTTGAATCACTCAAAGAAACACTCTCATTAATTAAATAATCTTTGTTCTTCTGGGTTCTTTATTAAAAATACCTTAGGGGTAGTAATATGGTAAGACAGTTAGTGTTTGAAGAACACATACAAACACACACACACATCATCATCATCATCATCGTCATCATCATCATTTTAGATTACCACAGATGAGCGGAATCCAATTTACAATAGAACGATGAACTACTGTGTAGACATGAGCACAGCTGGTAAAACAACTCTGTCAACCACACACACACACACACACACACACAAACACAGACACTGGGAAGACCGATCTTCCCACACAAGTGTGGTTGCCCTGATGAGAACAAGCAGTATGCAGTGCTGCTCGCGTACGTGTGACTGGATATACAGACAATGTGTGTGTTTCTGACTGACAGATAGACAGAGATAAAGACAGATAGAGACAGAGAAGGAGAGAGAGAGAGAGAGAGAGAGAGAGAGAGAGAGAGAGATTGCCAATTTGTTAAGCCAATTTACTAATCCGTGGCCAAAGCATATGAGGAGAGAGAGAAGGAGGAGGAAGAAGAGAGAGAGCCAAGAGTGAGATCCTTGGCTTAGTGTGAGAGAGGTCATAGTGGATGCCATAAGACAGCGATGGAAGCTTAGTTTGATAAGCTGGGTCCTTATGTAAGTGTGACTTCAAGGACAGCAGAAATGAGTAAAACATGAAGAGAACATGGGAGAAACAGAGAGGATGATAGAGAGGGAGATGAGCAGGTCTCTCAGGGGAGAGAAAGAGAGAAGTGCTGCTGCTGACCCTCCCATCTGTTAACTACGCCTCTTTTCTACTGCCACAAATAAGAATGCTGGAGAGGAAGAGAGTGAGAGGGAAAAAAAAGGAAGACAAAGAGAAAAAGAACGCCAGCACAGAGATGTAATGAGCTGCTAGGCATTTTTCTCTCTCTTTCTTTCCATTTCCCCCTCTCTCGATGAGAACTGGAGCTAAAAGGGCAACGGGTACGAACAAAAGCAGGCACAATTCTGGGTCGTTTCATTCCCAAGTGTTCCACTTAGGGAGAAAAAAAAATTACACTCAATTGTATTTGTCAAAGTCTTAATAGAGTGAATATGACTTATTGTGCTTGCTTATCAGATACAGGCTGCCACATTTAAGTGTATTAGAACACTATATTTGGTTAATGAGCTGTAATGAAAGATCATTGCAGCAACTACACATTGATGTTGTATCATATTACAATCCTAATACACACACATATAGGTCAAAACCTTTAAATCATGAATCTCCAATGGTATCCTGTATCAGGCCACGCCGAATACCTTGTTACCCATCTCAGCTTGCACTGTCACCACAGTCGTCTCCCTCTCTCTCCTGCACATCTGCAACATATTTGGTAATAGCATGTGCTTGAGAAAAGGCAAGTACCCTCTATCCTCACAGGGAAATGTGGTCACAGAGATTTGAAATAACATATTACAGAGCAGTAAGTAAACCTTTTAGGAGGTGTGCGATACATTAAATAAACCCCCGCACTTTTCAAATAAACTCCCATTTCCTTGAAGAGACCAGAAAAAAACGTCTTCAATGGTTCTTCCCGAATAATTTGCATGTTAGGACAATCTCTAGTCAAGTCTCACACTTGGAAGTCTTTTTTCCTCTTCTTGCTTAATCCCTGAAGCACATTTTCTTCCTCCCCTAACTGCCTTTATTTTCTTAGAGCCGATTTTATTTAATGCACTTATTTGCAGACAGGCAGCTGTTTATCAGCGATAGTTAATGGTGCACAGGGAGACAGGCGGGCCGTAGCGAGTGGATCCTGAGAGGCCTATTGTCTCTGTAATGTCATTACATGCACAGACTCCTGAGTGTTGTACTGGCTGCTTGGGGGAGATACGAGCTCTGACGAATGGCTACCATTGCTGTCCATCCAATACGCAATGGGATGAGTGACCTAAACTGGAGATTCGGTTTGGCAGAACTAGGCTTTCAGAAATGTGGGCTTTCGCAGCATGATGCTTTACCACCTTCTGAGCTTAGCAAGATTGTATGTGTGGGCTTTAAGCAACGTTGAAATAGTGCAATAAAGACAAATCGAACACATGGATTGTCTTTGGCCCCCATTATGTTTAGCAGGAGGGAGAGATGAACATGACGCTAATATGAAGTACACAAACATATTTTCATACACCAGTATTTCAGGACTGGTCTTACCTTCTAACACAACTGGACAGAGCAACAGGAAACACACGCAGACTCACACAAACACAGAGCCTGGAGGAAGGATGTGACATCAGCAACCACAGACAATCAAAGGTGTAAAGGTGCTTCCTTTCCTAAACTGTTCCAGAGTGCACAAAATGGGAACCAAAACTCCTGCGCTTCCTTCTTCCAGCCAGAAAAGAAGAGACGAACAGAAAGAAAGAGAGTTGAGGCTGCCGCCGCCACCGCTGACCGTAACCAAACGGCCACTTTCTGATGCAAGCACTGGAAGCAAAGGATTCTGGGCCAAGAGGGCAGCAGAGTTGACAAAGCTGACACACAAACCGTCTTCCAAAACCACTTACTAAATGACATCACTGCATTCCTACCACCGATGGATTTGAGTCTCAACATTACACATTATAAACCCATAATGACTCTATATTTTTATGGCACTCATGATTATGGCATCCATGGCATGAAAAAAAGAGAGAAATGTCACAATACATGACTTTATTAGCAAATGTGTGAAATTATGGATGAACTGCGTTTCTGCAGGGCGGTATTTGGTGAATAGGTCTTTTCAGTTGCTATGTGAGATTAGGGCATTCGATGGAAAAGGAGAGGTTTCATTTACACCACACAGAGTGTTCTTTCAGGGTTCCTCCACTGCAATGTTTCGCTCCTGTCTCTCTTGCAATCAGCTGTGCATTTTTTTTTAATAACACGAAACAAATTCTGGACTTCTCATGAAGAAAAACCTCTCTTTTTGAAATAGCTCCAGGCATTCCAGTGTTTTATCAAACGAGGAGAAAATCTGACATGTTTATCCTGTGCCGTGCACTAGTTTCTGAGTCTGTTTCAGTATCCAAGGACCTGTAGTTAAAGCGACTGGTTTTAAATGCGTACAAACAAAGCTGTAAGGTGAAAGGTGAAGGTATTTCCAAAGATTATCTTGATGATCTGACCTTAATAAGGTATGTACTGTATTTATCTATCTGAAATGATCATTCCCGGAATATGGCCTTGCATTGGGAACATGTGACCACACAATGTAGCAAAAGGGTTGGATGGATGAAGGAGTGCTGACAGCAGTCTTGTCCCTCACTCAGTCAGTAAACAGTGAGTGTGGCCTAGCATGGGTAAAACGGGCCAGGTGAGAGCCGTCTGTCAGTTAGCCATTGCAAAGCCACCCAAGGACAATGTGGCTCGATGTCAGGGATGAGGCAGCTGCTCAGCACAGAGATACGGAGTGTGTAAGCTTTGTACTAGAGGATAACTGTCCACTTGAGACAGTTTTTTGGATGAAAAATAAAATCCTGCAGATGTTCTAAGAGAAACAAAGGAAGTGTTTGAGGTAAAATAACTAAATGTATGCATAATTCTCAGTATCCACAGCTGTTTGAAATCTGTATGCTGTAAGTGTTACTGCACTTGTGGATGAGTTCATAATACAGTGGAAGCACGACAAATGAATGCACAAACTGTATAGGTTGGTTGGGTACAGAAATAAAAAAGGAGAAGGTAAGAAAGTCATGGGCTTGGGGAAAGAAATCACTGAGGTCTTGATCAAGGAGAAGAAAAAAAAACGCTGAAGTTGCAATTAATTGTAATATTTTACAGGAACATAGTGATGCATGAGTGATTTGACTAAAGAACCGCAATCGGGCGTTTGAGTTCTTCTCCTCACACATCTGCAAGAGCAGAGCTGTGTTTATCAGCAAAAGTCTAACCACTACCACGTCATGCACAGTGGCTCTAGATCCAGGTGCAGCCACAGCACTGCTGGAGGCTTGCACAAAAAAATAAGAAAAGTTAGGACATTACGAGTTCACTTTCGATCAGCCAACAAAGCTGCATGAAACACAAGATTTTGAACACTGGATAGAAAATATAGGAATAAATACAAGCAGGAGCCATGTTTGCTTGGTGAGTAATCTCCCCCCTACACTAACACAGCCCTGAGCTGTGTCACTTTGAAGAGACAAGGCCCAGCAACATCGGCCAATTATGTTATCAGCCGAGGATGAGAGCATCTTATGATGTTAGCCTTGTTCAGGGGTCGGAGGGGCATTGAAGGGCTGCGGCATGTCTGCAGGCTTAGATGATCCTCTGATTATTTCATCGCACTTTTTTTGTCGCACACTTCCTCCTCGGCCCCCTCACCACCTCAGCATTCTAATCAGACTAATTAAAAGCTTTGTTCATTTGGAGCTCTCCGATGACAATTTGTTTCACCCTACCCTACAGCGGTCCTGTGAAAAAGAGAATTAAATTTGATCTTCTGACAGCAATTATTAAACGTTCCCTCCTGGCTTCAATTAAGCCCAGAGGCTAACGCGGCTCAGAGACTGAGAGCGGGTGCCAACATACCTCCTTCTCACTTCTGCCTCTTCTTTTCCTCTTTTTCTCTCCCCTTTATATCCTTCTCTTCAGTTTTTTTTATAAGGCAAATATGTACAGTAAGCCACTGAGGCACTTGATATTGAAGTGTTTTACAGAAATTGAGTTTTTTTTTCTACCCTCTGATGCCTGGCCAAGAAGTCAGAGAGAGGGAGAAAAGGGAAGTTAAGCAATCCTCTTTTATCCCGATCAATCAGCATGTTCAGTGATTGCACAGTTCTTTTTTTTCCTATTGAGTAATTCAGTAAAGATGGTAAAAGTGCCTTTTACCAGAAGTTTTGGTTTAGTTGCTGTATATCTATAGTGGCCTAACAAAATCTGGAATAAATCTGCCAATATTAGACACACATTCCTGGGTAATAAAATCTCTTGCATGTGATCAGTAATTTATATTAGATGCATAATCCAGTATAATCGCATAAGTTTTAACAGTTGCATTTTAACTGAGCAACTGTAACACCTGCTCCTTTATCAGTGTAAGTCTAAGCTTTCTGTTTGCCTCTGTAAGCAAATTATGCGACTTTCAGAAATTTTGCAGCAGGTTCTGACTGTCAAATATTTCAAAATGAGTGTACAAAAATGTACATCCAAGGCAAAAAAAATCTAACAACAGCCACTTTAAATGAAACACACAAACTAGTCATTGAGTCGTAGGTCATTCTTAGAAGTTTTATATTTCACCACAGACAGTCTGTTAAAAGGTGACAGAGAGAGAGAGACGAAGGCATGGCACTTCAACAAGGATGTCCTTCATAACTTCAACCTGAGCTTTTCTTTTTTCTTATCTTTCTCTCTCTCTTTCCTCAGTCCCAAAGCTCTGTACAGAAATGAAGTAACCCAGATTGAGGAGAGGATGGAAAGAAAGACTGTAAACTCTCCTTCTGTAAAAAGCCATACAGTCATCCCTCCACCTCCCGTTTTCCGACATGATGTCACAGTCATTTCAGCATTACCACAAGCTGATTGGGCTGATTGTTGAGAGCACTGCTGTGCTGTTGATCTCTCGCATCATTTAACTCTGATTGTTACAGTTGGGGTTTGTCTAAACAAGCAACATGGCTGCCATTTTTCTTTCTCTCCTCCTCATGTCCTTCAATTCTTGCTCTATCCCTTATGTGGTGTGTGTGAGGCTCTTCTCAATATGTAATTTCCTGTCCATTAGCAATGAGGGAAGATGTAAAAAAAATCAGTTAAGCCCATATCCTCTTCATGTCATCATACTCATTATTCATAACTTGACCAAGCCAGATCATAACACTGTTTTACGCAATTAAAAAAAACCCTAAAAATCATAGAATTACTTTCTAAGAAAGGCATAGATATGTCCAGACCCATGGTGAAAAGTGTGAAGGAAGGAATATGGCATCCCCCAGAGACCAACCCAATCCGTAGTCTTTCATTATGGGACCGGCGTACCCTCCTCCCTTCTCTCCTCTCCACTCCACGGCGTGTTTGTAGTGGTGAGAGAAGTCGGCAAATGCCGCAAACGCCGGGCGCGCTCCGTTCTGGCAACAACTCGGGCCGACCTCATCAAAGCGAGCCCTCATAATTTGTCACAGAAAGCAACCAATTAAAATGCGTTAGGGGAAGAGGAAGGCCTACAAGCGGGGTGGGGGGAATGACAGTGAAAGGGTGGTGGGGTAAACGGGCAAAAAGATAGCATCTGATTAAAGAGTCCATACAGCTGTTGCGAATCAACCAGGCCCAAACTTTCAAGGGAAAAAAACTAAAGGCTCAAAAGGGGAGCAAGGAGAGGAGCAACACTGGCTGGATTTGATGCACTGTGTTGATGTTTAACACTTCAGAATGAGACAGTAATACAGTGGAGAGAGGGCTGAACATTCTGAATTGACTTACACACATATCTTACACATATACCCTCAAAGTGACTCTGTTTCAAACCTCCGTATCACTAACACATAACCTAGTCCTCCTATTTTTGCATATAGCAAACAAGGCATGACCTGACTGATACTGAAAAATCTGTAAGGTGTATTATATTTTGTTTTTGTTTTTTTTTCTTGAAACTGTCAGTGAACGCACTGTCATTGCCGTTAAATCCCTACTTCTTTCCTTCGTACCTCTCCTTTTACAAGAGCCTCCTGGTGTATGAATAAAAAACTTTTATGACGTATTTTATATCACTTTTCCTCTCAAAGCATCCATTCTGCCTTTTTGTAGGAGTAGCTTGTGAACTCTGATGTGTGGTGCGTACATATTTTTTTCCTTGTTGTTGGATATGGTGGCAGGCCTGTGCACATTTGCATAGCCTCCTTTGCAGTGTGTTTCTCGTGTCTCGCAGCTGTGGCAGGCGTGTTTTTTTTCCTTTCTGTTTTCTTGCATGAGATCACAAAAGGGTGACAAGGAAAGTTTGGGTCTTTTAGCCTGTCTGATGCTTTGTGCTGATTAGCCGGGCTTGTGCTTCTCGTACATTTTCTAGGTAATGGCACAGTGAGAAAAGGCATAAAGCAAAGCAGGACAAATAATAAAAAAAAACCTAAAATCTTTTTCAGTTGAAATTAAAAAAAGAGAAAGAAGGCTACTACATCTTTGTTTGGGGGAGGGTATCAAAAATAATGACCCTTCTAATTACTGTTATTCTGACGCTAATCGCTAGCTCTCGCTGAATACCGTGTGTTTCTTGATCCGGCTGATAACAAGAGGAAAGAAAACAAGGAGAGGCAAGTGCCTACAGCCAATGGTGTATAAATCAAGTGTGTATGTATGTGTGTTTTGGATCCTGCTCCAGAAGCTTATCCTCTCCATCTTTGCTACTTTTTTGTTTTTTTGTTTTTTTGGGTTGCTTTGGGAAAGTGCAGGCTGCGTAGAAGGGGGAGGGAAGCTGGTTCACAAGGCCTCAGCCACTCAGCACAGAGACATGCACCAATTCCCTGTGCACCCTTTCCAGCTGCACCGTTCACATAACCTCGCCTGTCCCCTTCGGCTAATGATAGCAGAACCCGTCTCTCCCTTCTCTTCCTCTCTCTCCCTCCCTCCCTCATCTATACTCGCACCCACAGTCTTTTCCACTCCCTTACACCACTGCTGGGCACACATCCCTCATTCCCTCTTCTGTGAACTTTGCTTTCCCTTTTTGTTGACATGAGTGTGTTTTCCGAGCTATTGGCCCTCCTTTTTTCTGTTTCTCCACCCTGAGAAAAGTCCTGAGGTCGTTTGACTCCAGGATGGACTGAGAATGCAAGAGAGACTACTCACCCCCCCTCCCCCCTCCCACCCCAAACCCCGACTGATCCTCCTTCCCAGCTCACACTGATAACTCTCCCCCAGTTTTTCTGTTATCGTCCTTTCCTCCAACATATCCCTCACTCTGCCTCACTGTGCCTGGGTCTGCTCCTGGCTGCAGCGTTTGGGCCAGCGCTCCTGCTGCGCATTATCCCAAATAAACAACTCATTACACATGTAATTAACCGAGGGGGCTATTGCAACAGCGGAAGCTAATCCGTGCTAACATTTGTGGAGGAGGGAGATGCAGGGGTTGAATATGTGTGTGCCTGTGTGCACGTGTGTGTGTGTGTGTGTGTGTGTGTGTGGTTATGTAGCATTGAGAAGGAAGAGGAGGGCAATTGAAATAAATCAAATCCACATCCCACCGAAAATTAACAATTGTTCTCCCCTTTCTATCACACTCACTATCTCTCTTGCACGTGCTCTGTCATGTAGGGTAATCCCCACGGATTTCACATTGCTCTTGTTTTCTGAACAATCTGAGAAATGGGTCATCAACATGCTGCATGGCAGCGTTCTGATAAAAACTGAAAATAAGGCACTTTCCTTAGTAAGAAAAACCATGTGCTTTCTGCACGTGGCCAGCTTAATTAACACACAAAGAGTCAGACAGTGAGATGGATAGATGGGTGGGGTTAAATATTGCCTAGTTACTCTGAAAATTCAATAGAGCCTGACAAGGACACTTTATTTTTATTGCTAAAGATGCACTAGTTCAATAAGATTAGACCTCAGAGTACAGAGTAAAGAGGCAAAGTGTCTCAATCACTATGCTTGTTTCTGTACAGCTTTCTTTCCCTCAAAAGCCGCGACATGACCTGAAACAAGACACCAAATGTTGTGTGTATTTAGTCAGATGTATTATTATTATTTCAAAAGTGACAGGAAGTGGGCACAGGGCCTTTGTCCACTCTTTATCTCTATCATTCTGGCTGTCACTGTCGCTCTGTCCTAGCTTATGATGCATTGGCCTAAAGAACATCCCTGCAGGAGACACATACAGATCGTGTGAATCTGCAAGGATGTTTTCAGAGTCACATTCAATCACACTACACCATTAATTCCAGTTCTCAACACCACCCGCATACTAGACTACTGAAAAAGTACCTAAATCATGTTCTCACAAAGCTGTTTACACCCAGTATATGTGAATAGCATTGATTTGAACTAAAAAGGATATTAATATTAGGCCACACCTTAAAATGTCCTCAGAGTAAAAACACAACTCTTACATCATATTCTGTCATAGTGTTTTTCTGGGGTGGGCATAAACGACAGAAATACAACACAGTGCTTGAAGACGGTTACCCATGTGTATCTCAACCTTTGGTTTTACTGAGGCTTGCCACCAAGTTGCAAAACACGCAATGCACCAACAAAGCAGTGCCACATTGTAAGAACCATATGTTTAATCAGCTTCATAATATTTTATTCATGAGGTTGTTGCCTTCACGCTCTCTACAACTGGCTGAAAACTCTTTAAGAAGTTTGCAGTGTTCTACATATACACATGATCCGCACAATGCGTTCGCAAAAGCATAATGTGATGTAATTTCTTGCAATAACAGCAGCATATTGTCATATCACCCACACCTAGTGTATAGGTAGTGGATGAGCAACTTAGCAAGCGTATTTCAGTCCACAGAATTTATGAAGAAATAAAATAAATGATTCATGCATATATATATATAAGGCATGTTGTGGACATGGAACTGATTGAATCTATGCAAGAACTTTGCTTGCCTTTATTAATGTGTCTTTCAGCACATGCAGGGGTATTTTATGTGGTTGGGAAAAATTGTAGAATATGTATAAAATGAGCTACACCAAATGAAGCAAATGAGAAGCAGGAAGAGAGGGAGAGAGACACGGGTGCTGGATGTCAGTGGAACTGCTAAGGTAGCCAGAGTCTCGGCATGTATCCCCTCACTTCCTCTGCTATTTATAAACCTATTCGCAGCTCTGGTCCAAAAATAATACACGGACCATTTTTAACTCAACAATACTGTGAGCTCACACAGGTAGCCACCGGCGCGCGCACACGGGACGAGCCGAGTGTGGGTGAACAGGAGGGGAGAAAAGTCAATCTCACGGCTGAGCTATTTCTGTCGGGACAGCGTTGTTTAGGAAGTATGGGCCAGGGGCAAACTAGCAAGCTTAATACCACGCCCGTGTTACTTGCACTGTGACATAGGAGCTCCCCGCATACACGCATACACATGTACACACACACACACACACACACAGGGTTAACCACACAAGGTTATTTGTTTTTCCACTGGGGCCTACAGGAGCAGCTGCAGGTGAACGCAACCACCCCCGCAAGTCCACTCATTCAGAGAGAAGCAAGGTCCCTCTCGCTTTCGCATCTCTCTCTATCTCTCTCAGTCTCTCTCTTTCTTTCCTTCCTTCTTTCTTTCTTTCCTTCTTTCTTTCTTTTGGTCTTTCTTTCTCTAATCATTCTCTTTCTTCTCCCTTCTCCTCGCTGCTCTCCTACCAAACCTTGAAGTTTCAAATGAAGTGCTCCTCTCATTCATTATGCATACAACTCTGCGCTGCACATTTCCTCTCTCTTTCTCTCTCCCCCTTCTTTCCTTCTCTCCTTTTCCAGACAGTGCATCTGTAATAAAATTAATGACATCATTGGCTGCACTTTGGAGGAACTACTGGAAGAAAAGTCATACATCAAAGTAAACACACGGTGCTGCGGACAAGAAAGAAAGAAAGAAAGAAAGAAGGAAAGAAAGAAAGAAACATCTTTAATAGGCCATTTGCCCACTCTATTTCCATCACACAGTTAGACAAAGCAAAGGAATAAATGATGGACAAGGAAATGGGTTGAAAACAATGGTTTTGAAGGACAGACTGCAATATGACGACATTTTCATGATATATAGCATGATATTTAGGTTTCCTAACAAAGTGCCGAATAAGAAACACTAAAAAAACAATAATTCTAAGGATATTTCTATTTGGCAAAGGCTAAAGTAGGCTAAATGAAAAGTAGGGGAAATAGATGTATGTAATGTAATCAGCTACTTGTTACCTTAACAATGAAGTTAATCATTGTTATAAAAGTACAGACAGTAGCCACCTTTCAGAAAAGTCATTTATGTCACTGTTATAGCGCTGCATCGCTCATTGTATTGAAACTCCCTAGTTTTTAGCATGTTCAAGTAAACAAGAGAGAAAATTTCACAGAAATTATACTGAGAAATGATTTTAAAAACTTCCTGGAAAAATTCCTATTAATCAGGTATAGTATAAATTAAAGTTGCTCTCTCTGTGTGCAGATTTAAGGCTACAGCAGCCTGAAGGAGAGAGCCAGAAGCAGAAGCAGAAGCAGAAGCAGGCTGATTTGATGGGCCGCGAGGTGACAGCCTGTTGAAGGGCCCTGTACAGCAGCCACCCCAAACACAAAGGCATGAAGTGTCATAACGCCAGCCCCTCACACGCCTCTCCTCTCTTTCTCTCCCTCCTTCCTTTTCTTTCTCACTCCCTTTTTCTGCCCCACTCACAGCGCGTCCACTGCTGCGCATCCTTTTCTTTTGCCACTCCAGCCCCCTGCTTCGATGACAGGGTGCCGCTGATAAAGGCGCAGATGACTGTGGAAATATATACAGGTGTGTGCTGAAAAAACACAGGAAAGGCTGAACTAATGCAGTGCACGCGCTGCCTAAATCTCAACCACGAATGGAACAAAAACTTTACCATTTAACTCCCTACACTCAAACTGAAATGGTGATTCACGCTCCTTGTGTTTCGTCCCAGTAGAGCTAATGTAGTGTTTTTCAACGCTGGCTAACGACAGCATGAGTATATTCCGTGATAAAATAACTGCGTCATGAACCCTTTTGAAAAAGCGGCTCAAGGGCCTCCACCTTCCGAGCCCATTGTGGAGACAGGATCTACTAAAAATATCTCTGCGCTGGTCTGACGGCGGCTTTTCAGATGGATGCTGCTCCTGGCCGGGACACAGAGGGCCCTCTGTCCCCCTCCTTCACTCCCACCAGAGGATGTTACAGAGTGACAGGGCTATGCTGCCCCCACTGACAAAGATAAATTACATTCACTGGAAAATATTTCAGCATCCCCCCCCCAAGACACACACACACACACACACACACACTTCCTTCTGCATCTCATTTTTTTTTTTCTTATTTTTCAGCATTTCTTGGGCATTAGCCAGCACTGCGATAGCACTGTGACATGTTACTGCTTCACCTAGAGTCTCCCTTGCTGAGGAGCGCACTTGACAAACACACTAGGCTGAACATATAAAAGAATAGCTGCAGTCCTGGCTGGGTTTCGCCAAGTGGTCGGAATGAACATAAAATCAGGATCTCAAAGAGCATTTTCAAGGTTATATTTGGGATGTCATCTGTTTATAAGCTAGGTTTTATTTCACTTGCAGGGTCAGCTACCAAAAATAAAACAACAACAAACAGATACGG
The DNA here is from genome assembly GCF_027358585.1 of Pangasianodon hypophthalmus. NCBI lineage: Eukaryota > Metazoa > Chordata > Actinopteri > Siluriformes > Pangasiidae > Pangasianodon > Pangasianodon hypophthalmus. The sequence continues at coordinate 9,617,767 of NC_069733.1, read as the reverse complement.
CCTCAAATGGGAGCCTGGCGCCTTTAATTACTGGATGCTCACATTGACAGTGAGCACATACGTGTATGTCGCTGAAGAGAAAAAAAGGAAATAGTATCTTCTTAGAGGCTCCTCCATGTAGGGGTGATCCGATATTTAAACAAATTCTTCTCTCAGTGTTTCTCTCTCTTATCTGCTCCTATTCTTTTCTCTCCTCCTTTCCCATAACCGTGCATAATCAGGACACTTGGACATCATTGGTGATATTACATAGTGGTGAGGAAGGCCAGGAGTTTTGACTTTTCAGACCACCCAGTGGCCTAGGAGCAAAAAAAGAGCTTCCTTCAGTACTTTACAGTGCTATTTAGAATGAAACCTTGGCCATACTCTTTGTGCAGAGAGACTCAGAGCTCGACGTGGGTCGTATGGATGAGAAGAGTCCTGCTGTCTTCATAGCCACATACACATTCACACACACACATCAATACACACACCGCCTTCTCTATCACACAGCCTCTTTCAAGTCGGTTCTGTCGTCTTTCACAGCTCTCCTCTGTCTGCGCATACACAAACATAGACAAAAATGTACCGAACTCCTGCACAAACCAAGCCGCCCACCCCACCTCCCCACACGCACCTCACAGGACTCCACCCAAGCGCACACACAGCAATGGTGTATCGCATGAGAATGAGCCCAAAACACATGGCTTTGCAAACGAGCACTGCTCAGCTCAACGTTATGCAGAAATATTCTGAAATATGTTTTACAATGTGAGCAGACATCAAAGGCAGTTCAATTCCTCGGTGATCTCGCAAACACCCCTGCCAAACAAAACCCATATACACTGATAGAACATTGCCAGGCATCACTGTTAATTACTAGATAGAGGCAAATGCAGAGACGAAAGTCACCAGGACAGGATTACGTACTTTGGGTACATTTCCCTAGTGCTGATGTAGTGTACCCATTCAAGTGCAAAATTGGAAAATAGGCTGAAGCAGGCTTCTTTGCTTTGTGTGTAAATTAAAGCAATTAGACAAAAGGAAGACAAAAATATAATTTATTATATAATATATAAATATCAGTAAATGTACACAAATCTCAATAACAGTTCCTGTAAACAAGCTTTAATAATTAATAAAAAGTTTACTTTTTTCTTAGAGTGACTTAATCACCTGTTTGCGCTGGAAACTTACTGAGACTTGCGCGTTTGCCTCCGAGCTTAAGCATTAAAAATAAACATTTGCTAACCTCGAAGGCAAAGATCATAGAGTGATCTTACGGCAAGGCACTCGAAATAAATTTTGCTCAATCGACAGTGAAAATCGTTCGCGTTTAACAAATACATTTACTCACACATGCCACCATGAAGTACTTTATAAGAAGGCTCCCCTTTGTGCAAAAGATAAATAAGCAGTCACAAAACTGCAAGACACACTGATTTCCTTACCTCTGGGCAAGAAAAGTGCAATTACTTCTAATTACTAATTACTGCTAGATCTAGCCAATCTGATATTGCAAATGGAAACATTTTTGTAAACTCTTTATGCCCTTGACAAACATTAATGGACTATTCCTAAGTTAAACTCTAAAGCATAATAATGTGGGCCATTAAATAGTTTAATTCTGATGATGGTAAGTTAGCGTTTAAAGTTTAACAGGAATGCCTGTATGATTTCCTCTCACTAATTAGATATCCAAGCACAATTACAATAGTTTAAAAGATGATTAACAATTTAAAATGGAGCTACTGCAAAATCTTAACAGCAGAATTCCCAGCAGGTGTTACAGTATTGTGAGACAGATATACACTGTGTGCTCCATGCCCCTGACAATCGGTTTAGGTCCTCTAGCCAATCCTACTGACACGTGTGGAGCTAATCCCGCTCTTTGGGGGAACTGTTGTCACTGTTGGTTTTGTGAATCGACACTGGCAAAATCCCTAGTGATTTCCCGGAGACGACAGGTCTGAGGAGGACCTCTGTGTGTGTGTGTGTGTGTGTGTGTGTGTTTGTGCATGTATGTGTGTGTGTGTGCGTGCATGCATGTGTGTGTGTGTGTGTGTGTGTGTGTGTGTGTGAGAGAGAGAGAGAGAGAGAGAGAGAGAGAGGGAGAGAGAGAGAGCTTTCTGTATATCTTCATGTTAACATGTGAGTGTGTTCACCTTCCTGCTGGGCAGATTAGCCAAACACTAAATCCCAAGAGAACAACAGGTGAGACAAACATGCATGCATTTACGGACACACACACATACATACACACACACACACAAAGCGCGGCTTCATTGATTGCATTTAGTATGTGAGGAAACAGGTTCACAGAGTGTGTCTGAGGTCACTTTTGTCTAGTAAACACAGTTTACTGTACACACTAAAAAAAAAAACACTATATATATATATATATATATATATATATATATATATATATATATATATATATATATATATATATACCATTCCAGTAAATAAAATATAAAATAATCATCTCTTCAAAATGAGAGACTGCAGAATGTACTGTACTCTTACGGCCAAACCTTGTTGCCCAAAGTTTCAATACAGATATAGTACGACGCTTAAAAGTACTCTCACAATCGTACAAGATCATAACTCATATCACATATTACTCATGAATCCTTTTTAATTATTATATCAAACAGTGATATTCTGTGGTTACCTGTTTAATTAAGAGTGTAAAAGGCAATGAGAGAAATCAAACTCAACACAGACGCACCGAATCTTATTACGAGCAATATTTATATTAGAGTTTAATCCCTGAGAGGAATAACACATTTTATGAACTTTGTGGGTTTGCAGATAAGCAAAATAACATCCTCAACTTAATGTGTGTTTACATATTTCTAACTTTCTCCATCACTTTTAGACTTGGAAATATTAATATACTGAGCACTATCATTATTATTATTATTATTATTATATTTAGAAATACTGTCATAGCTATGGGGTGGATAATGTTTGAAATAACAAGTGCTTAATCAGCCTTAACTGCACTATACACTTTTTTGCCTAGTGATTTTTTTTTTTTCAAATACCAAATATGAATATGTCCAGCTTTTGTTTAAATCAAAGTAATAAAATAATAAAAATAATGCGTTGCAAAATAAATTTAAACTCTTTAATAGCTGGAATTGTTGCAGTAATTTAATTGACAGTAGTTGTGTCCTTACAGCCAAGACAAGCATTTAAAATAACTTGGAAGTCTTAAAACTTTAAATTTAATTTTTACATGATAAAACTAATTAGCTCTTTCATGATAGAATTGAAGATTTTTTTTTAAACCAGATCTCCAGTAATAATAAGCAATAATATGCACATGTACAGAGACTTTGAGTCAAAATGAATGTAATAATCTGAGGTAAGAACTTTTTGGAGTTTTCAGCTAGTCATGACAGAAATGAATTTTAAAAACAGTAGAAATAGGTAGAGTTTTAGTGTAAATAAGTTAGGAGAGAGGAGATGTGAGTAGAGCAGTAACACACCGCTGTGTGCTGTGACCCTGTTCATCTCTCACCGTTATATTCTTAATAATAAGGTCATTAAAGGCGCTGTTCTACATTTATAACACATCAAACCGGGGCTTTACAGATATCATTCCCGTTAACCGTCGATGTTATAAGGGGTTTGTGTAGTTAAGACTCGTCAGAACTACAAGGTCAAACCTCTTTGAGTCTTTTGAAACAATCTCTTGCTCCTGTACTCTGTAGTAGCTACAATAAGTCTCTGTTTTGTGCTAAAAGGCTAATTTAGAGTCGCGCGAGAGCTGAAATGTAACGGTCGCCTCACGCGAGCCTAACAACTTTAACTTGGAAGTGGCACGCGCAGAGTCTAGCTGCTGTACAGTGATCTGTGGAATAGGCTAACACTAAAAAAAACATTACAGCGACAAGACACAAAGACTCAAACTGTGACTCGTAACAAGTGTAGACGCAAACATTGTCACTGTCATTGTCACTGTCGTTGTCATGTGGCGTTACTTACTTCATTCTGTATGAAATGTGGCCGGTGGAGCGTCCGTCCTTCCCGCCGGAGTGACAGAACGCGGAAAGGCGTCTAGGGAAGCCGGGGTGGACTTGGGACCTTCGCTTAGCTGTCTTTTTAATTTTAAATCCACCACGGATGGGGAAGAAACTCAAAACAAAAACAAAACAAAAAAAAAAGCAAAGAAGAAAAACAAAACAACACGCCACGCGGGCAAGAGTGTCGCTCTGTGTGAAACGAACCCGGCGGCTGGAGTGTCGCGTGAAGCTGGTGTGTGTGTCTCGCGCCGTTCGCGTCTACTGGTAGAGGCTGCAGCTGAAGGATGTTCAGCTCTGCTCCGCTCGTGCACTTCTCTCCCCCTCAGTCAGCGGCGCGTGCCTCTCCCTCGCCCTCTCCGCGCCACGACAACTAATCGGGTTTACTCATGAAGTGGGGGCGGGCTCACATCACTCCCGTGTTTTAATGAAGGCAAGAAAAAAAGAGGGAGAGGAAAAAAAAAAAACCCACGCCTTATTAATAACGCCTTATTATCTCTATCTCTGCCTCATACCTGGTGAAGAGCGTGAAGCCAGCTCCGGACACCTTTTCCCTCGTTTGGGATTAAACCGGGCTGTTGTTCTTGTGCACAGGCCTGAAGAGCGCAGAGAAGTTTTATAGACACTGTAACTGCAGGGCCATTAAGTGTACACTCTTATAAATAAACTGCACTTTTACTTGTCATTCTGGTGGTGCATCTTCTGTACCTCTAGTGTGTAGTTTCATACCTTCAAAAAGAATTTAAGGTATATCACAGGGCATTAAAGCCTTACTCTTACTAAAGGTAATTAAAGGTACACCACATGCACCTTCCCAGGTAAAAAATACACACTGAGGTACCACTGATGGTACCATCCCAACAGCAAGGACAAGTGAGAGTGTGAGAAAGTGAGAAATTAAAGAATTACTGTACTTAGTGTGTGTGTGTGTATGTGTGTGTGTGTGTGTGCAATGTCTAGATACCTAGAAAATATTTAATGAACACTTCTCCACTTAATTCAACTCTAGGTGTCTGTTCAACAGGTAAACTGTACCTTTCTTGCCACTGGAGTCCTGTTTTGTACCTTTAGTGCCCTATCTGTGACCTGGGAAAGCTAGTACTGTGTAGTGTACATGTCAAACTCATTTACAGACCATGGCTGTAACTTTGGGTACATATTTACATTGGTCACCTTATTGTTCCTCTTACTACTATACTAACCACATTAGGGCCCAGATCTAATTTGCAGAATAAACCACTGGATGGTTCCAGAGAGGACAAAAGGCAGACAATATTCAGTTGTGTCGTGCATATTGTACATGCATAGTTTTTTTTTTTTTTTATATATATATATAATTAGTACTAAATTACACAACAAAATCCCCAGTGTTCAAATAACATGTTATTATTATTATTATTATTATTATTATTATTATTATTTATTTATTTATTTATTTTTTTTATTATTCTGATACATCCGTTTTCTAGATGCATTGAAACCTTTTTAATGATTGTTTCCAGGTCCGTGTTTCTATCTCCACCCACCCCCCCAGCTCATCTTTCAACAGGTTTCCTTTATCTCTTTTGATTACAGCTGACACAGATGCTAAACATGAACAAGCATGCTGTGATTCAAAAAACATTCCCTGTGTTAATATGCCGAAGACAAGTCATGCTGAGGTTAATTAATAGGCTGGAATATTTCATACATGACCACTGTGCTCAGACTTAGTTTACACTAAGATTGTATAGTAATGCTGAGAGAACAGAAACCATGATTATAGTGGTTCTTTCAGTTCCTCCTCAGATCCCGAAACCCTGACGTCTGTTTCTATATTTCTTCACAGAAATATTGCATTACTACATCCAGCTTCTGCATGACAGGTCTGTGTTTCTAGTGTAGTTCAGTGACAGACAAGCTAGAGTCAGAGGTAAAACATCAAACAGGTTAATGAATTAATCAAAGCAGGTAATCTGCCTGACAGACTGCAACCGGACCTGCTCGTGTCATTTTACATGGGATCCCACCTCTGGGTCCCAACTCATAGCGAGCTTGAGAAGCATTTCCTCTCGTTCTTCAGGCATTCAAATCAATAGGCTGTGGTTGCAGCAGCTACAGAGCTGCTTCAAAGCTCACAATCCTTCCATAATTATAATGTATACCTAAAGCGTTAATGCTAATGAAATTTCTGTCAGTTTCATGGGTTGTAAAGCACAGGCGGTGATGTAAGGCAGTTATTAGTTGACTTTTCTGCAAGTTTGGAAACTTTATGTCTCACCCACCACATTCGCAGTTCCTTCAGCTCAATCACTCACTCCTCCAGATCGTCACGCATGCAGTCGCTCTAGAAACGCCTTTTGGATTTCAGTGTGCGCTCGCGCTTGTCTTGGTTGGCATCTGGTGGAGATGGAAAGAAGAGGAAGAACAAAACAAATTCATTTATGCCTGCAACACATTTCTGTAGTAGGACCAAGGTGTGCTGTTCAGGTTGCTCAGCATGGAAAAACAAAAAAAAACAAAACAAAACTAACAAAAAAAAAAACGCTGAGCTGTCTTGTGCATATGTGTGAGAAGGACCAAGAGGGAATCAATGTGAGAAAAAAAAACAAAAAAAAAACTTTGTTTGCAATGGTCAGATTTGATTGGCTTTCACAATTCCTTGGACTCAGAACATGCTTTGTCAGGAGCTATGGACATTCTACTGTGTACATATGCTGTCTTGTACACTTGAGAGATAAATATTGTACTACCTTTCAGCACAACCAAACAACACTTTATATGATGTTGTTTATGATCTTTTTATCTAGTTTTTTAAATGAAACCTGGGAATCTGCATAGTTAAAATCCTAACAGGATCGATCAGGTTTAACATCCTTAGATTGTTCTTTGTGTGAGCCACGTGTTACTGATCCTACATCAGAGCCTTGATTCCTATGAGTCCTGCTCTTCCTTCTTCTATTTCAAACTGTCATAATATTCCCCGAAAAAAGATATTTTTTCTTTCAGAGCACAGCACTGTCACTGGGGTGTGTCTCTTTTAGTATGTATCTTTCTCATGGGAACATGTCTGTAATTTAGCTTAAAAAAGCTTAAGGGTCACTGTCAACCTTCTTGTGTATCTAATTTGGGGATCAAAAATGTACATGTACATTTAAATAAAACATGTAAAGTTTTATTATAGTCAGGTCTGTAGACTTCTATCTATCCTATTCATTTATCAGATGCCCTGATATAAGAATCCTGATCTAAATTGCACTATAAAAATAAAAACAAGGCAAACAATAGCCAGTTGTGTCATGCATGCCTGTATGTTTAGACTATTTGTAGTATCAGAGTAAATGATCTGGTTAAATATTGAAATTGGCTCAGTTGATAGACTGAAATATGCTTATGAATTGCGCACCACATAGCATGTCTCATATGCTATTAATACCCATATATTCATCTTGATACTAAATAAGATATTTACCCTACACACAGATGCATTTGCTTAACATCACGTGAGATTTCAGTCGGCTTTCCAGGGACCAAAAAACGGCAACTGTTATTTGAATGATCCTTTTTTAAACACCCCTAAGTTATTCATTCATTCATTCATTCATTTTGTGATTAAAATATCATCTGTAAAATATCACCTGGGCTTTCAATTTTAGTTTAGATCTAGCCACTGTGAACCACTGGAGGTGTTACTGTCTCATTGTGTTGCACTTCAGCCGGCCAGTCGTTATACATAATGCGTGTTATTAACATCACAATTCTAAATGGGTTTTGTTAGAGGAAGAAAGAAGAACAAGGCTCCTATTTCCTTAGAACGTGATAAACATCAGTGCATTTCTCTTGGCAAACAGAAATCATCAAATGTGTGTTTGTACTGTGTGTATGTGCATGTGTATAATCTGCTCATGTGAAAAGCAATCTGGCTGTCATAGCTGATAATGTTGTCAAGCACTCAAATCAGAGTCTTCACACTGAGCGGTACAGCACTGGGGAGAGAACGGCCAGATCACACATCTCTCTCTCTGTCTCTCTCTCTTCTTTTCCCCTCCCCACTTGTTCTTATATCAGCTACAGACTGGTGACAGATTAAAGGAAAACCCAACATCGGGTGTCTTATTAAGGTGTCAGGCCTTGGCACAGATTGTACAAGTCTCTGGAACTGTAATGGAGGGATGAACACTGTCCTTCCAAAAGATATTCCCTCAACTGATGCTGATGATTTGGTGTTTTGATGAGAGTGCTGTCGCTCCAAAATCTGCCGTAGGTGTTCAATTAGGTTTGGAACTGGTGACTATGAAGGGCATAGGATTTACATCACTTTAATACATCAGAACCATTCACTGATACTTTGTGATGTGTGGATGGGGGCGGGGTCATCCTGGAAGAGACCACTCCCATCAGGATAGAAATGTTTCTTCACAGGATAGAAGCGATCAGTTAGAATAATTGTGTATTATTTTGCAGTATTTCATCTTTCTAAAGGTACAAGTGGACACAAACCATGCCTGCAAAATGTCTCCACAGCATCACTCACTGATTTTTCATTTGTTTAGTTTGTTAAAATGTAATAATTTAGATAATAATTTTAATAATTGAGATAGATAGATAGATAGATAGACAGATAGATGAAGTTGTACTTTCTCTGAAGCACATATACTGTACATTTTTTTTCTAATACAGATGAAATTCATTACAATGCTATAACTCTGAGACTAGCAAAAATAGCATCCCATCTATGCACTCCTAAATAATTAAGGCTGGTAGAATTTGTGCAATTAATATCAAACTCAGCACTTTTGCATAAATAGAATTACTCAGCCTAAAAATTACACAGCCTTTAAATGTCACACAGTTGTCCACAGACAACCTACAGACTGACCGTTATAACCTTTATAAAGATAATAAAGATTATATTAACCAATATACGCAAGTCTGGCAAGAGGTTTGTTATGACTGCTCAGTGTTATTAAAAAATTCTCTATATATTTTTGTAAAATTTTGGACATTACTTCTGCAGTTCTAATGTGTCTCAGCAGCATTACTACCTTATCTATTATAAACAACACTGGAACTTTCTAAAAATTTAAAAGCAACTTCATTGTCAAAAGTGTAAAACTTCTAACCAGTGCTATTCTTGTACTGCTGTTCCCTCGCAGTTCCGTTAAAGAGTTACACTATTTTTTTTCTGCTGCCCATGTCACTGTGAGGTTGAGGACGCAGTGGTTGACTCATGTGGGATAAATTTGGCAATTTGCTTGTTCTGTTGGGCAAACAGCACATCAATACTACCCCTTTGATTCATTATAGATGAACCATGAGCATTGCAACACCAGCTACGCCTTTGTTCAGGTCGTCGCTCTCGTTTCAGGCTCTGGAAAAAAAAAAAAAAAGTCTTGTAGTGTTCTAGTTAAATGAACAATGGTGAAGTCTTTATCTCCCTTGTCAGTACACCTGTGCTTTGTCCCACTCACCCCAAGACCCTGCCACTATATAGCTAGACCCAATAATGAAAATACTTTTTCAAATTTCAGAAGTTTTAGACTTGTTATAAGTCTAGGATCTATACATGGTGGGGTTTTTTTGTAGTCTTTGTCTTAAGGGAGTTGCTAAATAAGTTAAAGATGTTTGAAAGAAAGCTTAATATACTCCTCAGCCAGCAGGGGCAGTCTAGAGCTTTCCGAATACTGTCCATCAAATCAACATCTTAGAAAGGAAATATGTTTAACTAATCAGCCTCAGGTAAATTCAACAACGTAGTATTTTCTCTTCTAATGCTAAAACCAGCACTTAATATGGTTTAATAAACACTGAATATGAGATACTCCATCTAATTAATATACAGATGCATACAAATGTATTCATTTTTACAGATCTAGTCAATCCTGCTAGTTATCAAGATCATAGCTGCACTTCCTGTTGTGCAGTAACCTGACTTCTTGATTCATTAGTACTGAAAGGCAAAAATGTAGCAGCAGCTCTGACTGACAGTAAATTTTCTAGAATGCTGAAGGGGTTAGGGATTGTGTTTCCCGCTCAAATTTCATAAACAGAGCCCTGAATACAGAAAATGAGTAGTCAATAAAACGAAGAATAACTGCAACCATTCTGGTTTATAATCAGGTTGTATAGTAGTATTTAGGAAATAACATACCTAAACTTTAATGTTTTATGGGAATATACATTTTGTGTAATTGGCTTTGAAACCCAATTTGTAACATGCAGCAGCCAGAAGCAGCTGGATGAAGTCTCTTTATTCAGTCCTTTCCAAGTCTAATATTCCAAATCCATGGCCAGGTCAGAACACATCATCATCATCGGAGGCAAATTCATAGAAACCTGAATACTAGGTGACTGGGAAAACATGGAGCATGACTTGCATTAAAATGACAGTATAACCACGTGCAAGGTCACAGGTTTATATTAATGTGGCCGTTGTACTGTATATTAACATGTTATTATTTATTTATAATAATGGTTTGTATGGCAGGCTCTCCACAAACTCCACAAAAGGATTAAAGTGCATAAAAGTTTCGGATAAGGAAATGTTTATTTAACATTTTATGGAAGGAGTCTCCAGTGTCAACATTTTGTGAAACCATGAGAGATTAAGCTTTTTTCTGTTTTCTGACAGAGAAAAGTCTTCAGGACAGAGGACTTTGTTCTTCTCAGTAACATGACAAGCTGTGTTTATTTTGTCTTGTTACCTTTGAGAGAGAAAAAAAGAGAGGCTGGTAAGGGAATCAGTGTTTATAGCGGCTACAGGTTAGGAACGAATGTTTCATGAACATTACATGTAACTTTAAAAAGTAGGACATGTCATGCTTTAATAAATAAAAATTGTTAGCAGTGGCAAATTGCTGTGGTTTAAGAGGATTAAAATACTTCCGCTTCATGGTGTGCTGCTTCACATCACCCCGTTGTTAATTATTTTCCTATAAGCGCATGCATCACTGTTTTATTCCTTCCATAGTACGGCATTTGAGATGCATTCAAATGTTGTATTGCACTCAAATTGCCTTATATAATACGGACTTAATTATATTTTATATAAAAAGAAAAAGAAGGGCTATTTTGACACACTAGAAGGGCTATTTTGTGTGTGTGTGTGTGTGTGTGTGTGTGTACAGTACGTGAGAAATGTAACCATGGTTTGCCAACAGTGGTTCGTGGCAATGACATTACTTTCTGACTCTATTGATAAACAAAGAACTAGCAGCACAGTAGTGAATTCATTAATAGAATAAAATCACAGTGCGATCACTGTCTTGGCAGCTCATTCAGGCTACCACTCTTTAAATCAGTGCTTGTCCTTCACTTGGCAAAACATGGACGTGCCTGATGACAACACTGTCCTTTGCGAGCTGCCAGCATGATGGCAATGATTTGCTGCTGCTGTTGTCACATGGCTAATATATGCATATGGAAACTCTTCGAAGACATCCAAGTCAGACTTTACATTTAAAACTTTCATAAAACTGCTCGAATATACTTTGACCTAGTGATTATCACTCCAGTTGAATATTATTTCGAATGTGTATGTTGAATAAATATTATGTTTGATGTGTCTTAACTAATATATTAATATATACTTTGAGTTCACCTTAACTTTGGTCCAGATGGTAGGTTAGTGTGTATCTATTTCCAGCTTATCTCTGAAGTGCAAAAGGAGGTCACGAGGACTCCTGTGTTTATGGAGACTGAAAGTCTGGGTTCATCAGGCAAATATGTCTGAAGTTCTCTTAGTTAGACAGTGTCTCCACTTCATCCTAAAACTGCCTCGGGTCCTGCGGCTGTTCCATTCATAGCTATTCGTCTGAATTATTTGGATATTTTATAATATTACAATTCCTATTCAACGATGGCACATTAGCCCTCCTTACTATTTTATGAAAATACATCAGACTGCTAGGTAATGTTAACATTGCCTAGTATATGATAGTCTCTAAGATAAGAGAGAAGGTACCTTAATGTAGGCAGTGCTCTCCCAACCCTTAGGTTCAGCCTAGTATTATTGCCAATGGAAATGACGCAAGCAAGCAAAGACAGACTGAAAATAATTTCAAATGCAACTATCAGAGTTGGCTGGGCCAAAAAGTACAGTTTATGTCCAAGCTCTTGCAATTATGGAACTTAAATGCATTATGGCTATTCCAGTAAATAAGTCTCGTTAACAGTAATATTGCTTTGCCGTATTTGACCTTACGCATCACACTCTCAAAAATCCAACCCTGCCAGACATACAAATGCTCCCAAGGAAAGTTTCTACAACTTCCTGAGTTCCTCTCCTTCTTTTTAGTGTAGTACGGTGGTTTCTTTGTATATTTTAGCCTGAGGCTCAAAGTTCCCCTTGTCTGTCGATTGCTTCACATGAAGAAAAAAAAAAGGGGGGGTGGGGGGTGGGGGGAGAAAGAAAAACGCTTCTAATGATTTTTCCTCTTTTGAACGGTTGGAAAGTCATAAGCTAGGTGAAATCTGCACAATTGTTATATTGTTTCACTAGTCCTTTTTTTCTTCTTTTCATAATGGTGGCACTAAAAAAGATGCCAACATGCCACATTTTTCTGTCTCTAGACTCCGGGTGCCAACCGGTGTTTCCTGAGCTTGTGCAGCGGCCTGACAGATGTTGTGTATTATGGACACACAGTGGAAAAACCTACATGTCCTGGCAAATAGACTAAACTGGCCATACATTAGTTTCTGGAGCAGACAGTATATATATGGTATGCGTGCTATAAAATTAGACCACAGTAAGGCAAATGGACTGTTTCGAATAAATCATACGAGCTGCTTTGAGGATTTTAATAATTTGCCATTTATTGTTGTCTGACATTTGAATGATAGCTATAATACATTTAAACATGTGTAACACCCTCCTTCTATTTGCTTTTGCTTCTATTTTACTTTTTCATATTTGAGGCTCCCCCCTTCCCTTCATGTCTTTTAAATTCTCTCTGTCTGCCTCTTATTCTGCTTTTTCTGTGTTTCTTTTTCTCCCTTTCTTTGGCTGGCCACAGAAGCACAGCGGTGAAATACAGTATATAAGGAGCTATTGTGCTGCTTTAACCCAGCTGCTCCCAACACCCTTCAGGTGGTAAAGAAAACTCTCCCCCTTTGCTGAATAATTCAGTCTATGGTGGAGAGTCAGTCTCATGTAGCTCCTCTCACCTTGAGCCCTAAGTCCTGCTTGGCCATGACACTGTGGCCTTACTGCCCTTTGACCCTTGAGACTGGAACGTATGTACTACAGGGAGTCTCATGGCACTGGATATTATAACACAACCCCTCACAGCATGTAACACACGTTTAACAGTGTTTGAGCCATCTTTTAATAGGCATACTCAGAATGAGCATGACAGGACACGGACTTTACGATGACAGTTTGTGTATTTGTTCTAACGACTCAGGTACTTTTTAACTCACTTGTAAAGATTTTCTTTGGATTTCCTTACTAAACCCTGCCAGGTCCAATAATTTGCTGTTCAAATAAATTGGAGTTGTGTTTGCGGTGAGATCCACTCACCCTTGATTAACGATAAGAATCTAAAGCCATCTGGGACCATTTGCTGCTAGGAAAACTCAACTCTCCTCCCACACAGGCGATACAGAGCTTCTCCCATGGTGAACGTAGATGGATAGGAACTCACCGTGACACAGCAGTCAGACAAGCTCTCACACAGGGCAGATTTACTGAACAAGGCGCCGTCTAAACCACTTTGTGGCATCAGAATCACCCTAGACTCATTCTTATGCAAACAGGATCAGACATCAGGCAGGCAAGAGAGATTAGCCTGAGATCAAAAGGTGGTGAAGTGTCATGTTTTGTAACTGTATGGTGGAGAAGAGCAGGGAAGGAAGGAAAGAAAGAAAGAAAGAAAGAAAGAAAGAAGGGGGGTGTGGTGGGGGTGGGCAGCTAGGATACACCCCAGCATAGAATACTACTAATATTCATATTTAAATTATGAAAAAAAAAAAATGCAGAGAGGGCAGCAGGATGGTGCCCAGATTGATCCTGATCTCAGGCTACGGTCTGTGTGGAGTTTTCCATGTTCTCCCCATGTCTGTGGGTTTCCTCCAGGTTCTCTGGTTTCCTCCCACCTCTCAAAACATCCTGGTGACTCTAAGTGGCCCCTAGGTGTGAATGTGTGTGTGCATACATGATGCCCTTGGATGGACTGGTATCAAATCCAGAATGTATTCCCACCCACTGGTGTTCCCGGGATAGGCTCCGGATCCACCATGACCCAGACCAGTGTTAGTGCTGATGAATGAATAAACGAATGAATGAATGAATGAATGAATGAATGAATGAATGAAGAACACACAGAGACAAAAGAATTATAGTGAAGAAAATTATTTCTTTTCTTTCTGCTTCATCTCCAAGATGGTTTCCATGTGTTTAAAATGTCATAGTTAACTAGAAATTTGTGTTATATATGAAATACTTACTTGACAGACTATAATATGGGCCGTGTAACTTAAGAAGATGGCATCTGGATCTGCAAAAGGCAACATGGTCACTACTGCAAAAGCCACATGCCGACTAGGATTAATATAAATAGACGTGGGGGTTCCTTTCTGTTTCAACAACAGGGTTTCATGATTAATGGGTGTATTTATTCAAACAGAACCAGTTTTACTTCGGAGTTTGAAATTGCTACAGTTCTACTGTCTTGGTCACCTGCTTGTGTAACCAGCAGTTAATACTGGAACTACCATTGTTCTAGAAAAGCGCCAGGATAATTCTCAGTCGCTGAACATTTCAAATAAGCCTGAAAGAGCGCTGAAAATGGTAAAAACACACACAAACACAAAAAATATTTCTACACAGCTACTGCTGAGGCACAAGATAGTGACTCAAAGGGCCAAGAGAGGATCGACGGCAAAGAGTGCACCTTTTTTGCTGTAAGAAAATAACAGAGCTCTTCCCCAGCCGCCGTTCTGATCAAAGATTTGTGTGACGGAGAAGGGGGAGTTTTCAAATGAGGAGCAAGGGAGCTTTTGTAAACTGGGTCATAGTTGCCTTGCTTCAGTCTCCTAGGGGAAGCGACACGGCACTGCCTGAACACCCAGGAAGAGAGGGATTAGATGACAGAGATCTTGTCAGTGGCACTTCTTCCAAAAATGCTGCATCAGAAATATAATTCTGCGAATGTAAATAAATCTTGGGCATGTTCATGGGGGTAGAGAGTGGGTTGATATTAATGTTTGTTTTCAATTGTTTTATATCATAACTTATTGCCATCACATTTTTATTGAGTTTATTTATTTGCATTTCTTTTTTCGGGGTGTGTGGGTGTGTGGGGGGGTATGAAGTCTATTTAATCATTTCGCATGTTCAAATGAAATTAAACGAGGTCCATTTTTAACTGGTATAAAAGAAACATTCATAACACTTCATTGATTTGCTCAGGCAATTACAAAATGTGCATGTATTTAATTAGTACCAAAAATCCTTCAGACATGTTCACAATATCATGTTAGGTCACCACTCCTAAACCTTTATTTCAACGGAGTAGAAAATGTTCGATGCCATAAACAATACTCGGCTTTGCATATGTGTACCTAACAGAAACTTATTTTTAGAGTTATATAAAATTTATATTTTATATTTCTACAATACCTTCTGACTTTCCCATGCCAATATGAAACCTTGACACCAAGCGTCGAGTATAATAAAATTTTGCTATGTTAGTTTGTACTTCATATCACAGAACTTTCTGTAATATAAGATATTACAGATTCTGCCGCAGTCAGTGAGGCTGCTATCACACTAATTGACTCTAAGGTTAAAAATTAATAATTTTAATTCTGGCTCCTAGAGCATGTTAGATACAACGAATGTAGGCTAGGATCTCCTGTGTGATTCCATTTTATTACACTTTTTCATAAATATTTCATATTCTCATGTGTTTCTCTCTTTTTTTTTAGCTGATGAAGTTTTTGTGGTATGTTTTGTGTCTTCTTTCACTTCAGAATAAGTGAAATCCATGCTAGACTAATACATTGAAAACTTTAAATAGCATACCCCAATACATGATGACATAACATCCCATTATTGCACTGAATAATTTAATGTAAAGTCTTTGACATACAGTATAATTCAACATTTTCAGACAAATTTCAAGCACCTATTTTGTCTTATATGTTAAAATGACTACTTCACAGCAGTACAATCCCAAACATGAATAATATTTAAATGACAAAATACCAGTATTACCAGTAATACCAGTATCAACATAACTGTACCAGGAAGAAATCTCAGTGTTTAGCGGTAATAGAGTCCCAAAACTTTCCATGGGAACAATTTCTTAACTCAAATAAAGTGGAAGGAGGAAGGGGAAAGCTGGGGAGAAAAACTCACCCGTTTCGTTTTCGTGCTTTTCCAGGAAGTCACACCCTCCAGTTCCTGCTGTGGGCCAGGTTAATCAAACATTCACTAGACTACACAAGATTTTACACAAAAAAAATGTCCTGCATTAATTAAGCCAGACCAGCTGGCTTTGAACGGTAACCACCCGATTTGGGTTGTCTCCCCTGATCCTTTTTCGCCTCTGAACAGGGTGTCATACACACACTTTGACATGAAGACCATACCCCCACCCTCCAGCCCGCAAAAACACACACCCTGTGCCAAAAAAAGCAACCTGTAAGATTTGGGGTCTAGAGACACAAGCACTTGGCAATGCCCATTCTCCACCTGCTCATGTCACTCCAGGCCAGAGGGTATATTTAGTACTTTAGAGGTATCAGTATCACCCAGACCTTTGTCACTGGTGGTATTCGTGCCCAGGATTACTGCTCACCCCTACCCCACTTCAACTGAAAGCATGCCAGAAAGAAACAAATCCACGTTCGGTGAAATCCACTAACCAGTATATGTATATGGTTCATCCTCAGCATTCAGAAAGGTTGACAGACAGTGTTAGTTCAATTAAATTACAACATGTTACCGTACGGCTAGCTATATTTGTACGTTTTAGGTATGCCAACCTTCCAACCACAACTATCCAATGTCACATTGATCGGTTGTCGTTTATTTACCCTTGAAAATGCATACTTTAGCACTGTTTCCTATCATCGGCTTCATACGCACTTTCCGAAGGAATATTCATTAGAGTCCAGCTTTCCCCGAAATAGCAGAACCGCGCGGAATTCGCCTTTCCCGCATCAAACAAGAATTCCCAGTGGGTCCGGGAAATCCCATTCTCTTTGGACCATCCTATTTGTATCGACCCTGTAATAGTATTTACAGTGTCCAAGGGATTTCAGCCCATTGGTGGTTTTGTTTTAGTATGACGGAATCATTGTTGTTATAGGTGGCTAATGTTACGTGAGTGTAATGGGGATGTAATTGCTGTGAAATGCAGGACAAAAAGCCATGAAAATGCACAGTTACTGTAATAACAGTGGGGACAGAGTACAGCTCTAGGAGGTGACAGGACTGTAGATGGAATCTTTGAAGATAAGCAGGCAAGACTTCAGTTATATTAGTCTTAAATGTTCATTACTCAAAACCCCTTCCATCTTCTTTTTTCCTTTTTGTATGTGTAATAAAATTAGCAAAATTTAGGCATCAATGGCAAAAAAGGCTCTTGAAATGTCTAAATGTCTTTTTGCCTTCCCTTATTTCCCCCTTTCTGAAATTTTGGTGCTTTGTGAATAGCATGAAGTCATGCCCTGTATGTTATTTATAACCAGTACAAGAGAGAGAAAGAAATAGAGATAGAGAGAAACACAGAAAAAGAAAGAAAGAAAGAACAAAATTCTGTAAGCCTTGAGCCATAAACTGTCCTAGCTAAATCCTTGGGTCAGTTAAAACCCAGCTACTGAACATTATTAGGATTTTCGTATTTGGATCGGTTGTAATGATCCAAAATAACATTCCTGCAATGTTCTAAAAACATCTACTATGGTAACGGTTGCTTGTTATTACAATGCTGCTCATACAACATTCCCAATTAGACATGGAAACATTAGTGTTAATATTCATTCAGTTAAACTAAAACATTGTACTTTCTACTTTGTAGAAAACACAGAAAACATTGGACCAAGCGCTTCTAAAACCATAACATTCAGAAAACATCCTGCTAACTAAATTGTTAGCGGAGAACTCTGTCTTTCCTCCTGTCTCTTTGCGCTTGTTGTTGGCCGGGGTTGTGGCCAGCGCTAGAGTCAAGGCGTTGTGAGTCCATTCTGTGTGTTCCACTCAGAAGGACAGCAACTGCAGCAGCTCACAGGAGCCTGGCTGTCTGCATGGCTCTGGAGGAGCGAGAGCGACTGTGGCAATGCACAACAGGCCGAGACGCCCCAGCCATCGACCACAGGAGCCACCGCGGCTCCCCCAGTGGAGCACCCTGACTCGACCTGTGTGTGCTCGCGGGGAGAAGGAGTGCAAATGAGAGCAGGTTTTGTTTTGTGCGTGAGTGCAAGCGTGGGGGAGCATACATAATTTTTATATATGTGTTTGTGTACATGTGTGTATGTGTATAAGTGTGAGTGTATGTCTATGTGTACAGCCTCATATAGCCTAATTTATGGTTGACCACCGTTATGGAGGTGACACGAGAGCAACAGGAAGTCCAAAACGGCATGCCTCCAGAGGACGCATCCTGTGCAATCAGAATTTTAGTTAAATCATCAACAGCAAATTAGGACTAATTATCTTGATGAAGCCACTGACAGATTCATGTGGACCCTAGCGTGATTTACAACTGTTTTTATAACAGCGCTGTTAGTGCCAAGTTAATGTGGTGTAACACAATATAACCTGGTGGCAACTTTTTCTACTGAAAATAATGTCTTAAAATCAGGCTGATTATTAAGGTTTGGGAGACGATATAGCTTGCGTTTATTAAAAATAGCAGCAAAATATTACATAGTGCCCATTTGTTGGCATGAGTTTTCAAAAGCAAAACTGATGTTATTCCAGACATATTGTAATAACAGAACAATGGCTAATATGAACAATCATTAATTCCTGAGGATGACTAACATGTCTCTCTCTCTCTCTCTCTCTTTCTGTGTGTGTGTGTGTGTTAGCCCATGGAGAGCCCTTTATCCATGGCGCTGAGTGGTGTGAGCTGTGTCATGGCCCTCTTCTCCACACAGAGTCGCTCTGTGTGTGTCCTGCCCAGGAGACTGAGAGGAGCCCACATCCCCCTCCACACACACACATACACACATATACACACACACACACACACACACACCGTCCCCAACAAATACACTTTTCCCACTCAAACCCATACAACTCCGGAACATTCGGATGAGTACTGTTTGTTTTCCTGGGGAGGACCCCAAAATCTGATAAAGCACAGCAGGTGAGAGAGAGAGAGATAGAGAGAGAGAGAGAGAGAGAGAGAGAGAGAAGAGAAAGAGAGGGGTGGGAGTCTGAACACCTCCCTCCAAAAACAATATTTTGACTGAAAGGTTAGCCATCTGGATCTTTTGAAGGCAGGATTATTGCTGGTGGCTCGGCCTATTTCTCCCCCCTCGTTACTGCGGCAGTTGCCAGCATCCACAGACAGCCACAAGCTGGCACCAAGATCCTCTCTCTGATGACAACCATCCTGCTGCTACATGAATGGAAGTGTTCCTACCCCCACTTCTCTCTCTCTCTCTCTCTCCCTCTCTATGTTATGATTCTCTCCTGTTAATGGCAGAAAAAAAAGCCTACAGCCTTTGGTAAAAATGTCAACTTCTGACATTACACATTAACAACAGTTAACCATATTCATTAATAAAAATCATATTCATCATTGTATCCATTATCATAGAATACAATAACAACAATATTATCTTTATCACCTCTAATAGGTCTGTCCATGACTTTAATGCAGATATCACTTAGTTTGCTCAAAGTACCTATATAGGCACGTAGAGAAAACACAATGCATGCTAAAAATACTGCCTTTCCCTGGCTGCATAATGCTGCGAGGCAGATGCAGTTCCTTTAGTCCTGATAGAGATGTACTGCGATCCGGACGCACTGGCAGGTGGCCATGGTAACCCGATTGTATCTGTGTATGTGCGTCTGAACGAGCCCTAAAGCCCATGGTAAGTGGCAGCTTTTATCTCCTAATTAGATGGGAGGCACTCACCTCTAGGCAAGGGGAATCAGTGAAGGGCCCACCACTAAGGTCATCTCTGTATCGTAGATTGATTCTTGTGATTTGGATTCAATTGAAATGACATATACGCTGTATGTTGGATTAGTGATGCATACAGGGATGAAACGAATCATGTAGTGTATGCACAAAATCATGCGTATGTGCACACTCGGACACTTGAGTTAAACCTTTACATGTTTCATTAAGAAGAGCAATTTCCTAATTGCAAGATACTTTTTGCAGCACTATTGTTAGAACGTGGAGTTTGTGATTCACCTGGAACTGTTCATAATAGAACGCTAATACCCAGAAAATCAAGCGAATTCATGGCATTGCATTGCCGGTAAATTAGCAAGGATGGCTACAGTTATATTTAACATCAGCTACAGTACATGCCAGCTCTTATATTTACCAAATCAACTACACATCATGTTGAACATCAATCCATCTATTACTCATCGAAAATGGAGGTTTTCTTTTTCTGAAAATAACACTAGCAGTAAATCAGGTTTGGATTGGTCTATATGCTAAGAGTTACATTTGGTAAAAGGAGGGAAGCAGGTATCTGTCAAGCTATACTGGTTTTTAAAAATTAATAATAATATTTGGGCAAAATGTGCTCATACTACAGCAGGTAGAAGATCTTTTTAGAAATGAATCCAAATCTTCAATAAAAGCTAATAAAATGCCACTCGTTGTTCATAGATCAGGATAAAGAGTTTATCTTAAAACACATAGTGCAGATTTTATTCTAAATATACAGTATTTTCCCTTCAACTTACTTTTATTGGCTAAGTACTTTCAGCTAAGTTCAGTATATAGCATCTTCACATATGTAAAGCCTTCAGCTTCTCTCCAGCTTGGACTCTTGGCAGCTCCATCTTCTCGCTCAGAAGATCGCATGGCAGGGAGAACAGATGGGGTGTGAAGAGTGAGGTCTTCTCAGGTCCATTTCATGGTGCATTTGGCCGTGCTTTGCATCTGACAATTTAGGTGTCATAATAAATGTTCCCATAATAGCTTTCAATCCAGCGGACACTTCTAGACAGGCATCACTCACGAGGCTCATTTCTCTCTCCACCCAGCAAGCGAACGGCTCCAGGCATCCTTTTTAAAGTGACAGCCTGGCCAATCAGGCATGCTCACTAACTATCGCTGATTTAAAAGACATGTCAAACATATTAGCTGGTTAAGTACAGGGCGAAATTCTAAAAATGTTTGATTAAGCATTTAGCTTCTTCAAGTAAATTTCTGTGTTTATCAATTAATAGCTGCACTAGCAGTGTCAATCATCATTTAAAGCAGCTGTGGTGTGAAATTAAAATTAGATTGAGACCTTAAGGCTTCCTCGAATGCTACTTGCTGACTTTCACTAAATTGGTATAGCAGATAGTTCAAGTCACAATTTAACAAAAAATTACACAACCTCCAGGCATTTAGTGTACTGTTTACAGATTTAGATCCTGTAAATATGATGCTGGTTAGATTTGTTATGCTAAGGCTATTAACAATATTTTTTAACAGTATTAATGAATCAGTGTGAACAGTAATGAAATAAAAATCACATTTGGCTATAGGGTTCTATAAGTTTAAACTACTTTGTATTCTTATAATGTTATTTTGAAGAATTGAGTTTACATCTACCTAAAACCAATGACCACAATATATGTGTAAATATATTGTGGCATGTGCGAAAATAACCACTACCACTATTGATAACAGATTATAGAAATTCTCTAAGCATTACACACACTAATAATAATATGCTATTAACGATGTTATGTATGTAAATTTTGTCCTGATAATGAGGTATAGAGTATACTTATTGCCACATCAAGAGGTCAGAGTGACTGATTTTGTTATTCTTTTTCTGCAGATTATTCTAAATGATAGAGAGTGCAGTATCCCTAACTGTCTTGGACTGCACTCGAGAAAAATAGATGGGAAAACCCAATATTTAGTGGTCAAGACCAACAGCCTACCCCTGAATTAAAGTCCCACAACACAAAGAAACAACTCGCGCTTAAGATGGAAAATTCTATATATTTCAGTTCACTGAAACTCAATTGTGGCTGGGGAAGAGCTATGTTGTACTGTTTGGGATTGATTTTAAAAGAAAAATATTTACACAACCCCATGCATGTGCCTAACAACAAGTAATAGAGATTGTAACAAAGTTATGCACTTTGTAATGCAATATATTTACCAGAGTAAATGGTGGAGGTCAGATTGACACAAGCAAAATATGCAAGAGTTAAGTTGTTTGAGAGTGCATTAAAGGCTCTGGCAAGCAAAACGATAACCAGGCCAAACTATGACATGTTTTCTGGGGAAAACTGCCTGGTGATGTCCCAATTATGGAGAAGTAACCACTAAATTGTCAGTTAGAGAACCCCACACGTCTTTAACACATGTCTTCAGAGTGGGTGCCGTTATGTCCACCTTTCACAGCTAAATGGGCACCAGTGCCATCCATATTAGCCCCAAATCCCCTTCACATTATAATGTTCCTAATAATGTTGTCACATGCCCTGGCTGCGAAGGGTCATTTTCTGATGCAATTCGGGTGCTCCTGCAGCTTTGGCATTGATGGGAGGAAAAAAAAATAAGAGAAAATGTAAGGGAAAATGTGGAGAAAAATCTAATGTGGACCTCCATTTTCAAGAGAATGGAAAGAAAGGAAGGTTTTCTAACATACCAACACCAGCATTCTGCAAAGTCAATGGAAAGCAATGAAAAAAATGTTCAAATGTCAGCACACCTTTCTTTGAAAACAAACCAAATAGACAAACATAACTCAAAGAAATGATCTCAGCTGAAGTTTCAGTCCCTGCCATCCAAATCCAAGCAAATAAAATGAACAGAGCAGATTCATTTTTGCGTTTTGGGAATTGTAGAGCAATTATGGTATGATTTAAAGTATAGAGTTTGAGTTTAGCAGAACTCCGTGCTAGCACTGACATAACAAAGGACTCATTGGAGAGGTTTAGGGTGTTGACCCGACTGTCAGCTCTTTTTAAGGTGATATTGGACAAATCATTATGGAACCACAATGATATTTAACTTCTAAATAGAATAAGTGGAAAAAATGATGGGTCAGACATATAAAAAAAAAAAAACCTTACCGGCTGTTCAACTTAAATGAGTGTCAGAACTAAACAGAACTGGAGAATTTCTTTTAGAAAAGATAAAAGAAACACAGCAGTTCCTTTACTGTACATCATCCATCTCTCTCAGCTCAAGCTTTGAGTAAATAAAAGGCGATGAAAGAAAACGCCTGTCTTATTTGCCTAAGTAAGTTCTTCAAGTTCTTTCTTGGAACATGCAGTTGGTTTTAATTAGATGTTCATTAGAAGGTGTCTCGCATTCCCTCAATTAGTCCCTGTCATGGCAGCAGTGGCGGCACAGTAATCTCCATGATTAAGCGCCGTTCTTGTTTGTCTGCGCGCTGTCTGCCAGGCTTTCTTAGCCTGCCGTTGTCCTGGAGTCCTGACATGGAGAGTAATCGTTGTGCGCAGTGGCCCTCCGAGGCCTGCCTTGCCTCTATTCTGCAATACTTAACAGCGTAGAGCGCTCACTTCAAACATCTGCCCCCATTAAGCCCCCTTTGCCATTTTCAATTATACCTTTCCACCCTACCATTTGGGCAATTTTCTAATCTTGCCATGGTTGGCATGACGCTGGCACGGCAGGCGTCCCGAGTGACAGATGAAGGCATGGGGACTAGGAATGGTGGAGAGGTGGAAAACACGAACAGGAGGGTCACAGCTGCACAGTTTTTCTCCCATGTCTTCAGAATACTCAGAACGGCCACCTGTGGATCAAGAGTTCTTTAAGCCCATGCTAGATACAGTATGTGTATCACATTGGCTGACATGCAGTCTACATACAAGGCTACCACATTCAGGGCCTGATATACATGATCATAATACAAATACAAAAATATGACATAACATTGCAACATTAGTGCATGTGAGTGTGGTAGAAAAGGGGTAGACAAATCATAAATGCATTATCAAGCCTATCAAGCAATTAAAAGCTCCAGTGTGCTTTCCTTGACTCATGTTTTGGTTGCCCAGAAGTCTAATTGACTATGCAAAAAAGTGGTGGTTAACACAATGCAATAATGTAAGACTAGATTATTAGCTAGTTAATATTCATTACAACAGATTTTGTGTAACAAACAAGTATATGATCATCAACCTCTTCTAACAAAGTTCTTAATGTGTGATCGCATTGTGTCCTTGACAAATGTCAATAAGTAATTGGTCAACATTTTAGCTAGAAGCTCTCCACATGTTTAACCATGATATGACTGTGTGTTGTGGTAGCCAGTATGTTTCCACCTACCTGCCTGTTCCTGATTCTGAAAAGATTGTCTGTCATCCATACACACTAATTAATCCACTAACAAGTAAGACAGATAGTTTGAGGTATGACAAACCATTGAGGTGCATCACACCACCATGAAGCGCATTAAGTTTAAACATACAAACCAAATTTATTTTTCTTATTGTTGAACCTACTTGTCCACCGAGCAATATATAACTAACAGCTCAGACACAAATTCTGCTTGTCCTAGGCGCTACTGTCTGTTGTATTTACTTAGTTGTTGGTTAACCTATTTTTCGTAAAGTGGAGCAACAGAATAAGTGCACATTCAAAAAAAATCTGTTGTAAGATACAGAACAGGAATTTTAAGGGTTCAGTCCAAGTCACAAAAATACCATTTTGCACTCACGTCTGGGCAAACAGGTGTTCTGGTAACTATTTGGAGCCAAATGGGTTCAGAAATCCCACTGCAATGGCAGATTTCACATGGCACACTTACTGCTGCCATTCCACCCAAATCATGACCTTCAGTATAATAACTGGTCAAAAACCAGAAAAAAAGGCTTAGGACCAACCCAACTAGCAATACACCGATAACTTACGCTTCCACTCTGAGTTTGTAACGGAGATGCAATGCTTGGTTAAATCCAAATCCAAACCAGCTCAATAACAATCTCTAGAAAACCCTAAAGGAAGCGCATTTTCCTATAGCTACTTGAAGACATTTTGTGTTCGTCGACTCCAACACAGTCCTCCTGTTCATGGGTTTAGAATTATAATAGTACAGTGCTCGTCATGTATCATTGTATAAATCTGTTTTTCTGCCTTTTTGGCCGAACCTTGGTCCAGCTGCCTTGCTGAAAGGACAGCTCTTGGTGGAGCTCAGCAAGGGTGAAAGAGGTCAGGGCAGATGGATATAGAGTGCAATTACCTCCCCTGAAGGGTACCAGCATTAAGGTCTGTTAGGTTAAAGTGTCTGCCACTCAAACAGAAAAATAGGGTCACTAAAAATCGCACAATAGCTAAAAGCCTGTTATAAGGGCTAGCTATTATGTGCAGAATGTGACCACCAAATGATTCCAGAGAGACAGAGAGTGGACACAGGGGGCTGTTCAGCACAGAAAAACCAGTGGGAGTATGCTTTCTGGTCCTTGAAAAACCTCGTAGGGACTGGTTTGGCAAAGATCATGTCTTGTTTTGCTGAGAAATAGTCCTGTTTAGTTATTTTTTTCTTTTCAAGCACATGTGCAGGCCTGCACTTTGTAGTCATTTTTGTGTTGAAAAGTGTATGTTAGTCCATAATCACATTAGCTTTCTCATTGAAGCGCATCATGAGATCAAAGGCAGATATGGGGGTGGAGATTGTGTGTTACTTGTTCAGTAATGCATCTTTCTGCACAATATCTAATCTGTGAAAACATACTGCACAGTGGGGAGAGCAGACTGTAATTTCTTGACCGAAGCTTACACAAATGGAAAGAAATCTACATTAATTCACCACACCAGAGAAAGAAGGAGGACGAAAAAAGAAAACACTGGTCTCTCTGCATTGGTCTCACCAGCTTCTCTTCTCCAAACAATTAGCATCTCACGCTGTCAATTTTAAATCCAGCAGCGGCAACACTTAAAGGTCACTTAGTCAATTGACCGCTGAGAGTTGGAGGAAAAAGTTTATTTTCTGAAATTATACTCATGCACACTTTTCGACTCCAGCTCTTATGTCTGATTATCTTACCTGGAGAGCTATCACTGAATAATTACTGCGCCCAGTTCATTTTTATTATGATGACCAGGCAATGGGTTTAGCTAATGACTGTGTGTGTGTGTGTGTGTGTGTGTGTGTGTGTAATTTAATTTTAATCGATTTCATACTTATACGTTATAACCTGCTTATTTCCCCGTATACATAAAACAATCAAAACCTATTTAGTAGTCTCCTATCTAGCCACATACTAGTACAATCTTATATTATAGATAAAGAGAAATTAGCGTATCTGTAGGATACTCACATTTGATCCGAGCATGTTTAAATTTTAACATTCTGAAAAATAAACATCCTGTTAAATAATCAATATCAGTAACATAGTATAGCAAGTGTAACAAGTAGAGCAAATAATAAAAATAATAAACAAACAAATAATAATAATAATAATAATGTCGGAGAATCATAATATCATCATAGCAAAATGTAGGTATTTTTGATAAAATGTAATTAGTAAATGTAATTCAGAGTGCACATATGTAGATCATTATCAGCTCATTTACATAGAAGATGCACTACAAAGAGCTGACCTGGATGCAGTTTTGGACAAGCCATATGCTTAAAATTATTAACTACAAATTGTCTCAAAACTATAACACCAGAACTATAAATAGGGCAACAAAACAAAAGGGGCAAAACAGGAGGATAAAAATGGAGAATCAAACACAGGAAAATAAACTACCAGGCAAACAATACTAGCTTAGTAATGTAGGTGACTATAACAAACAACATTTAGCACAGAGGTAATCAGAATGAGCTAAATCTAAACATGAGTTAAATGAGAGAATGCCAAAAATTTGAAATTGAACAGGGTGATAGGAATGGACCCTGGGAAGTGGGTGTGGCTAGAGGATGAGGATTTTCAGAGTTGGAATTCCTGGGGTACGGAGCAGCTGTGACACAGAGTTCACATAACTCCATGACATGTAAATAAGGCCTAGTGGGCAGGAGCTTGTTTCCATGCAGCTGACACTTTTTGTTTGGAAAACACTTAGTTGCAGGGTTCCTTCAGATGAACATGTCAAGAACCCTTAAACCTATTACAACATAGATTCAAATGTTAAAAAAAAATATTTGTGATTTGTGATTGAGTCACTTTTAATTCAGAATTCACCAATAGTACATTTAAGAAATATAAAAAACTCCCTTTTTCTGCCTGATCAGAACTGTGTGGGTGTGTCAGTTCACATACTGATTGACAGTGGCATCATCCCAGCAACATTAATTGCCCCACTGCACTAGGGCTAGAAAATTGGGTAGCACTTTTGTGTTTAAACAAAAATGTTGTGATGATATGTTAAAAAATGCTAGGTAGATGCAGTTTCCTTCACCATTGCTCAGACACAAAGAACCCGAGTGAGCAGGAAAGAAGTCATTTTTTTGGTGGTGATGAAAGCAGATGGCTTACTCTGAGTGGACCTTAGGTTTACCCAATGTCACCTCTACCAGATATGGTCCTGCCCAACTCAAATCCGCCAGCAAAAAAATGTAGAAATCTGAAAAGATCAACGGCATCACACAGTAAATTCTACACAGAAGCTAATTATGAAAATAATTCACTAGATAACGGATATTTCTTTTTGAAGTACTGTAATAAAGTGGTTGTTTATGATGTTCTTATACACACATTTTCAACCACATTCACTTGCCTTGTATTCGCCCCTCTCGCATAGAGATGACACTAAGATCTGTGTAAATCTCTATTCTTTTCTTCTCCCAGCTCTTTCTGCACTGCGTATCACACACTCAACACTTGTGATTTATACTTTACATGAAGGAGGTCTCAGAAGCTCTTGTTTCCACGACACCCATTGTGATTAGGTAATGCCTCTCATTACGAGCGCGATGCCCCATTTCTGCTGGCAAATCAAAGTGGTTCCAGATCAACGGCCCTTAACTTTAGGAGTCATTAGACATCTAAGCAAGGGTTTTAAAGCACAACATCTGCTTTTGGTTTCTCAGCAAGTTTACCTGTTCCGAGCCATCGACTCCGAGCGTGCGATCAGCTGCCAGGCCAAACACGGCGGGAGAATTTGATGACAGTGTCTGAGGACTTTTTTTCTCGCTTGTTCACTGATACAAATGAGGTGCAGTATTGATGACAGAGGGACTAGCTATGAACTCAAGGCATGGACTGTGAATATTGTGAATATCATGGACAATATCCTACTTCACCATCTCCCTTACTTTTGTATTCTTACATACTCTCTTCACTCACAAACACTTTGTTTGATTCCTAGCGATAAATACAAAATATGCCATCCCGCACAGATGTGACAACTTAATAATGTAAACCCTTGCATACACAGACTGGCTCTTGTAAACCATCTGTTATCCATCCTTTAAATGGCACATTGCATTATATTTAGTGTCACTCTACCTGGGCAGCTCTGATATCAACACAGGCATGTGATCCTCACTGATTTCTATCATACACCCTGAATTTCTGAGGCGACAGACAGTTTGCATGGCAATTTGTATTCGGCTAATATTCTCAGCACTGTATCTTAGTGCTAATTTATGAATAAATTAATTTAATTGAATCTTTCATTAACAAAGCAGCTGTCTATGAGAAAACTGCATCATGACAATGGTTGCTATTGTGACATGAAATGTGATCAGTTTTGTTAAGAAAATAATTCGAATAATAAAAAAGAAGGGAAAAAGACAAAGTGCACTTTCTCTAAAGGATGTGTAAATGATTAAATAATAAAAGGAAGTAATGTGTTGCCATTCTTTAGCTCTGGATTGAAGGCAGGGTCAGATCATTATGTCAGCACATGTGCTCCATGTGTGCACTTGTAACACACTGAAACATGCAAACAGAAATGCAACTCGAGCTCCACAGATTCCTCACCATGGCCACAGCGAGAGACAGAGAACAAAGTTATTATATTCAGGGTTTCTGATTGATATGCTTTAAAACACTTGTGCAGACTTTTGTTTTCCTTTCAGAAAGTCCAGCCTCGTTTGTGAATATCATATGTAAATAAAGCCTGAATAAAATACTGACATTCTCTAATTACATAAATATTATTCCACAATTTTACGATGATCAGCAGAGAAACGCATACTTTCTGAATGAGAATCATTTCAGATGTTTTCAGTTTGCACGGAATTGGGCTGAAATCCTGTAAACGGCTTAATAACCTGCATAAAACATAAAGCAGCCTGCAATTTAATAACATGACAATTATTCATAAAAACCAGAAATATTATTTCACAACATGAAGTGGTAGCTTGATTACTTACTGTTTAATTGTGTGACTTAAAACAACAACAACAACAACAACAACTCTAACAATTGACTTGAGTAGTAGAAGCTCTAGTTTGGATCTCCACAGCTACAGATAAGCAAGAGAGCAGTTATTGATTCAAATTAATTAATCCACTTACGAATGGGGGATTCACAGGCTCAGAAGTGGCTTAAATAATCCTTACAAATTAAACCAGTAAATTTGTTGCATTTAATGATACTTATTTAATGAGTGATACTTGATTACACGAGTAATTAAATTGCAAGAAAGTGTGAAAACAT
This sequence comes from Pangasianodon hypophthalmus, assembly GCF_027358585.1. Classification (NCBI taxonomy): domain Eukaryota; kingdom Metazoa; phylum Chordata; class Actinopteri; order Siluriformes; family Pangasiidae; genus Pangasianodon; species Pangasianodon hypophthalmus. Next base: position 9,588,037 of record NC_069733.1, on the reverse strand, counting down.
GAAGCATTAGTATGCAGAATATACAGTATTGGGAATGGATAACCTAAATAACATTTGGTGTTAATTAATTTTGCATTATAGCTGAAGCTACGGCAAAATTGAAGTAATTAAATATTGGACGGTTTGGAGCTGTGGAGCAGTTTAGTTAACAGTGTGCATTATATGTCTTATGGCAAACACATAAATGAAAAGAAAAGCTCTTGTGTTCACAATCAAAACCTGAACTGTTAAATCCTTGATAAGTTACATAAAACTGCAGCGGTAAGAAAAAAAGAAAGACAAGCCTGGATTTTATTAAGGTGACTGCAAAAATAAACTATATCCTTTATTACTTCTTTGTCTAATTACTTTAAATCTTTTGTGACAACCATACCAAGACATCCACTGCTAATCTGGGTAGAGTATGTAAAGATAATCCTACTAACACTTATGTCTTTCTGAATTAAAACACTCGCCCGTCAAACGCCAGCACAAATGCCAAGACATGGAAATGACAGATGTAAAAGAAATATATATATGTATATATATATATAAATATATATATATATATATATATATATATATATAATATAAAAATGAAAAGTTTTAATGTTTTTTTTGCCCTATCAGAGCTCTGTGTGTGTGTGTGTGTGTGTGTGTTAAACTCCTACACATAAAGTTCAAAAACGGTTGGTGAATGGGCTTCATGCTAACTCATTTGTTTCTAATAAATATGATGCTTAAATGATAAAAAATAAAAAAAGGGAAAAAATATCATGTCTCTAATGTACACCATTTCCTGTCTCAGGAAGCATCCAGAGAAATATTTTCCAGATTTTTTTTTTTCAGGAAACAAAACAAAACAAAACAAAAAAGATTCATAGAAGCTCATTTGAGAGAGCAAGAAAGCTGTGATATCTCTCTCCAGTGTAGCTAACAGAAATTTCTGAGATAGATGCTGACTTAACCAGTTGTAACATTCCATACGGCCTTGATGACATACCTGCTTTTATCATGACAGCAAACAGCAGCATCTCGAGGGTAGGCTCTCCTGGGGCCAGGCACAAATCAGCCTTGACGTGAGCCATCCTTCCACAGTCCATGATCTTTCTAGACATATAGCGCTGACATCTTCACAACAACGTCCACTAGCTTGCAGAGGAGAATGGTTTCTGAATGTTGCTTCTGGGCATGCTGTAGGCCATGGACAGGTAAAGCATGGCTGGATGACACTCTGGAGACCTTCTGGCTGATGTCATAGAGACAGTGTGATGGCTAGAGATGCACAGTAGAAACACAAGAGCTGTGCAACACAAGGTGTTCAAGTGTACAACCAAGGATCATAAACATGACAGATGACGGTTTAAACCGAGATTATTTTTTGCCCCTTTAGGTTCGTCTGTGGTAGAGGTATAATGTAATGGCACTATCAGAAGTGGGCGTGGCCTACCTAGAAATGCCAGTACTATCAGAATGGTGTGCATTCTCCTCATCAAGTTTTCCTCACCTCATCACTCGAGTTCATATTTTGTCTCAACTAGAGATGTGCACAGGACGGTTTTGAATCCCGCACGTGTTGTTCTATTTTTGCTTGTAGCTTCCCACAATATTTGAATAAATTTAGTTGGTACTACTTCCCAAAACGAAAACAAATTAGTATCCTAATTTACACTACATTTATGACACGTGGCAGATGCGACTTACATTTATCTCATTTATACAACTGAGCAGTTGAGGGTTAAGGGCCTTGCTCAAGGGCCCAGCAGTGGCAGCTTGGTAGTGCAGGGATTTGTATTCACTACCTTCCAATCAGTAGTTCAACGTCTTAACTACTACTCATTTTAAAATTTAAAGCTTGATATTAACATCTAAAAAAGCATCTTAATCACACAGACTAATCTTATACAGTATTTGATTTATAATAATATCATAATAATAAATATATTAGTAAATTTAAAGGCATATTCAAGATATTTTTACTTCCTAAGATATGTTTTGCAGTGTAAGGACCTCTGTGGTCTTTATTTGAGCCTCATATTTGATTGCTTCCTTGTTTGACTTTTTTGTTTTTGTTGTCTGTGGGTTCCCACTCCTGATACACATCTGTAGTTTCAACCAGATACCCTTTGAATCTTCTGACAAACTCTCTGAAACAAAAAAAATCCATATTCATATTTGTTTAGAACACATTGTCTTTTCAATTTGAATAATGTTTGCGGTATCCCAAACTGTATCATAAATTCTTCCTAATCATGAATGAGTTCCAAATCATTGCATACTGTAGGTATAAGCAATAACACAATCTAACTGACTATACTTTATTTAAAAGAAGAAAAAAAAACACCTCAGTCCACACCACTGTTTTTTTGAAATGAGATACGTACCCTTCTTCACTTTTAAAGGACATTGCACTTGTCTAAATGAATGCTTCCTGCTCATGCAGGAAGTAAAATACAGCAATTAGCATGCTGCCTCTCCACATGTCTCTTAGCTAAAGATAAGACGTGCTGGCAGCACAGCAGGCCTCTAATTCCCTCATTCAGTTGTCTCTGGTCTCACTGATTATGGATCTATCCTGTAACTTAACCTGCATCTTTCTCCCAGCAAGACAGCCGTCCAATGAACAGCCCTTCCTCCACACATCTCTTCTTCCTTTCTTTCTTCCTAAACAACTTCCTTTCAGCTGCTCGTCTTTGAATCTGGCTACGCTTCACATCTGGCAAAAACAATCCCGAGCGGTTTAAACAAGAACAACAAGAAGCAGCACGATGCTCTTGAAACCATATCAAGCTATGAGCATAGATGTTCACGAATATCTGCTGGAGAGACATGGCGGGAGCTTTAAGGAGGAGGCTGAGGTGGAAATCATAGCATGGCCCAAGGCGAGCAACACCACAGCACACGGAAACATTTTGCCCCCTGATCTCTGCACCCTCAGAAAGAGTGGTGGGATGCTCCAGGGCAAGGACGGCTCTGCAGGAGGAAAAGTATGGAGAGGTCAACGCTTAAGGTTTCCTCTGTATCTTGTTCTTCCTTCCTTTATCTACATTTCTTCCTTTTTTCTTCTTGTCCATCCTGATAGGGTTCAAAAAGAGAAGATAAAAAATACAACAATAATATTACATTCCTAAACAGGTAAGAAAAAACACATTTCTACATTTTTAAAAAAAAAAAAACTGTAATATGCTTTTAGACCTCAAGGTTTTTGTATTATTGATAAGAATATGTTCACACACACACACAGACACACATACACACTGTTTAATTTTACTGTCATGGAGCAGTAAATGGCATAATAATTACTATTACTGTTCCTATTTTTTAAAGAAAGTCACTCTGAAGAAATATTCATCGATTTTAATAACACTATCCTGGGAAGAAATGTGCATAAAATGATGCACAGAAAGAAAGCAAGAAAGCAGGTGAGACATATTTTGGAGCTAACACATAAATAATAGTCTCATTGTGTGATACAAGGAACAGCAACAACAACAACAACAACAACAACAACAACAAAAATGTTATTTACTGATGAATAGAGATTTTAAATTAACATCCTGGTCCAGACTATATAAAAGTGAATCTGTTTTCATTTTCATTCCTAGTAGAATATAATTTGGAGTCAGTCTGAAGAGATCCCCTCTGGTGGACTACCACATTCCTGGTGAGGTTTCAGGGACATCACCTGGGATCTTTCAGAACAACTGTGAAGTCTCACTCTTTATGAAGGTATAGATGTTCACAATATATGGTGATGAGGTAGTGAGATGATGCACATAGAGCAAGTGCTGTATACATGGATATAACCAACTTTAAGTCTCTGATCAGTCTGCTTTTCACCTAAGTGGAACCTGCTTCAAAGTGTGACGTAGTCGTGCAATGCTGGTAATGAGGGTGTATTGGTTTTTAACGAGGACTGCATAAATAGAGACAAGGACGGCAGCCTTTGAGTCACAAAACAACAAGGGATAAAGTGGAGCTCGGCGCAGACTATGGAACCCAGTGGGATTCACACACTGACATGCTCACACTTCCACACACACAAACACACACACACACACTTGCTTGTTCAAGTGTGGGAGCGGTTACAAGTGTGCAGAGAGAAGCACAGTGCAAACTCGCCTACGGGTGCTTGCTAAAGATGTAGTTGAATTCTCCTGCTGCCAAATAAGACCCCGTTGGATGGTTTCTAAACATGCACACACACACACACACACATAAATGCTATGCGGCACTTGGTACAAAACTTGCTACAAGAAAAAAATGTTCGGAAACATGTGCTCTTAAAAAACAAGTCAGAGTGTGGCTGAGCGTCCCTTGTGAATAAGGCCCTGTTGGGTTCCTGCGGAGAAGTTGCACCAGTGCCGAAGCCTGCTTCCATCAGTCAACACTTCTGTGCACCTGGAAGGTTCAGAGACCCTACTCACCGCAGCCATGACCTGTCCCTCGCAATCGCGCTTTGACTCCTTTCTTCTGCCATACTTTTGAGAGCGCACACCTGGTCCAAACCACATTTTACGCTTAAATAATCAGTTCGTTTGCACCGATTTAAGTCCCCAATGCCTGCACAATGGGATGCCCAGATGCCCTGATCAGCTTTTTGAGGACATAGTTTTAAGTTTTTGCTAGCTTTGCTGCACTACTTTTCTCATAAACTTGGTTAGGACATATTGTCCAAAGCGGACTTATGGGAAATTAGAAAGGCACTTAACTGAGCAAACCAGTAAGCGGGCAAAAACACTTTCAGACATGTCCAGGCTTGTAAAGTGGAGGCCAATCTCATAATACCCAAGCACAACTATACTGAGTGACACTAATGTGTTAAGTACACACTGAAGAGCTATCAATATGCATGCCTGTGTATGTCATATGATCACAATGCCCACTGTACTCAACCGAAACAATGAAATGCTTGAAGATTGCAATAATCTCAAGTGAAAACAGAAACCGCCGATATTTTCAGCCTGGCTCTAGACTGAATTGTATGTGCTGCCAGCTGAATCTCGCTACTGCTAATCACAGAAAAGGTCAGAGTAAAAATAAGGTGTGGCGATTTGCCAAGATGGTGTCTAGTGGCAAGGCTTTAGGTGGCCTTCTTGCCTCCGGGTTAAATTTACACACTGCGATTAATTGTGGCTTGTTTACTCAGGATGGAAAGGTGCCGCTACAGAATCCCGGGCATTGCACAACTTCTCCGGCCGCAGTGCTGTGGGCTATGTCTTTGAGTTTAATGGGGCCATGATAACTATCAAATGGACATGGATTACACACTATATCATTATACACACCATTGATTTTGCCCTTGCTTTGCCAGACAAGCAATATTATATGTCCAAAATGACCTTGCACAGAAATGCAAGCAGTGGTGTAGGTCCAAGACAGGCTTACCAGTGTGTTCTGCGCATACTATTGCCAAGCCGTCTGAAACATCATTGGTAGACATTGTATGTTTTAAGGACTGCATTAGAAAATGAATAGCGCCATTAATGAAAAGGAATAAGTGATGACTTTTGTGAGAGCAAGTGTTTTGACATTTGAAAAAAAAAGCAGTCTTATGAGCTGTTAGGTTTCACTTGTCATCAAAACCATTCAATGCCAAGGATCTCTGGAGTATGTTAATTCTTTGGCAGTCACTTAATAACACTTTTTACTGCTTTGCTGTCACATGTTAGGGTTAGAAGAGGTTTCGAGGGGAAGGTATAGCAGATGTTTTTGTCTTCAATCCAATAAGTTTCACTAAGAATTCTTTGTATGGATTTAGGACAGTGATTTCTCTATAATTGTGTATTGTAAGACATAACTCAATCATGAAATTAATCATTTTTAATCCTAAAAAAAAAAATAATAATAACTATCCATCAATCTATCCAAACATTTAATATGGACATGACTGGATGCCTCAATTTGATCATCCAAATAAATAATTTTAGAATTCTTTTCTTTTCATTGGAGGCAATGAAATTAATCTCTGAAACTGCATCACATTTGTTATTTATTTGCATATTTATTGTTTCCTCATAAATAAATGCTCATGGTGGGTATTTTACATTGATTACATGGTACTGTATTTGACTGATTGACAGGACAACACACTATATAGATGTAGAGTAAAAGTGATTACAGTTCAATAGTCACTGTCTGTGGCACTCGTGTCGATTGCCCGTAGATGTAGTGTCTGATGTACCAGTGTACCTTTTTGAAAAAGTTGCTGTCTCATCTACACTGGGAGTTCTCTGGACACCATTTGGGTTTGGTCCAGCTGTGTCGACAGAGATGTAGGCCTAATTGATTTCTCTTGGCTGGGCAGGTCTGAGTGCGGGAACAATCTCGTGTCCTTCTCGCTGTAGGCTGTAGACAACTAGACACTGACATACTGGCCTTTTATCGTGTTATAAATATTTAGTGCTTTAATAGATGTTGTTTTTAACATTTGTTTTTGTTGCTTTAAATTGGATGTTGTTGGTATTTATCACTATTACAAATTGCATATACAGTATCTGAAGGTTTGGGTATTTATTTTATTATAAAGCTAAAAAAAAATTACTGGTCTTTGTTGGATATCTAAGATTTTAGACTGATAGGTAAAAAGATAAGAAGAATTAGTCATAAAGGAGAAAATCAGTTCCCTTATTATGGATTAGGTTGCTCTGACAAATCCTAGCAGTGGGATATTGAAGCAAAAGTCTTCCCACAGGAACTAGAGAGAATGCCTGATATCAGTTCCCTTAAGAGAGGACAAAAAGGAGAGGAGGGTGGATGATGGGCCAGTGTGTATGTGTGTGTGTGTGTGTGTGTGTGTGGTGGGAGGAGGTACTCATGCAGCTATCCAAACTCATTTTAAAAATCAGAACTTCTTTTTCTTAAGTCAGCATTTCGAATCAGACCGTGTCTGCACCCAATTAACGCGCCATTTTGTAAAACGATAAATTTACAAATTCGACATACAGCCCCTTTTTCTCAGCAGAGATAGGGCCTAGCATAAGGGAGAGAAGAGCGAGGAAGATTTAAGAGCATTTCGCAGTGTCAAACATCTAAACCCATCGGGAACCTTGGCACAATTAGACTGGGGTGAAGAGGAGGAGGAGGAGGTGGAGGAGGAGGGGGGTGCCAATGAGAATGTTCATGCGGGCGGCCTTATTTCTCTCTTACAGTAATGTGGTTATCGCGGGTGTCGCGGGTGATCCTTTTAAACGGTTTGTTTGCGGGGATAAAAAGCGCATGGAAGAAATAAACTTAGTTCTGGCTTAAATCTGCAAATCCTCGCTGGTCATGGAAGATGATCCCAATTTGCTTCTGAGCAGTGCTGTCAGATCTCACAATAATAAAAAATTAAGATTTTAAGCACCAATTATGTTCGATTAATGTTGGAGTGCACGGACTGTGCAACAGCAGGCAGATGTTTGGGTTCTCTTGATCGCTTGTTTCACCTGATGAAGTGTATACCCCATGCAACAGCCATAAAACATTGCTTAATCCTTTCCCATGTTTACTTGTATCTGCAGTGCAATCACGCCATAAAGTGATTATCACAGTGACTCAATTGCCATCAAATTGAAATCTTCAGACTTGCATGACATTTGCCCTAACTGCAGTTAATTTTAATTCGACATTCTAGACATTATTTATGTAAGTCAGTGAGCATGTTTTAAGAGTAAAATACTACTGATTAGGTTACGCTCTACTCTGGATATAAAATTAGAAACATCGGATCTGTTTCCAACCAACAGATCAAGTTAGTTGCTAATAGTTCGTCCATAGTTCATCGCAATCCACCTCCATTTCAGCATACTGATGTACTCTGATTGTTTATTAAATATTTTGTGTAAGATTTTTTTTTCTCAAAAGTTAACAAACTGGACAATATGCTAGTAATAATAATTATTTACAACTGAAAACGGACTCTTGAAAAACTGATACCTTAATAACCGCTGAAAACTGTTAGCTCTCGCTAAGAGGTTTTTTTTAGTCGTCTGTGTCATTTTTCCCAAATATTTGCTTCATACAGCTTCTAAATTAACCTTAGCTTGGCAGCCAACTTGCTAGCTGAGAGCTGAGCTATTTTTGTGCTGATATCACCAGCTAGCTCAGATGGCTAAGCTAATTTTGCAGACAATTCAGTAACAACTTTAAATTCTGTAGCACTGCATCCAATTGTTGCTCTCGATGGGCTTTAAAATTGTGTTTTTGCATTTTAATTGTCTGAAAGATTTAGTATTTGAGCTGATTAATTAATCTAATGAATTAATAATATTACTTCACCTGATTAGACCCTTTTCTTGCTACATACAAAGCATATATTAGAAAACCACAAGAAGGCAATATCATAATTTTTTTTATCATCAACTGTAATGCTATGGATGAGAAGCATCTATGTTTTCTTGTCACTGATATTTCTCCAGCTTATATATTAACAGAAAGACCTGACACCTCAAACTCATGTGCATGCATGAATAATTCATATAATAAGCTCACATCTCAAATGGCCGCCTATATACTACATACATCTATGTTCATTGCTTAATGACATTATAGACACTTTGTAGTGCATTAAATCCAATACCATTTCATATTTGGCTGCAGAAATAGAAAATAAAGGATGCCAAAAACGATGAATTTATTTAAACCCTTTTTCTGAATGGAAGCATTTGCCTAAAAAGTTTATTAAACCTAAATTTCGAAAGATTGCATTAGGTAGATAAAATAGTTCATGGGATATTAAACATCCAATTTTGTAAGGAAATGTCATGGAAATTCATTTCGACAGACACATTGTTACTGTGTTGATCATTGTGTCTACTTCTAAGGAAGCTAACAAATGAAACGGAAGTCACACACACACACACACACACACAAATAAATAAATAAAAGTACAACTTGTGAATCACTTGTGCATTTGAAAATAAGGTGAATAAAATGAAATCTTCTTTCTGGTCACTATTAATCAGACTGATTCATGATTAGGATCAGTTAGTAAAGTTATAGCAATGTGAAAGCATGTCCTGTTACCTTGTAAGCCTTTATTTGTTGCCTGTACAATCATTACCCGATCCCACGGAGCCCGAGCATCCACACTGACAGCTCCGCGAACCTCTCAGCATTAGAGCTCAATGATAAACTACGCCTCAGAAAAAAAAAGATTAAATACTTTGACAAGATTATCCCACTGGCACCATGAGGAACATAGCAGCTGTGCTGTGCAGTAACAACAGCGCAGCAGAAACAGCGTCTCACCTATTATTTCACGGCATTTTACCCACATCCCTCTGATCAGCAGCACAAACAAACAGGAACACATGGAGATAAGGCCGCACAGCCAGAGCACAATGTGGTCTTGTTTGTTTTTCCACAGTGTTGTTTGTCTTCTCCATAGCCTCGTGTTGATCTTTTCGTTGTGCAAAACTTTGCCTTAGATGACAATGTTGATGTCAGTTTTCCTCAATGTCATGATGAAGTGCATTAGACAGTTCGGCAAATGTGAAATTAAGTGTCTTGTAAATAGGTGATAAACATTATTCTGATTATCTCCTACAATTGACGGTATAACAGTGAATATTTGAATAACCAGATAGGATAAGATATATTGAGCTTATTACAGGAGTTGCTTTAATACTGTATACTGACTTTTGCTATTTTAGGTAAAGTGTAATTGGTTATTTGGTCATTTCTGGGGGCTGGACATTAATTTATCGATAACACAATAACAGCCTTGACATGTCTCTCTTTTTAACACTGATACATTATCCCTTATGGAAAAATCACATATGCGTCACATGTGAACGTTTTGACATCATGTGAATAATACGTGATTGCATATGATAAAGAATCTGAAACATAAACCCACATGTGCTACATATGTAAAACAAATGAATTGTGTGAGCAATCACATTTGAATAAATACACATGCACTCTATATGTGTGTATATGAAAAGTCCCCATGTGAAAAATGTGTGAAACGTCTAAAAGACACATACTTAGGTAATTATTCAGATGTGTTCAAAGTTCATGTAACTTTGTTGTAGGGTCAAGTCAAGTTTTCTTATTGTCATTTCAATATACAGCTGGTACAGTACATGGTGAAACGAAATAACGTTCCTCCAGGACCATGGTGCTGCATAAAACAACACAAAACAACATGAGACTACACAGAACTAACTAAAGACTACACAGACCTACACAGGACTACAGAAAGTGCACGTGTGCAACATGTGCAATCAGTGCATGTACAAATTTCCTAAAACAGGACAATAGGCACAGTAAAAGACAGTGCAGCGCCGACTAGTACCCAGTTCTAGTGTGGATAAAGTGGACAGAGTGTTATATGTAACAGATAAGATATAACAATATAATAGCAAAAGGCTGTGAATGTAATATTGCATATAGCATATATAGCAATATAGCATATTATGACACTGTATTAATGATTAATAGAGTGTTAGCAGTAAGAGTGCAGGTGGTACGGTACAGCATTCTGTGTACGGTTTTTTAGCAGCAGTTTAAGAAAGCGGACATCCAAACCTGGTTTTACTTTAATTGACACACACAGCAGTAAGTTTTCAACTTTTCTTGGTGTGAGTTTCATAGCGCTTTACACTCTGGCACTCACTTTCACACTAGGAAGATGCTGAAGCTTTGAGAAAATAGAGGACCAGGCATACAGTGGCATACAGTCTTTTCATTTAATACTGGAAATAAACAGAAAATGTAACAAATAAATAAATAAATAAAACAAAAAAATATAAGTTACTGTATAAATATATAAATAGAAATATGTAAATAGAAATGTAATTATATAAATTTCACCTTATAAATTTAAGCAAGTTTTGTTGGATATGATCCAGCATGGATTTTGTGTATTCCACAGTGTCATTAAAGCAAAAGTGGGGCACACCAGATACAAAGAAATTCTGAACTTCTACTTTTCATTCAAGTTATTGCTGATAATATAATTTGTAATGAAGATTTTTGTGTAGAAATTAAAAAAGAATACAAAATTGCAGCATTTTCAGTAGTGGTCTCTCTACTGTATGTAGTTGCAAACTCATCAAAAACAAATCAGGTAACACTACAAAATGTGATATAATTAAAAATATGAAGTTCTTGGGTCCTTTCTTGGATCCTCAAGTTTCTTTATACATGTAAACTTGAGGCAGAAAAAAGTCACATCAAGCAAAAAGTATTGTGGACATGGAGCAGTTACCTATTAACACAGTTTGGAGAGAGTCATTTAATAAATCCCAGTATTAGCCCCAGGCTAACAGCTGATGTAAAATGTGCATTAAGTACCTTATGCTAAACAGGAAAACTATATCCAGTGAGTTTACTGCAAAAATGATGTGGTTTAATTTCTCCTTGAGCACTCTGTAATATAAGACACAGAAATTAATCATTGTTTCTGAACAAGTCCTAATGTATGCATACTGCTTATTTTACTTTTAAGTATCTTCTCTTCTAGCTGAATGTAAAGACCCTCTGAAGAAATATTGATTTTAATATTAAAATTTAATATTTAAAATGCCAATGGTACTAAAAATATATTAAATAAAGTATTTTAAAATATTTAAAATCAGTCAGTATTTAACAAAAAAAATTAGTCATGATTTAGAGTTTCAGCTATAGTAATTATGATATATACAGTACTTACTTGAAGCAATAATTTGAATAAAAAATTCCCAGGAACCTCATCACTTTATCGAAACAACAGTCTACTCAAAAATACTTAAAAAAAAGCATAAGAGATGGTCTAAAACAGCACAATCTTCTACCCAAGCAAAGACATTAAAAAAAATCAAGCTATCACTGTCAGTGCATGCTCCAGAAGGAAGTGTTAGAAATACTTCCCTGCATGCATTTGTAAGTTTTTTTGGCAGCAACTCGTGTTTGCCTTGAAGAGTCCCTGGCGCTGTTGAAATGGCAGCAGGATGCTGGACCCACTGGAATCCGCGTTTGAATGCCTGCATTCAAAAAGTAGCGAGCGCCCTTCACATGGCATCACGATGGCCACGGCCAGTCATCTGACTGCTGGATCTCCATGAGACAGCTGCTGTCTTGTGTGGTCTCCTACAGAAGATGGCATCCACATATAGCCATGTGCTGTCCACCTATCCGCATATTACTGGTAAAGAAACCACTGGCCTGCCAAGCGGATAGTCTCTAGGTTCTGGTGGCAGAAAAACAGGTCATCGTGTGATTTTTTTTAGTTTAGTTTTGAGGATGTGTTGAGACGTTATGTTTATGTAATAGGAGTTGCGTATGATTTAATGCGATTTTAAATCATGCTATTACAAAATGGTTTTCAATCATTTGCATCTTGGTGCATTTTGATTCTGCATGTGGTGGCTTGTTTTTCTTTTCTTTTTTTCGTTAACTGTGTGACCACTTTTTATTTTTAAAGCATAAAGTTAAATGATGTACCTTGGCTCCAATGCATGCAGCACCAGGTTTTCAACAAAGGTGTAAGGCCTATTTTCTAACTATTTTACAATGAAATGTGAAACTGACCGGATATTTCACTTTGCCCTCTCTGAATTATGTGGAAACTTTGCACTTGCTTGATGACGATTGGTGATTATGCATCTTTTTTTTTTTTTTTTTCCCTATCTTCTCCCCAATTGGATGACCTGCCAATTCCCACCCACCAGACAGCTCTCCCCTATCACACATCAGCAACCAGCTGAGGAAGATGAATGCTAACACATGCTTCATCCGAGACACGTACAGCCAGCCAGCTGCGTCTTTTCGAACTGCTGCTCTTGCTGCATCACAGGGCAGCATAACACCCTCGGAAGAAAGCGCTATCTGCCCTCTTCCGTATACATGATCTCACAACTGGCTGATGTCATTGTGATTGTCAGGGGTGAGAGAGTATGTCATCCTTCCCACACAGAGAGCGTGGTCATGGAACTTGCTACTAGACCTGTGGTAAGAACTAGACTTGTGTCAAGATAATAAATTTTGGCCAAAAATAACTGTTTATTTAAGACTTGATTCACATTGTATTTGAATTTGATATTTTATTTTATATTTTATATATTTTAAAAATCTGATTATGGATATCTATGAATCCATGCAGAATCAAGAGAGAATCAAAATGCTCTCAGAATCTATTTTTTTCTCACCGCTACTATGTAATCAGATCATGATGCCAAATTTAATCACAGACGCTATGGAGGAAATTATAAATATTTACCCCGTGCATGCAAAACCAAGGTGTACCAAGTGGTTTTGACAATCATTTGGATGATGTATATTTGTTTTTTCCATGAATGAAGCTTATTTTTGTATCTCACTGAATTTTCTGAAAATTTTGAAATGTGTTTTTCTGCTACTCAGTGGGTTTGTATTCAGCCCTCAATCTCCATGGTAAGAAACTGGGAGCTCTGGTATGATACCACTGGAAATACGTCACATACTCAAATACCTCAAGGAATTTTATACTGGGACAATTTTCAGAAGAGTGAAGGCACTAAGTTGAACGAGTTTCCAGTGAGATTTTATTCCCCCCATTCTATCTTAATATGGAGCAACCGTTGTGCAAGGAGAGAAAAAAAGACTTTCAGACATGTCTCGCAGCCATATAGATGGGTTCAGCATATAAAAGTTAACATAGCATATAATTCCACCACTCCCCTCTCCTCTCCTTCCCTGCGGGTGTGTGGAGAAAATAAGCGTATTATCAAATTCAGCATAATTTCTTGTATGCGTGAAATGGCCACCTCTTCTGGGAACACGGGGCCTAATGATGAGTGGCAGCCTTTTTGGCTTCTGTGGCACGGACAAGGGCCGAGCCAAAGGAGCACGACGCACACCAGTCCCAGATGCTGCTAACATTTCCACCAATTAAAAGCACAGAGGTGACTGTCTCGCCAAAATGAGCACCAAGCACCAAGAAAAAAACAGTGGCCTCGTCAAACAGAGTTTCTTTAGAAAAAGTCTCTTGAGGGACACCAGAGTCTGATGAAGAACGGAGGATGGGGGAAATTACAGGGTCTTGTTGCTTGGTTACTTAGCAATTTGGGAACTTCATCAACTTCCAAGAAAGAAAGAAAAGACACACGAGGGGAAAAAAAGATTCCTCCCAATTGCCTCGCACAAGCTGGGCACATGGCACTGTGCTGGAAACACACTATCCTTTGTGTGACACTGTAATGTGTCCCTCCTATTTCCTGTGCTGAAGCCACTGACGCGTGTCCTGCTCTCGCTGCCTCTTCCAGTCTGCTGGAAGTACTTATTTGTCATTTCCTCTCCGGACTGGGGGAGACTCAATTCCATTCTCCTGACAGTTGAGCAAGTGAAGGGTAAAATGATGAGGGGGTTCTAAAGTAAACACATTAACTGACTTTTCAGACGAGAAAAAGACCCTAAAAAAACTGCCACTGTCTTCCTATGCATTGTTAAAAATGAGTCCCTTGAGGAATGATGTTCATTTCTACCAGGGGGCATTCATTTTTAAACAAATAAAAACACTGCTGAACACAAGGATGTGGTTCAAGGTTACTGTAGATTTTTCTTCTGACTTACGGGAAGTCTTTATTGTGTGTACAAATTTGTGGGGATTTTTACATAAATGATGCATTGTTTTAATATAATTCCTATTCTTTTAGCATTTTTTAACAGGTGCAATGCCTTTTTCCAACTAACAACATTTCTGTGTAATCACTATCCCTCGAAATACAACAAACAACATCTCAAAAGAACACCGACCCATATTGTTTAGGCCAGTCCTTGTTTTGCAGACAGGACATTGTTAGAGTTGTGAAATTCATTGTGGTCTCGCTGAGGCCTCCTCCTCTCCATCGTCCTCATTAGGCCTGGAGCAGGCTTTGGGATAATGAGAAAGCAGAATCGAGGGTGGTGGCGTGGATTTGGCGGCCACTGCGAGGCAGCTCTAACGTCCACATCCTGACAGCTCTTTCTGGATGATGGGCTGAGCGTAATTTGACGGCCTTGTGTATAAGTACACCATATTGTTTGGGAATTAAGTGCAGCGTCAAGGCCTGTAATTACACGCTTACAATAACGGGTTTTCAGAGATGCTGGAAATAGCTTGCAGGGTTCCGGCCTATGTTCCAGCCGCCGGCGAACTTCATAGCAATGGGCCGTGCTGACTTTCAAATGTCAAATGGTTCTTATTTTAGAAACAAAGCGCCTTCTTTTACCGCTTGCTGATGTGGGAGGGCAGAAGCCTATTGTTTAAGTGTTTCCTGATTACATTTACAACAAGAGACACAATGTGTGATCATTGCCACAGGAACTACTGTGTGAGAGGGAAGGGGCTGGGTGAATAATATTCCACTAGGCAACCAAACACGGAATCTACAGTTTAAACATCTGCTCGGGAAAATGTCTTAATAAGCGCTTTTGGAGTCCTTTTATATGCGTTTATTTGTATTTGAGAAAGGGGGAGTTATAAAACAACAGAAATATATGAAAACGACAAATGTCCTGGCTGATAAGTAGACTCATCTAGTAAGGTGATGGAAGAGGGTGGCAGTCTAGGTGTGTCGTCTGTCTGTGTTGTCATTGGCTCGAGTGCTTCTAATAGGCTCCCCAGGCTGTACTTCTCCCAGAGACATAATCAGTCAGCGAGCGCTCCTCTCCCCTCGGCCTAGGCCAGCGCTGCTTCAGGCCAGAGAGAGGCGGCTCTGTCCAGTCAAATGGCCTGCTGGGACGATCCACACCACCCCCGTTTAACAGGCCGCCTACGGCCCTCAATGACTGGCCAAATTCAAGGACATATAGCAGTAGACACAGAACAGCTTGTCTAACTTTACCCAAATCAGGTGCACTGCTCGCATTCTTTCTAAGATATACAGGTGAAAAATAAGAGACTGAGTGTAGGGACAAACTTAACACAGCCACGTTCATTCCAACAACCATTACATCCATTGATGAGATTGATGTCTTTGTAACATGAGGTAAATTTAGGTCAACCTGACGGAATAATTCATTCATGTTCTACATTATAATACTCTCGTATAAACTGCAACAATTCTAGTCAATTCCCCTGCCTTGATCCAATGATGATACTCCACCAATGCTCATTATTCCATGATGATGTAGAACTATTCTTGGAGGTAACTACTAATGCTACAAAATAACATGCAATTTGACGGTTCTCAGTGGCGTAGTGGTGTGTTCCTGTCAGATAGATCTCAGTGCACCAAGGTAACCACATAAGGAAAGGTGGGCGTCTGACTGTAGAGCTCGTCACCGGGTTCAGAGAGAGTTCATGTAACCACACTGCAGAGTCTGACCTCCACCCTCAGTCTCATTTTAAATCGAGACCAGTAGAGACGTGTAAGCAAACAAAAAGCAAACAAAAATGATTGATCTTGATACCTGTTATAACATTGTGAGAGCTATAATGGTATATGATTGGTACATTTTTTGTAAATTTTTTGAAAATCTTGGTCAGGATAAGGGTTTGGTCTGTTAGACAGGGAGTGCAGTGGGCATTTTTATTTTTCATATTTCGTAATTTTTTTCATATTTTTTCATATATATTTACAGACTAGACTGTAAAACTAGATAAACATTAGTCAATATTTTATTATTTTTTAATAATTGAGTGGAAAACTTAATTAATTCCATGTTTTAATGTGTGCCAAGACAAACAGAAATAAAATAGAAACCTTGTTTTCCCATTTTCATTTTGAAATGAAAAACGAATGAGCACAACATCCACAGACCCAGACTGTGTCCCCAATACATTTAATAGTAGGGCACTCATCTATTTAGTGTGTACTTGTGTCTTTTATATCAAGGCTTGTGTAACCAAAATCAAAATGTCAACATGACCTGTTCTTTCTTCAGCCTCGGATTAGAGGAAAAGGAGGGTGATACTGCTCCGTCTACATGCTGAGAAATGACTTACATAGTAATTATATACTTACATCATATTTTTTTGTTGATTCGCCAATGGCAGGGGTGCCTGCACAACTGCACCACACAGAAGATCCATTTCTCCTCGGTTGGGTGATGGTATGAACTCAAGGAATGGAATTAATTTACCAAATGTGAAGTAAAAGCCTGCAGGCCCATTGCAATTTCAAGCCTCTGAGTAAACTTGCATAGACACACAGGCAAACGTGTACCAGGGTTACATGGATCACTTGTGGTTTCCTCACTACAGGAGGAATCATGGTGGATCAACGTAATGCAGTGATTCTTCCCACAAAAACCCTTCATCATCTTAGAAAGGCTCCTGTTCATTCAGTATGTATTGTCTCTCTTTTCAGAGTTTACAGTTGTTACATATAAAGTATGTGCTCTAGTATTACAAGTTTATGTACATATGGGAGCATTGTACAGCGGTCAAGAACAATACACCACTGAGAAATTCGGTCTACTTGTATGTTCTAATTATTATGCCACTAAAGTCCACCCAAATTTTCTTAGTGTCTACTGGAGTGACTCATGCACTTGGCTCTAGAATGGACATGGCCATGTACTTCTGTCAGGAAGGTCGCCATGTCTGAAAAGTGGGTCAGCAGTAAAATATTCATGTTGCGGATGGTTCGGGACCAAACCTCTAGACCAGAAACCTCTGATCCTGGAGCCAGGGGCCCACTCATTAGGCTTGGCTTGTCATATGATCACGTTGTCATGGGATCAGGTGACAACAACTGGGTACACAACATATTAGCTTGTTTTTTTCACATGAAAAAGAGCCACTTGTCTGAACCACAAACTGCCATAAATGATTAGGTCCACTATTTCAAAATTGTGTGTACTATAAGGGAACTTCATTGGTCCTTCATTAACGTAGGCAGGGGTATTTTTAAATGCCCAGTAAAGCAATTGTATCCATATTTGGTTAAAAATAAGTTTTATACTTGTGAAGACTATGCTAAGATTCTGAAATATGCACTGCTTTAAAGTAGAACAGATATTGCTACTAACATTCTTAACAACTTTACATGCATTCTGACTATAACAGTCTCAGGATTCAAATTAGATTCATCCATATATTTATGTTCTTCCACCTACCAGATTAAAATTCATGTGCTCATGTATGACATATGAAATGCAATGTCTTTAGTCAGGGGTCTGAGAAATTATTTTTAAGTGAAAGTATAGGTCAGGTAGTCAAAATCAACTACCTACTTTTCAATGCACTCTAGTATTAAAAAGTAAAAAGTAAATGAATTTAACTGGTGAAATTAAATAATGTCATGTTTTCATGTGAAAACTACCAATTTAAACCTGTTATAAGCGAGTACTGCCTGAAAACACCATTCAATCTCTGTAAGTTTGCTTGTCATATGTATGACTAACACTACGTAGTTGCTATTGAATTAATCAGGAGTAAAATATCGTGTAAATAATCAATATTTACTATATACAAAAATTACTGCCTAGTCAGTTACATTAGCTACTGAATCCATGCTAGACTAAGCTAGAGTTAGCAAAGAAAATTGGCTAACTCCGTTAAATATAGCCAGTTAATGTTCAAAAAATTAAGCATATTAGCAAAACCAGGCAAAGAAGACACCTTATTATATATGCTTACTCCAATATATTCCATATATTCAAGTTCCATACTGCAGTCTGGGAGCTTATCCATCCTCAAATGCACACGGATAACTATAGCATTAACTACAGTGTGCAGCATGAGAAGGTCACAGCAGATGATGCATTGGAACATTTCTTTATATTTTTTTTTACAATGATAAACTTGAATGCTTTAAACAAAAAAAATGTATTTTTGTTTAAAGCATCCAAACCCATTCCATTGACGTATAGCATACAGTCATTGACTAGATGAAAGACCTTCAAGATCTGTAACGAGTACACTGAAGGTCTAAATAAAAATTTAATAATACTAATGTCAAATTAATGAGTAATTTCAAATTTTTTCTTGGAAATGTAATTAAGTAAGAGTACAAATATTTAATTTCAATAGCACTCAAGTAAACTATAAATACAGCAAAATAATACTTAAGTATAATAATAAAATACAATTATTTAAGTATTTTCTACCCCTGTCTGTAGTTTACTTTCTTACAAACGGCTTCCACACACTCTAAAAAAAAAAGATGAGCTGGGTTTCAGACTGAGTAATGCCAGTCTTAAGCTTTCTGACTTCTCACTTGCTAATGCTAAGCACTCGGACGTTATCACAGAAAGAGCTTTGACTTCATTGGGTCACTAACAACCTTCAGCTCTTTGCCCCTCGCAGAACGGTACTGTTGCCTTGCAGGGAGTGCCTGGAGGCAAGTTTGGCTCTTGTGTTGGAGAAAGTTTGCACTAAACCTACTTTTCCAAGCCTATGGAACACCCATCCTCAAACCTGTTTACAGGAAAACGCCACATCACAGAGCCCACTGAGGGGTAATTTTGGAAGCGACCAAAGGCGTGCCATCAGCGTGGCGTTCCCTGCCGTTCTCTGAAACACTCATAATGAGAAGCGAAGAAAACATTTTTTTTCCCCGACTCTCCTCCCTACAGTGCCATGAAAATGCAAAGGACTCCGGCTTTAACGCGATGCTGCACAAAGCCCGCGTTCTATCTTTCTGCCGTGAGAACACAGAAAGCATAAAACAAACAAATGCACTAAAAATACTAACTTTGCCTATGCAAACATTCCCCCTTAATGAGACACTGCGTTTAGAGAAAGTGGCAATGCTTGCTTGGCTGTCGGGAGCCTGTGGTTTCACTATAGTGAGACGACCTAGAGGAGATCAGAGGGGGGTGGTGGGGGGCTGGGAGGGGGGTTGTAACACAGGCAGACAAATGAAAGAAGTAGAAAGGAGGAAAGGAGCGAGAGGAGGAATCAAACAGCAATAGCAGGAGTGTGTGCATGTTTCTCATATCTCAGAGGGGAGCTGGAAAATGGGAAAGGGGTTGGGGTTTATAAACTTGGGGTCTTGAGTGCTCTGGAGCATCCTATCCTCTTTTAGTCACACCTAGAGGCCTTGCATTTCCTCTCTACAGGAAAAGCAGCATTGGCAAACCGTGATCGCATGTATTGTTCCAAAGCTGCTGTTCAGGGTGATTTGGCCTCAGGGCTGAGTCTGGAGAAGTGTTGGCAAGATTCCTCTCTTTGTGGAGGAAGCTCAAGATATGTTGTGTTGACTGTCTTAGCTTTCTACCTTATTATTATAGCTGTTTATATTACCAGTCAGATATGGAATCCCCAAAAATAACAACAACAAAAAAAAAAATCTGATGCTATCTGATGAATTAAAATTACAACTGAATACAAAAAAGTTATATTTATTATTACTCCTCCATTTCTCATTTACTGGTTCTTTTCACTGTTTTTTATTTGTTAATATTTTATTTTATCGATTCCAGCTTATGTATTTTAGTAACATCAGTTTACTAGCTGAGAGGCTTTTTATTGTTAAGAACATTAAACAGACTAACAAATGAGAAAAGAATCATAAAAGAAATAATAAAAAGAATCATATGTTTGTATCTATATCAAGTACATTATATACTTCAGTAGTCATTCATGCAAAATTGGTAATGTGGCCAAACATAACAAGTACAGAACTTACAGCATCCTGTGGCAGTTGAAATAGTGAAAATATAGAGTATTATGGGTAATTAACTGAGATGTACCTCCCGGTGGAAAAGCTCAAGTTGCTAATATTCTAGCTGTGGCTATGGTTTAGAATATAGCTAAGTAAAAAAAATAATAATAATAAAATAAAAAAACTAGGCACTGATAATATAGTAAACAATAACTTGATTATATATATCTTGAGTAAATCAGTAGGCAATATTTCTAAAGTTTGCTTAACTCTTATAGCTCACATTCACTATTATGTAATTTAACCCATTAGCCAGTTTCACTCACAGGCTAGCCAGTGTTATGATAATGCACCATTTGGAAATAACTGTAATAAATCATCTGGTCATCTGGTGAAAAACTACTTGAGTGATTACTTTACCAGTTCCCTTTTTACATGTTTACAATCAACACAACTAATCCCAAAAATGTTCTATATCTGAATGAATTTTTGAACAACTATACTAACTAACCAAATGATCTATGCTTAAGTTAAATCCACCTTGATCATCAACAGTCTTCAAAGAAAGATAACCTTGTGTCGCTAGCTAGCTTAGCTAAATGCTGTTGGGGTTTCAGGGATTTTCAATGCTAGGCTCATTAACTTCTAGCTAGCTCATGTTAATTCGTACATGTTTCTAGCTACATAGTTAGCTATCTAGCAAAGATGCCGCTTACACATTATCCTGAGTGTTAGACAGTAGCAGCACTTATATAACACAACAGGACAGCAGCAGATATATTTAACACAACAGGTGATCACTACAGAACAATGTAGAGATGTCTTCGTTTAATACAGTGCTTATCAAAAGAGCTGGTTAGCTCGCCTAGCACACACAGGTAGCTAATAGGTTATCTCCACAGGTTTTGGCTTGCATAATTTGCAGATAATTATCATGTTGTTTCCTTTAAAGCATGTAAAATATAAGACACCTTATAAAAATGGGTCAGGGATGCTCATCTGTCTCCACTGTCTCAGATATTGCTGCTGTTGACTAAGTATTTAGCACCTGAAGTGTAGAGGTCTAGCAGAAAACTTACTTACATAAAATTAAAAGTTTTAAATTAGGATTTAATTATACTACAAAACTACCATTACAGTGAATCATGTGCTCAAGTACTGTAATGAGAGTCCATGTACGGTAGCTTGTCACTTTCTGGTCATAGGCCATTTTTATAAACTAAACTGAATGCTAACATGTGAATATAAGACAAAAAAATGGGCAGTGTACTCATCTTTCTGAATTCTCTCATGACATGAATGTGTCATTGTCCAACTTTGCTAACAAGTCTTCGCTCTCATGCTTCCAGATTGGTGGCTGTAATGCGCTACGGCGTAGGAATTTGGAATGACTAAACTGGGTGCAAATCTAGTACATTATTTTTTTTCTATTTTTACTCAGGTGCAAATAGCTTCTGCATTTAATATATCTCCCTATTTGCGTGCATTACCTAACTAAGATACTTTGTCTCGAATAAAACGCTTGTTCAAACAAATAGAAGGTAACATAAAGATGAATGTATTTACTATAACCGCATATCGGGAGCGCTTATTTGGCTGGATGTTGTTCACATTCTGTGGTCCACAGCATACATAAAAGAAACATTGAGCAAAATCTGCTCACTCACAGGGCAGCGCATAGACGGGGCAGTATATTGCAGCCATATACTATAACATCTCCTTACTTGCCAGCTATATACTGGCCAGATGTCCTGGCAAAAGTGTTGTCGACCATCATCCTGCAGAGAGTCCTCCAGTTCTGTATGCTGCTAGGGTGCACAAAGATCTCAGACCACTCTTGCTTCCTGAGCTCTTTAATCCTCATTCAACTTCTGCTGTGGGTTTTGACTTCATTACTGCTTGCTAAAAGGCTGAGTGTGCACTTAGGGACCTGCAGCCCAGCCCAGGAGTGTTTCAACCTAAAAAACTTTACACACAGCTGGTTGAAACAGAACATTTAGTTTACAGCCACGTAAAAGGTGGCTACAGTGGGGAGGTACCTTAATCAAAGCTGATACCGCTTTTTTTTTTTTTTTTTGGCAAAATATATATAGTGTGAAGCTATTTATATCACTGCAAAATAACTGTCACAAAAGATAAAAAGCAGTGAAAATTACAGGAAAAGTAAAGAAAACTTGCTCTAATACAGATTACTCATCCAGCTAGATGCTTCAAAGCAATTGTGAAAATGTAAACAATTAACCATTGGACTGGGAATATGTTCATAAATAATGTATTCCCCTTTTATTTTTCTCTTAGAAAATAAGTTTCGAAATGAATAACCTTATATAGATCGAAAAGTTTTCCTGCTGTGAATTGACACACAAGATATTAGCCTTCCCCCAAAGGCCAACAGAAGAAACGAAAAAAAAAAAAAAAAAAGAATAGCAACGACATCCGTGCCTAACTAAACAGACAGGCAATTACTGCACAAAAGCTGTGCACCAAATGTGCAGAAATGAATAATAAACAAATTATTAGTATTCTTCACATTGAAATTAACATTAAAAAGATATGCAAAAAGCCATGAGACACATCGATTAGAATTTTATCATTTAAAAACATGTACCACCTGTTATTTCAGAAAAAAAGAAAAATAATTGACAAAAAATTTTTGAATATTACTGTAGATTTAGACTGCATTATTTGGTGTGGTTGAGGTTGTAAAAGTTCATAGTGATTACAAGCATTACAATATTTTTTTTTGCCTTCATGATGATACTTTTTTCATGTGTGACTGACTGAAGATGTTACGTCCCCTGTTTCTTTGTCCGGAACGTCTAACTTTCCTTCCTCACAGCTAAAGGTTAAGGCGTCTCCTTGCAAGCAGCACACAGCGTATAGAGCTTGTTAGCCAGACCACCTGGCACTGATTAGCTCGGCTTTACAAAACCCACTGTGCACTTTAATCCGAGGCCTGCTACTAGGCTTGTGCGTGCTGAAATGTTTAGCTGGATTTTCAAAGAGACACTTCAAAAGCTCTAAATTGATCTGTTTTATACGGTATTGAAAATAACATTTTTAAAATTCATGTTCTAAAGATTTAGTCGACAAACTGGTAGTTTCTGCCTTTATGAAATGGTGTTCATCAGTTTATTTAACGTGAGTGATAAGACATGACAGGTACCTGGATGTCAGTGACTTTTAGAAAAAATTTGCAGTAGATTTTATCGCCATTGCAGGTTGAAATGGGACGATTCCCACAATTTCCACTGTTAAAAGTATTTCCTGTTTAAACCAAGTTTACAATGCACTATTTCTTTGTCCTAAAAAACTGCACATTGTAAAATAATTATTTGGTCACGAATTAAGATTGGGAGTCTTAGAATGCATAATGTGAGAAAGCCGATTTAGTGCCATGTCAACCAAAAATTCTGGTAGGTTTTAATTTACGATTAAAATCTTGTTAAAACCTCCACTGCTATGACGCTTATCTAAAAACCACCAATAAGAGGATGACAAAGGATTATGCGAAACTCATGGAACAGCTACAAATACGATATTGGTGATGGCAAAACATAAACGAATAGACTAATGGATAGAACAATATCTTTATAACTTCATGCTGGCTGTTTATGTTTTGTTCACTTGACCCCATTATGCGCACAAGCCAGGATCTCGCTGAGTGATGATGTAAGCAGAACCTACTGTGTTCTGTAATGACATGACATGGAGAAAACATGTTATAGAATTCGACCAAGAGTTTTACTAGGTTACAAGTAATAATCGTAAAAAAATTGCTGTAATCACACAGCATAAAACCAGCTTTACAGAGATAGACTGATACAGCCGTAATTGCCTTTTTTGGCTCGCTAACTTGCAATCATTTCTTTGACTGTTCTTCAGCACTTGTTGACCAAAAACTTTCCATCATTACATATTTGCTGATGATTGTGTATATTATTACGCATAACCTCTGTAACCCCTATGATGTAATGGTCAGTACTGTATGGGATAATAGTCGCTACTGAATTGTCTAAAGCCAATCACTCAGAGCATTGAGGTCTCCATGTGCTCGACACTGCCTAAGCTGAGGTCTCTTTCTTTCTCTCTCGCTCTCTCTCTGATGAGTCAGCCCATTCTCCTGCTCCTCGACCGTCCTGTTTGTTTGGGATTTGTGGGCTCGGCCAAAAAGAGGGAAAAACAGCAGAGCCAGGAGGGAGGAAAAAGAAGGTACGGATGGAGAAAAAAAGAAATGTTGTTCAATATTTGGAAGTCTTCTGCCTGTCTGCTTAAATATTGCCCCGTGGCCGTCGGGATGGAGCCGAGAACAAGGGCTTCAGTAAGGCTGACAGGGAGATCTCTGTGGCGATGAGGCCGAGTGTTTATCTGTCTGTCTGATGGTTTATCGGACTGTCAAATTATCCTTCTCAGCAAACACCATGGCTGCCGCGTGAATGTAAATATGTGCCACGTTAATCACGTGATTTCGGCAAGTGCCAGTGCCTAATGTAAGGCTACTTAATAACACTGAGAGCCTTTTGACTACGTTTCTTAAATAAGTGCAAAATATGTTTTTCAAATAGGTCCTAAATTACATACATAAATGCACCATGTTCCATACACTCCATATTCCACTATGTTCGTCCCCACAGAGAGACGTCTCATAAATCAGTATATGCACATGCAAAGTGAAGGTGTGAACTTATATACAGTGTGCAATATTGCTAAATGGATTTAGAAAGAAATATAAGAAGCGTGAAATGAAGTGACAGAGCGGCATTATTTCTAACAGGCGCATAACAGTCGCGGCTGAAGTTCTGAATGGACCTGGAGCTGAAGCGTTTCAAGCAGAGAGAAACGCTTGCTCAGCCAAGAGCAACATCTTGACGGGCCGCCTGTCAGTGTAGCGTCTCTCTCAAACATTATGAGACTTGTTCGAGTTGCAAGTTGCTACAGTTAATAAACCAAATTGCACAAAGTGCGCTCCCAGATTGACAGCAACTTTCATTAAAATCAGATCACGCCGTATGAAAATAATCCTCCGTTGAAAAATTCTGATTCCACACGGGTTACCCAGTAAATAACCTGCAAACAAAAATAAATTGTCTAGCAGTGGTATGATTCATAAGCCTGGAAATCATCATCTTGGTTTGTGGACTCAAATGTCAATATGTCTATTATAAATCACCGAGATGTGTGGCACAAAAGGAGGATATCGTAAAACCGCTATGAGATATCCAAAGGAATATGAAATACAGCCCATATAAAAAGGACTTCACGGTGATTAAAAGATTTGGCAACATAACCGAACCAGGATAAATTATTTTTATGCTTGGTGCAATGAAGTCGTGCCCGGCTGTGAGTGTTGGGATCCAGCCAGAGCATGAAATTCACTTCCATTTAGCCTCAGAAATAGTTGCTAAGGAGTCAGTGTATTGACCAAACATCTCACATGCTGCCATTCAGACAACTGTCTTAGATTGTCACAGCCATGTTATTTATTGCTCTTGACACGCCTGGTAAGAATATATAAGCAGTGAGTTTGACAAGTGTAAACAGACACGCTACATGCTAAACCAGAAACCGTTGCAGTCACTTTAAACCCCAAAAAATTAAAAGATTTTCCACTGGGTTCATTCATCCCAGTTTGGTTTAACATCGGTGTCAGTCATATAATCTACTTTTGCAGCACTGCATGAGTCCACGTCCATGTGTCTTTGAATACTTTAATCTATATACAGGCCGTCTGATGTTCTGATGCCTATAGTTTCCTATAGTACAGATCTGTTTAATACAATCATTAAATTGTTTCATAATCTGCACAATTAATTCTGTTTTATTTTTTTTAAGTGTGTTCTTGAGAATAATGGATGCTTAAACCTTTAAGCTCCCAGGACCTGTCATCAGGTGCCTTCATGGTGCCTTGTGAGTGGTAATTTGCAAGTTGTAATAATGACATTTCCCACCTCGACATGTTCGAAGTGGAAAGTGGAAAAAGAAACATGGACACCTCCACGAAAGCCTGTCTTTTGTTAGCTCTGTCAGAGCATGTAAAGCTCATAAAAAGCTACTTTAACCACACTTTTACAGTTACAGACATGAGGAGCTATTGGTGGTGTGCTACTGTAGTGACCTTCAAACATTCATGCAACATTTTAGACTGAAATTGCAGTACAGCAGCAACAGAGAACAGTAGTGAATAGTTTAGCAACAAGCTAGCCAGCAGACAACAGCAAGTAGCATTAGCAACAAACTAGCTGGCTAATGTTACTGATAACACTAACGTTGATGATTACTTTTTTCAAAACAGTGTTTACTATGATGGTCATTAGTATGGTCAGTGTTATAGATTTAACCAAGTAGTGTGTCTGTATATTAACTGGTCTAAAGCCAATACTGCTGTAAACTAATTTAAAAGTAGAGAAGGGGCACTTTACACAGTGTGTGGCCGTGTTGATTAGATGCCAATCCTTAAACAGAGAAGTAACCAGTAGTTGAGAAGACTACCCCGAGTTGACAAGTTGAAATTTCACGTCGGGGGGGCTTTTTCAGTAGTTTTTACCAGTTGTAGGTAAGGAATTACAAGTGGGAACTTCACCTCAGATGCATTGTTCCTTACTCGGTACCTTTTCTGGGTCATGGTTGATCCAGAGCCTATCCCAGGGAACACTGGATGTGAGGCGGGAACACGGGATGAGATGCAAGTCTATTGCTGGACACTCATTCACTGCTAGGAAGTAGCCAGTCCACTACTGGGTAGAACGAAAACCAGAAATCCCAGAGGAAACTCACACAGGCACAGGGAGAACACGATAAACAAAACACAGACTGTAACCAAAGCTCAGGATTGAACCAGGGACCCTGGAGTTGTGAAGCTGTGAGGTAAGTAGTTTGATTGAAGGTACTGAATAATATGCATTAGGATAAATAACTGACTTTAATAAAAGTAACTGCTTGAAAGGCAGATTGCAGAGATTTGCTTAGGTAGTAAATATATTTTGGACAAAATGCCTTAAACTAAGTTTAGTATCAGGATAAGTTCTGTAATTCTGTAAATTTCCACATTGCCCATTTTGATGACACAACATGCTCTTGGCTGGAAAGTGTCACACCACTGCGGCTAGCTGTCTATGGCCATTTGGTTCCAACATCAGATACAAACACGACATCCTCACATAGGAAATTTCCTTCGTATTGAAGAGTGAAAAGGAGGATAGGGGTACCCCATACCACAGCAACATCAGACCACATCTTCAGGTCATGCCAGGATGTGTGGATGCCATCACTATGCAGCAGAAATACGCCCAACATCTGATCTGTCCTTTGGTTTCAGACAAGGAGCCAAGTCATTTCTGCAGATCCCGACATGAGACACTGTCTGCGTGTCCTTTAATAACATGTACTGTATGGTTGTGTTATTCTGGGATTATCGTTGCTGTATTTGTGTCCATGGAGATGAAAGTTGTGAAATAGCTCAAAGAGTTAGAATCTGGAGTAGATCTTACTGCATTCCAGATCTCACTTTAGATGTCAATCAGCCAAACTTTCATTTTCTTGTTCCAATAACCCACATGATGGCCTGATGCTTAAAAGGGCATTTCTGTGTCCTGTGTGTATATGTGTATATGTGTGTGTGTGTGTGTGTGCTGCTGGTGTGGAGACTGAAATGAAATAAGAGGAGCTTAGTTTATGTGTGTGGGTCTGTCTTTTGAATTTGTAGGTGGAAGTAATGTGTGTGCATGTGGAAAAGCTGCGCATCCTGCCTGGAGCTCCAGCACCCGCTGGCCGTGCCAAAGAAAACTGTGGTCGGAAGAGAGCGCTAATAGAGCATGATGCACGTCACCTGAAACTAGAATCATCGGCAACTGAGAAACCACAGCGAGCAGCCATCCTCCTGCTAACGCTGGCCAGGAGCTCCTGTTCCAGTTCCAGCCCCCTGATCTCCCTACACCATTAGCTCAGCTCAGCTTCCAATCGCGTGCCTGCTTCCCCCCTGCTAGGAGCTGGCCAACAACGCTGGTGACGTCCGGCCTATTAACACTTCCTCTGACTTCACCCCTTTGAATCTCCCAGAGCTCCAGATCTCGAGCTTTAGTGAGGAGCTGCTGCTGTGCCAAAGCCATCTGCAGCGAACCTTCATTGTGCTGTGCACTCAGTAGCGTTGGTGCGTATCTCCTTGGACCTCTTCATGGTCTAAAGATAATTTAGACTGGGGCTGCTTAATATGAGCCAGCTATCTTTTGTGCCAAAACACTGAGTTGTGGTTTTTATGGAACGTGCACAGGCCATTCAAACCGCTTCATGAGTTCCCCTACTGTCTGGACCTTCTGGGTCCTGTCAAAGTCACGGTCATTGCTCTAGTAATGAGCCCAGAATGGGAAGAGTCAAAGCATTGGCAGACATTTCTCTCTGGAGGAGAGGTAATGTGCACAAAGAGTTCAGAAACACAAAAAATCTGGCTTTCTTTTACTTTTTCAAGGGTTGTCAAACACAATAGTCACTCTGGGTATCACAGTATATCTGTTAAAGGTGCACTGGTCAATATTTTTATAGTTCTCACTTTTACAAGTAATGTGGAAATATCAAAGGAACATTACAGCATTATTGTTGAAACAATCTGATCAAAAATTCTATGAAGGCCATAAGTGCATATAATGACCCATCAATACATTCACAATATGTTATAATACGTGCTTTTATGAAGCATTGCACACATTGTTACTGTTACTTGTAAGAAGGCATTAGAGTTTTAGCAATGTTTATAACCCAGTATTGGGCTGATATCAGCAAAAAAACTGTGGATCAGATATCGGATCCTGTAACAAACAGCAGAATTGAATTTGGAAAAGAAATTTATTTTTGCTGCTTAGAAATGCAAACATAATTAAATATTATTTTGGGGGAAAAACAAAGAACTAAATCTAGGAGCTGCTTAATTTGACATAGTTTTAGAAACCTGCTGCACACGTAAAGGGAATAAAGTTAGACCCCAAATTAGCTACATATATCTTGGACAGTTAATACAATAATTTAAGTTATAAACTGGTATAATGTTTGGATCAATGAATGCAGAACCAATCAGTAAATTATTTAAAGTGCCTTTATTTCCTGTATTTATATAACTATATTCATCTCCATCCATACATGTCCTTCAAACACCCAACTTCCATCTACATCTACATTACATAACGTTACTAATTTATTTTAGTATTACAATTTAGTATTTAGTATTGCATTTATTGCACATTGCACATGACATCCCACAAACAGCACATACCCCCTTTTTTTTTAAATCCCTTCATATATTTTTTGTGTATATATTTTTTTTATATTTAAGATTTTTCTTTATATTTTTAATATATGTTTTTATGTATATATTTTTCTTTATCTTTTTATTTTTAATATTTTTTTAAATTTTAATATTTTTCTTTATATTTAATACTTTTCTAGATTTTCTTTTTTATGTCGGTACAGCTGTATAAAGCATTTCACTGCAAGTCGTACTGTGTATGGTTATGCATGTGACAAATAAATTTGAATTTGAATTGAGTTTGAATTTGACTTTGTCATAATTGGATGAGTACAATGAGACATATAGTGCTTATAAACTAGTTAGCCAGATCAGCTAATGCCGGAAGATCCCAAAGGTGCCTAAAATATACTGAAAACTTTCAAATCTGCTGTTCTCTTAGCCATTCAGAGTAATTCTTGCATCAACGAATATGTGTTAGTCAGTATTTTGAATGTTTATTACTAAAATTGTCAAGTAGAATGAAATAATGGAAAGTTAGCCAGGTGGATAAGCAGGGGTAAAATATACCCTGTTTTATTGCTTATATTGTGTGGATGCGGGTTCTTTTTGGCTGCTGTGAGTGTAGCAAGAAGTCTTCTGCAATGCGAGACTGAAAGCTGCAGCACAATGTCATCATTCAAAACGAGTTTTGGGGGAAAGCCATGGGACAAACACACGAGGCATCATGACACGTAGAGCCCTCCTACATCATATATCGAATATCTGTCTGCAAACGTGGGCGTAAAAGATGTTCTACATATCTTCTACATTTTGAGAAACTTTTTAAAATTCCACATGGAATCATGACCTTTCTTGAAAGTACGGCAAACTGAAATTACATTCCAGAAATAGCTTCATGAGCTTGTTGGCATTGCACCACCCCCAGCATCTTTATACTGGTATGACTGTGCAGGCTAGACGTTCCAGTTTCTCTCTGTCCCTGCTCCTTGCACACACGCGCATACATACACACACACACACACACACAAAACACACTTCAGTTCTCCTGATGACAGCCCGTGGGTGGTGGAAGAGACGAATCGTGTCAATAGTGTCCATTAAAAAAGGAGCCCAGTCTCTGGTCACTAGCTCCCTTAATGATGGATGATTATCTCAAAGTGTGACAGGTGTGGGAATTGTACAGGAGCATGCCTTCTCTCTCTGTCCTGGGTGTGTGTGTGTGTGTCTTGTCTCTTTGCCAGGCTTTCTTGCATTTCTGTGTTTATCTGTCACCCCCTCTCTGGCCCATGAGCCTCTCTCTCCATCTGCATGCTCTCTCTCTCTTTCTCTCCCTCTCTCTCTTCCTCAACTTCTCTTTAGACTGCTCACTGGCATGTTTGTAACTGTTTGTAATCCACATGAATGGATGTGACTAATAATATTAGACTAGAAGACTAGACACAAGCTCAGGTGTAATCTTAACCACCCTTCATGGCTCTATCTAAAACTTCCAGTCTTTCAATCAGGAACATTACCTTCTTCTTTCTTTCTCCTCCTCCTCTCTGTGTGTAGTGACACTAGGCAGATAACTCCATGGCTAATGAGGCTGACTGTGTGTCCTGCCGCCTGCACTCTGTCTCCTCACGGTCCAATCTCGCTGTCACACTCAGGAAAGTGGCCTATCTGAGCCATTACAAGCCAGCCATACGGCAAATCTGCTCAATACACACTCTCACACTCTCACACGCAGACACATAGTCTATATTATTAGCTTTATGGGACACTTCCATGGACTTATACATTTATTCTAGCAGGTCCGGCAGCAGGTACCAGACGCAGTTATCCTCTTCTTCTCTTCCTCTCCTACAGTTCCGGTGGAGCTCAGAAGCAGGGCTGTTATGAGGATTGAACCTGCTCTCAAGTCTCTCAAGTCAGCTAAAGGTGGAAATTTCAGCAGAAATATCTCACCAGCCTTTTCTCCTAACCTCTTCTTCTGACTTAAGTATTCACAAATCTCTTCCAGCACAGTTTTTGCAATTTTTACACAATGAGCAACCAGTTTACAGGAATTGTAACATGTGAAAGCGATTTTGTTATATTTCATACAAAATAAAAATGCAGTGCGTACTTTTCCCCCCAAACCTTTATAAATTGTGTTGGTCATGATTATATCCTTTCAAGGCAATTATTAGGAAAATTGTCCATGCAGCTATTTGGGTGCATTCTTTTAAGGAACTGGGGGGAAAAAAATCACTGGAAAATATGAGCTTAAGGAACAAGTGTTGGAGCATTAATAAAATATGACGAGGCATGTAGTTATAGGAAAATAATCAACAACAAGGTAGTGTTTCCCTACAACAGCACATTCTGAAATGCGTTATTCCACGTATACCACAACAATTTGACTGGATTAACAATTTCTATTAATAACAGAATGACATGCCATATGTTTTATTTGTTTATAGTCACATTTAATGTTGTGGAATATAGTTAGTTTCTGTTATCACTTATGTAATAGCAGATATAAAAAGATATTTCATCATCAACGTCTCTTTTTCCTCTCTCTTCAAGTTAAGAAGACTTTCCGTGTCAGAAATCTTAAAGAACAGCTTCACCACTGATTGTAAGAAAGTGCTGACACTGAAGACTCCTTCCAAAAATTTTTTACCTTATCAATAATTAAACACTTTTCTAGTTCACTTATGTGGTTCATTCACCATAGAAGTCCCTGTACATGTTGTTACTATGGAAACAATAATGTATTAGATATAAACTGTGCATTGATGCATTGATATAAACTGTGCAGCCAGAGTACTGTCTGGTGTGGTGTTATAGAAAATTAATCAATATCTTATGACCAATCAGAAATGAGATGGTAAAAAAATAATAAAAAATATAATAAAGTATAAAAACTAATCATGTTTCAATATGTAAATGTACGACAGGTAAAGTTCTTCTGTTCAGTGTCAGTCCTCGCTCCCTCATTCCACAAACTCAGAGTCTCGTTTCAGGCAAGATGCAGTAAATATGCCTTACTCAATGCTTTTGTGCTCCAAATCAGCATCCATAATCATCAATGTGTGCCACACAGCTTCAGAACTGAATAATTAAATTTAATACTTTTTTGGACTTTGCCACTTGGACCTTTTGAACAGTAATTTATTTGAAATTCAAATAAAAAACAACTAGGCATTGTGTGCAACCATGGAATAAAAGTGTAAATAGTTCCTTATTTGGGAGGTAGAGATGCCAAAGGCCTTGGGCATCATAATAATATAAAAAAAATTAACATATATATATATATATATATATATATATATATATATATATATATATATATATATATATATATCTTATGACCAGAAATGACATGGTAAAAAAATAATAAAAAAATATATATATATATATATGTATATATATTATAAATCAATGACCTAAATTAGTCATGACAATTCTGTATAGCAAAAGTAAAATGAAATAATATAAAACATGATGGGGAGACTTTCCAAAAGATAGGGGTTATGCCAAATCTGCTAGATCCCAAAGAGTTGCAGTAATAAATTTAAAACAAACAAATATATAAACATATATATAAAGTATTGTAGTGGGAAAATTGTATATATACATATATATATATATATTTTTTTTTTTACTTGGTGAGAGTTATATGAAAAAGTTTGATGCTGAATGTCTCTTACTATGTCCCTTATTCATTTATTGTAGTTATAATATGAATACTGAGAGCCAAAGCTTAATAACACTGAACTACCAAGAATCAGTACAGTTTCCCCCATGTTGTTGCCTTTTACAAATCATGAAGACTTGCTCAGAATAATCAGCCGTAGTAAAATACATTGCCCTATTTTATCAAAAACAAAAAGAACAAAAAAAAGAAAAAAGATGGAAAAGAAATGAAAGCATCCAATTAGCATGAGGGAATGCCTAAAATAAAAATATATACAATACATTCATTAGACAATGTCGAATCATGTTTTTTAAGGAAATTGTAAAAAAAACAAAAAAAATGAAATCCCATGATAATACGGTTTTTCATTAAATACATGCTAACGAGATATCTTAGTCATAACAATAATCTGAATTATTAATATTAATGTTTGTTTTCTGTATTCCTGGGTGTAAAAAAAGTTCCTGGGTGGAAAAGCGGCTCATAACACACAAGTAACATACAGGGGAGAAAATAAGAAATTCCATAGCCTATATAGTAATAAAAATAGGCTTCACATCCTAAAAGTGCCTAAATCTGGTTCATCAAATAATTCTATGTATAATTCATCATAAAACAATCAATATGAACTTTTAAGGGAAGAACATCTTGTCCTAGACTCACTCACTTCAATTCTCAAGGTACCAATCTGAAGCGCTCCCATGATGGCCTGATTTTGGAGCACTTTAACTATGTCATATACACAAAAGAAGATTAAATAAAGCTTCTGCAATGTCCCCTAAATGATGATTCATCTCTTTTCTTAGTTAGATAACTGTTTCTGAAGTTTTGAGTATGATAATATGCCTTATGTTTTTTATGAATAATGAATAAAATTAGGTTGAAATTAATTCACATATAGATGGGGACAGTAGTTATAGACTATAAGGAAAGAGCTGTCATTTCTCTCAGCAGTCCATTTCATCAGTGCTGATACTTGAAAGAAAGTAATAGTGCATGCCCTCTTCACTTTATTCTGTCATTAGAGCTAAACTATAAGGACAGGGTGTGAAATGACTTGTCCACCCCTCTGCCCGTGGGCACATGGTATCTCCCTGCTCATATCACTCCTCCTAAACTCACTGTGAAATGACACTAAAAGGCATTGCAAATGATAAATGATAAAGAATTAAAATAATTAGGACCACATTACTGTAAAGAAACTACTGTTTCATTCTCACTCTGTATTAAAAGTAAAATTCAAACTGATAAACCCGTTTTCTCATTATGTGATGAGAAGGGTACTAATGATACGGTGCAAAAGATTTAAAAGCTAAGAAATTGACTGGAAATGGCTGTCATTTTTCTCAACTTCAAAGCGTACCATTGTAGCTTATTGAAACTGTCATGTGTCTTCCATATAGCCTAAATACAGCAGTGAAGATCCCAAGCAAATTTGGATACAGTCTGTCTCAAATCCCTTTTTCTATTTGGACAAGAACTGAAATAAAGCCGATCATCCTGAAAGCAAACTATACGTTCTACATTTGCGTATTGACCTGAATTAATGAAGTCACATTTGACCCCCTCTTCACTATTCACCTTATTTGAAGGCCTACATAACACATACATAAGCGCTGCATAATGTCTTTATAAAGCACTATTGGAGCATTTATGAAAGGCTTATGTCAAATCTCATGAGGTGTCATAGAGGTTTTATGTACCGTAGCATGACTTTGTCTCTTTCACAGAAAAAAGTGGAGACTAGAATCCTCCATTATCATTACAGAAATGTTATATGCTTGTAAGTTACTGGGTTATTTTTACCAACAGTGCATTCATGTAGCTTTGAGACAACTATCCATTCCATTCCCATTTATTCAGTTGACATTTTTGTGGCATTCTGGGAAAACCCATCGGATGTCGCTTGTGGATGAATGAACTACATGCATTCAGCGTTACGACGCATTTCGGTTTTGAAATAGTGCGGTTCTCGCATTTCCATCAGCGTTCTTTACATTCGTCAGTACAGTGAGACAGCAACTTGTCCTTCAGATTTCTCTAACAATTATCCCTATATTTATATAATGTATTTATATGAGTTTATATGTATTTATACTGTATATAAAATAGCTACGTAAAATACTTATGTATGCATGACTAAGCATACATTTTGAAGACTTTCTTCAGCTTGCTAGAAGGAGCTTTGCAGGTATTCTTACATATCTTCAGCAGCTCTTACAGAAACCAACTGTAAAATATCTCCACTGCAATGTAGTGAAAGAAACAGAAATGCAGGAGCAATACAAAAAAGAACACACAAGTTTTTGTGCAATTAACCCTTTCTGGAAAACAGCCGAAAACTGCAACAAAAAAAAAAGGTTTTAACCAAAATGTTTTCTTTTCTGCCAGAAATACTGTATATTTTGACATCTCCAGTTTAAGAAAACGTAAGTATCTTTTACCAAAACTTCACAGAAATGTTTTATTTAGGTTACTTTCTAACCTTGTCTTGACTATCTGCCTGCAAAGATCATGTTGTGTAAAGAGGCAGTTTAACAAATGTAGTGATAAAAACAGTCATTCAGCCTGATAGTGTCTTAAACCTTGATAGATAAGTGTTATTTTCTCACATAACAAATGTCAGGCTTTGAACAAGGTTTTACATAACCACGTGCCATAGTAAAATAAATTACAAACATCAATTTGTAATCAGATCGCAGCTGTCAAAGTGTCCATGATCCTCCTGTCATCACATTGTCATCAAAAAGAGAAAAAAAACTCACACACCTTGTACAGTGGACAGCGATGATGAAGTTTGTGTTGAAGTGCTTTGAGTGAAGTTATAATTGTAGAGGTCAGCCAAGCATCTTTCGGTGGAATTGGCCTGGACTATTTGAAGGCAATTTTCTCCCTTTTTGGGGTAACCAGAATTTAAAAATGCTGTAACATTACTTGTGATTGAGATGTGAAAATAAGACACCAACAAAGGTCGCTGTTTGGGTTTAAATAAGCAAATACTTAAGAGCCTATGATTGGATCATTACTGCAGTGATTAATATGTTTCAGCTGGTAACAATTCTTTTAACCTTAACTGATGCAGTGTGTAGCTTCTCATTTCTTAAACAACCATGGCAGATTACGTATCCCGTGGTTGTGGAAAAGATGTTACTGAAGGGGAAAATGGTTGGCCTGCATCAAGCAAAGAAAACAACTAAGGAGATTGCTGAAATCACTGGAACTGGGTTATGAAATGTCCAGTGCATTATTAAAGCCTGGAAGGTTAATGGTGAACCGTCAACTTTACAGCAGAAATGTAGTCGGAAAAAAAATCTTGAATGATTTTGATCGGAGATCTTTAAAACGCTTGGTGATGTCACATCGTAAAAAATCGACAGAACTCATGGCTATGTTTAATAGTGAAAGTAAGAGCATTTCCACACGCACAATGTGATGAGAACTTACAGGATTTGGACTAAACAGCTGTGTGGCCACAAGAAAGCCATTTGTTTGTGAGGCTAATCGGAAAAAATGACTTCAATTTGCTCTGGAGCATAAAGACTGGACTGTGGAGCAATGGAAAAAGGTCATGTGGTCTGATAAAATCAGATTTAACCTATTCCAAAGCAATGGGCGTGTCAGGGTAAGAAGAGAAATGCATGAAGTGATGCACCCGTCATGCATAGTGCCTACTGTACAAGCCTCTGGAGGCAGTGTTATGATCTGGGGTTGCATCAACTGGTCAGGTCGAGGCTCAGCCTCATTGTGCGGCAATAAAATGAAGTCAGCTGAGCACCTGAATGTACTGAATGAGCAGGTTATCTTCCCTGACTTTTTCTTCCCTGATGGCACAGGCATATTCCAGGATGAAAATGCTAAGATTCATCAGACTTAACTTGTGAAAGAGTCATTCAGAGAGCATGAGGAATCATTTTCACACATGAATTGGCCACCACAGAGTCCTGACCTCAACCCCATTGAAAGTCTTTGAGATGTGCTGGAGAAGACTTTACGGAGTGGTTAGACTCTCCTGTCCTCAATACAAGATCTCAGCCAAAAATTAATGCAACTCTGGATGGAAATAAATGTTGTGAAGTTGCATAAGGTTGTTGAAACAATGCCAGGATGAATGCATGCCGTAATCAAAGTTAAATGCAGTGCAACAAAATATTAGATTGTGCAACTTTTTTTTGGCCAGGCAGTGTATTTGACTGATTACAAAATAGATTACAACTTTAGTTTGAAGATATTTAAATTTATTCATTATGACATACATTATGGATTTTTCTTAAATAAGGAAAGTTATTTTGGAATGCAGATATATACTTAAGGAACATCTCAATCAAGTAAATCTACCTTTCACAACAACCACGTCTGGGTCACTTCCTTGGGGGCAGTCGTGGCCTAATGGATAGAGAGTCGGACTTGCAGCCCGAAGGTGAACCTGAAGGTCGTGGGTTTGAGTCTCAGGTCCAGCAGGGATTGTAGGTGGGGGGAGTGAATGACCAGCGCTCTCTCCCACCCTCAATGCCACGGCTGAGGTGAGCCCCTTGAGCAAGGCACTGAACCCCCAACTGCTCCCCGGGCACCGCAGCAAAAAAGGCTGCCGACTGCTCCGGGTGTGTGTGTGTGTGTTCACTACTGCGTGTGTTCACTTGGATGGGTTAAATGCAGAGCACAAATTCCGAGTATGAGTCTCCATACTTGGCCACAAGTCACTTCTAAAAAAAAAAAATAAGATGATGAGTGAATACTTTAGAGAAGATACACTACATTGGCCCAATGTTTGTGGACACTAACCCTAACCCATATGTGTGTCTTCCCCAAACTGTTGCCACAAAGATGGAGGGACATGATTGTCTAGAATGGCTTTTTATGCCATTAGGATGGAAAGTGAAGGGACAGTGCCCCATGCAGAAAGTAAGTTCCATAAAGACATGGTTTGCCAAGGTTGAAGAATTCAAGTGGCCTGAAAAACGCCCTGACCTCAACTCCACTGAACACCTTTTACTGCACCCCAGGCTTCCTCGCACAACATCAGTGCCTGATCTCACTAATGCTCTTGTGGCTGAATGAGCAAAAATCCCCACAGCCATGCTCCAGAATCTAGTGGAAAGCCTTCCCAGAAGATTGGAGGTTATTATAACAGCAAAGGGGGATGAAATTTGGATTGGGATTTTCAAAAAGCACATGAGGATGTGATGGTTAGGTGTCAACAAACTTTTGGCAATATAGTGTATCTTAAATCAGGAATATTCTGCTAATTAACTAACGATTTGTAAAAATAAGGATAAGAAGTAATTAACGGTTTACTTATAATGATATATAAGGCTACTTCTCTTTTTCATGTAATGAGAAAAGCCTTAAATACTCCAACACTGCTTTACTAAAAATTACACAGTGCTTATGAATGTGTTATGAAGGCTCTATGTAGGTACCATTTAAATAAACTATTACTGGGTAGTTTCTTAAATCTCACAACTTTCATGATACATTTCAAATATATTTATATATTTTTATTTTACAAATTCACATCACTGTAAAAACAGACCGGTTGACATCAGAGAACAGTCCTCCTGACAGAAATCAGACTCGTCCTTGAGATTATTTCTAATTTAATTTTTAATTCGGTAAGAAAGCTCACTCTGAAGTGTATCCCACTCTTTTAAAGTATTGCATATGGTTGAGTTTTCTCCCTGTTTGACGCGGCTTTGGAAATAAAAAGTAGCAAAGAAAAAAAAGGAGCAGAAATGATGAGGGAGGAAAAGGAAAATGTGAGTGATTGATTGTGAGGGAACATTACACTGATTATTTACATCCAGTTTGGAGAAATGGTGCAAGCCTAAAGCCTTAAAACAAACAAAGAGCAGAGAGCCCACATTTCAGAGCAGCCTTTTCCAACACAGGGTGAAAATCCATTATGTCAAATTTCATTTCCTTCCTAGCAATACGAACGGGTTGTTGTACAGAGAAATGGCTAAAATGTGTAACTTTTTTTTTTTTTTTTTTTTACAAATGTTTTTTTAAAAAAAATGCAGCTTCCTACTGAGACCACCTGGGAGAGTGAGAGAGAGAGAGAGAGAGAGGTGCTTTTTATTTTTATTTCTCTCCACAGCTCGGTTGAGAAAAAAGCAAGGATGATTATCCTCTCTGAAGTTCTACACTGGAAGTTTTTAGTCCTTCAGTCTTTCATATGTTTGGATTTTTGCCAATATCCACACACACACATGTATATATGCAGTTAAGTGATCCAAATGAGACAGTCAAGAGCTCAAATTTTCTGGGTGTGCACATCTGTCAAGGAACCTGAAGGACTCCTGGTTTTCCTCAGCTGCTTAAACCACACTCTCTGATCACTGCTTGCACCTATGTTTAGTTTGTCTCACTTGTGATATGAGTTGTTGTGATATGACCCTAGTCAGTGTGTATCTACTCCTGTGCTTGTCCTTTGCCTTGTGTCACTTTGGGCTCATGATTTCCAGGAGCGCTGTATTCTGTCTTCAATATCTTCAATGTGTTCAGTCTAAAAGTCTGCATTTACTGTGGACCTCATCTGGAGCCTGGAGCTTCAATACTGTCTCCTTATATATATATGTGTGTGTGTAAAACTCATCAGCTAGTGATACACCACTATGAACAATGCTGACTAATTGCTGAGAATACTGAGAATGAAAATAAATAAATAAAATCACGATACCCAAAATGATGTTTCATATTTGTGGCTACACTTATGTAAGATTACACCACACTTAAACCAAGTTTACCATGCTTTTTTAACAACATTCCCTCATTCCTCCATCCAAAAGTGATTTCTTGAAAGTATTCGACTAACTGATCTTACATCTTTATATTTAAAATTGAAAGAACATTTTTTATTTGAAAATTGATCATCTCCATTTACACATAAAGTCTAAAAGAAAAAAAATGAAAATGCACAGAACATTTAGAATTTTGAAACAAATTTAAATTTATGACAAATTTATAGAAATTGGAATGAACAGAAGTGATGTTGAATTTTTAAATTCCTAAGAAAAGATACAAACCCACGCTGACAAGTTGTTTGAGAAGCTAGAAAGCATAAAGTTAGAGTCAGGGTGGGTTTGTATCTTTCTGTTCATTCCAATTTCTACAAATTTGTCATGATGTCAGTTTGGCTTAGCACATAATCATGCATCTTTTTCTTTTTTTTTTTTTTTTTGGTAGCTGTCCAATGCACTGGACAGTTCAGCAGCGCATCCCTTTTAGCAACATGTTTACTATCTATATACAGTAGAATATATTCTAGTATACTCTGGAATACTGCTATTTATAATGGTTCATTATGGTTATGCATTTGTTCTCACAGATGGCCAAATATGATTTGAGATGCAGGTGTGTTTAAAAAGTTAGGTCATTTAAAAAAACTTATTTTTTACAGTAAATAAGCAACAAATGTGTGTCACAGATCTTTGAAATGCCAAGCAGTATTTCATGATCTGAGCCACCTGATTTTGGACCACAGCATACATAAAAGATGCACAATTTGAACGGTGAAGTTGTTCATCAATTCTTTTTGTTTCATATCATTATTTTTTGTCCTGTTTATGTTTCTTTTTTATTATAAAGTCCTTCTTGCACTGATACAAACATATTAAGACTTATAGCAGTCATTGTTAACCAAAAATCGTGTTATTATGTGATTTGTAAAAAGCAGTCTTTAAAGTTTTTAGAGCATCTGGGAAAAATATAATTGAACTTGTTCAGGTTTTAAAAATGACATGGATATTTTTAGATTCATGTGGAAGTTGGCAATAAGAGTAGTGTTTTTTTGTGTAGAATCTTCACTCATTCTTCACTCAGAATGTGTTCAGTCTGACTGTTTAACTCGCCATAACTATATGATCCTTACCCTTGCAAACAAAATTTGCACTGTAGTTCTCTGTTCCTTTATTACATTGTACTGTACAGCATGAATTAACATGCTTGATTAAGATATAAAATGTTTTATATTAAGATGTTCAGTCAGTAATAAATTCAGAGTTTAATTCCATGGAGAGAGAGCGGTACTGAGCGAGACCTCACGTGGACAATTAATGATGTTAACAGCTGACCCCTGTGGCCTGAACAGTGGCATTGTTCCAGCGTGTTCCGCGCATAAATCTCACAACGGCCAAATCAACTTTTTGATAGTTCACCAAATAGAACTAATGACCTTGAATAAGAAGCAAATTAGCAAACACACAGAGCCATCTGTGTGCCCTGCAGGCAGTCAAATTAGTTCATCTTTGCCAAGGTAACCTAATGAATCTCGTACATTTTACATGCAAATCTTGAACTAATCTTGCTCTTCTCCTCCGCCAAACGTCGGAGGCAAATAAATATATAAAACCCAATTATGATTTAATTAATAGAAATCTCTTGTTCCATGGAATGTGTGCCTTAGCTCAGCTGTTCTGACATGGACATGGGTTTCGGCTTCATCAGCCCATGCTGTTTTAACAAGCGCAGAGGTTCAAGCATGGCATATCTGAGCAATGATATTTACCCCTTGACCCTGTGTGTATGTCCAGAGGGACTGCAGGGGTTCCAGGCAAGAAAGTGCCATTATGTTACCCAGATGCCTTTTTTAAAGATTCAATAAGATGAGCCAACTCTAGAATAACTGTATGAAAGTTATGCTAGCTCAAGCTTCCCAATTAGATAAACCATCATTACGTCACATACTACGATATAAGAGAATACCTTTGCTAAGGTTTTCAGAAAATCTATTTTTTTTTATTTGAGCAAAATGACTAATTCGACAAAGAAACCTAGCTAAATAATTGACATCACATGCTCCAAACTGCGTTCTGACTCCTAGCTAGCTGCTTGCTTGTCAAAAATG
Organism: Pangasianodon hypophthalmus; assembly: GCF_027358585.1. Taxonomy (NCBI): domain Eukaryota; kingdom Metazoa; phylum Chordata; class Actinopteri; order Siluriformes; family Pangasiidae; genus Pangasianodon; species Pangasianodon hypophthalmus. The sequence continues at coordinate 9,545,837 of NC_069733.1, read as the reverse complement.
ATGTTGGGCTAGCGTTACATTACTTTATGGCTTAGCCTACAGTTAGCCTTAGTCATTGTTAATTATTTTATTATTAGATTATCTCAAACATTTACTACAGTTCTGCTTCCTCTTCTTCATGGTTTCTCTTTTTTTCTGGCTTCCAGACAGGAAAGTTCTGTTCATTTTGACAATTCGAATTAAACTTGAACAAGTCCCACATGCTACTAAGATGGGGGTCCCTTTAGGGTGGCTCCTGCTATAGTGCTGCACATTAACCAGCAGAGGTTTTGGACATTTTCATGGATTTAGTGTCGGCCTTCAGAAGGCCCCCTCAAAACTTGTGGTCCCAAGCAACTGCCTGCCTTGCCTGTCCTGTCACTAAACCTCTGTGTATATGTGTGTGTGTGTGTGTGTGTGTGTGTGTGTGTGTGTGTGTGGCTCAAAGCCTCAGATATGCCAACATTACAAACAGTTGCAATGACTTAATGTTTATTGGATTGATGCCGGAAGCACTAACACCTCATCACTCAATAAAACACCAGTTCAACTATTTTTCCACACATGGGCTACAATGTGTTGTCAACCAATCAGATTTTTGCCAGATCTGTTATCCTTTTCATTGGCAACCTCTAAATGTATGAAGCTGTAGCAACATACACTGCAGACTACTCACTGCATGAACACTGCATGAACTCACTTTATGATTGTGAAAATATGCATTTTATAGAGTAACTGGGTATTTTTACATGTAAAGACATGACGTAGTATGAGCAGCAGTTGCGGTGGCTAGCTTCATGTGTCTGGGATGAAGAACATGCTATCCTTCACCCTTATCAGTTGTGACATGACAGGAGAGAACTAGCAAGTGGTTGAGAACTGGCCCATGAACAAATTAGCAAAAAACAGGGTAAAAATTGTAAGAAAAAAAAAAAAAAAATCCTTTCCGGAGTTACACACATGCAAGGGGTGTGTTTAATGTCAACATTTCCATATTAATGAGACACATGAATTCTGTCAGCTCACTAATTCAGCATGGTAGCAGTGTTTAATTACACTGTTAGTGTTTTTACCAAGTCATAAACAATAAATATTCTTAGTGAACAGACTCAGAGACAAAATTTGTAATTGTTTTTACACTCCATATACTGTACATTTTCCATTTTTGTTAGCCAAAGCTTTCTTCGCTGAATGGTGAATATTAAATTCTGAGCTAACTTTACTTAATGAATTTGCATAGATATAACATCACAATTATTTAAATTGTTTAAAATATTTGTGATGTTATACGTGGGATGCAAATTCATTAAGTAGCTGGACTTTTAAAAAGTAGTTGGTAGAAAGTAGAGACATTTATTTTGAAATGTAGTGAGTAAAAATGTATTAAGTGAAAGACAAGTATTTACAGTAAATATTAAAGTACAGCACTTAAGTAAAGTAACGAAGTAATTGTACTTCATTACTACCCATCTCTACATTGTGTGTATGTGTGTGTGTGTGAGTGTATGTGTGTGTGTCCACTCCTGCTCACCATGTCTCTCTTTTGGCTCTACTGTTTGAAGACACACATCATTAGGCACTCAATGACACTGTGTTCTTGCAGCAAGTTCCTACTGTTACTGCTCATGTAATCCCACACTCCTGTAGACCCACACTACTGCACAAATTCACATCCTGCTCTAGCAACTGCATCAACTTTGAGAGTTGGACCAAATGGATTGTCAGTGTGGGCAGTGAGGTCAGGCACCTCTTATGAGGCAGAGCCAATTTTGCCTTTTTAACACAGAATGCTGTTATTTTTGCCCATACAATCCACTAGCCTCTGGACAAGCAAACTACTTACTTTGCTACAAAAATGCAGTCACTGGAGTGTAACCTTACATGCACACACATATGATAGCAGCAGTCCCAGTCCACATCTTAATTCTGAATCGTTTCTTCCACTTTGCAGCTTTGTTGGCATGAATCCTATCCAGCTGGAGCAGTCCTCCACTCCTGGAGTCAAGTGCAGCTTCTATACACAGCAATCCCACAACACACCTTCATTACACATCAAGGGCACTAGGCCCATTAGGATAAATACCCTAAATGTCCTGACTTTACTAATGGCACACAGCATGACAGCTCACTGATTGACTTGGGGAGATGACTGGATACCTTTGCACTGCTTTGTCCTTTTGTCTAATAGTTTTACTACTGAATTAAGTATGATAGAAGCCTTGAGAGATGACTGATTATTATTTAATGTAGAAATTCTCTTTTTTTCCATCCACTTTCCTGCTTTCCTTCTCACTTTCTCTCTCACACACTCTTGCTTTTTCTCTCTCGTGCCACTCAAACCCATATACTTGATGTAATGGATCCCCCCCCAGCCAACCCCCAATTGAGCTGAAAGATATGAGGAGACATGGGGCAGGTGGGGGGTGTAGAGATACACCATCCAAGTCTAATCCCCTCTCTTCTCCACTCCTTACAGGCTGTTAGTCGAGGATCTGATGACTGATAAAGACAAATTTCCCAAGGCAGCAGGTACAGAGGGGAATCACTGGCTGCTATCAAACCCTGTCAATTAGCCTCATGCTAGCACGATAAAAGGCTCTTAATGGGCCCTTCATATCAGCACTGTGACTTGGATCTGTCCCATGCGCGACAGAGAGACCGATCCCCCCGACGCCTCCATCTGATAACAACAGTTCCCCCTGTCTAATGATACAGTGCAGGGTTCCTTACTACGTCTTATCTTTCAGACACCTCCCAGGAACCCCAGGCATTCAGCACACCCACACAGACACCTTTTATTCTCTATAATTCTATTGTCATGGGTGTAAATTACAATTAATACAACTGATTTCCTTTTTATTTCATAGTGGAGATGGGTGAAGGTTGGTGTTCCATATACTGAATGTATGTCTGACAAATTGATTATATAGATACATATAGAGTCCATGTGTTTAGTGTCCTCAAGAAATTTGATTATTTCATATAAGCCATAGATACGTTATATTCGCTTGCAAATGTGTCTTCAGGACATATGTGCCATTAAGGGATAAAAGCATTCCCAGTAGCATTTGCTAACATCTCACTTGTCAAACTCACTCTTTCCAATTAAGTTCCAGCATTTGTTGGTTAATAAGCTGTTTTCTGTTTTGTTTTGGGTTTTTTTTTTTTATTATTATTTCTTTTTCCACTCATGCACCATAGAGACAGATAAACACCTTCCACCCACTCTTACTGTTCCCACTTTGCAGCAATTATTAGGAGCTAATAGATTTGCAAAGTTGCAATATGCTTATCCAATTACGGGATCTACATTAGCAATTAACTTCCAGCTAAAAATAACAATAATGCCAATTACATGCATACAAAATCATATAATCAGCATGCACTGTCACTACACAATTATTGTGATTACCCCTCGGTATATGGATTGCTTTGCCAGAAGGGTATGTACGCAAAGAACATTCTCATTTTCCTTCCACTTATAAATTACCAATTTCATTTCCCGCAAAGAGCACAAAGAAAAAAATGCAGACAGCTAAAATACCCTGAAAATGGACATTTATTTAGTGTTAAAGTGAGGGCTAATGGAGTAGTACTTTTCTACCAAAAAGTCATTACCAAGGCGAACATTGGCCTAACAAATCACACTGAACTGCAACAGGTAAAAATGACTATAATTGCCTCAACCTTAACCTTAGCACAGTCATCAAATGTCAAAGTTTACACCAGTAGTGCTACATTTTACTTTGGGAGCATTGGGAATTTTTTTTTTTTCTTCAATTTTTTTGGAGCCCAGTTTCCTGGGACTGGCACAATGGTTTCCTCCATTGGCAGGGAATAGAGTGCGGCCTGCAGGGATGTCTGCAGTCAACGTTGGTGGTCTGAGAATGGTAGCGGATGGAGTGAATGAGTTTACTGTATGCTGGGCTGCAGGGTGGAACGAGGACGGGGCCGTAGGTGCACGGACACCTCATGAGCTCGAAAACGTTTATTTATTATGAACCCATTGTTATGTCTCTGAGATTTTTCACCAGCATACACTTTGTAGTTTGTAGTAAGTGTGGTAGAGCATTGGGCTTAGATTCGGAAACACTAGCACATAGTTTAAACATACAATTACTTTGTTAATATATTTGCACACTCTTTTACGTATTCATTAAAGACAGCAACAGTTTCAAATGGTGGCTGGGGGTCTGGATCTGAAAGAGTTTTCTCTGGCTCTAATCCATCCTCCAACACATTTTCCATTTATGTTAAGTAACTAGAACACCTATAATAAAGATGGACTTAGCTGTATAAGTACATATAAGCGAAATGAACTCTGTCTTGCTGGAGACGTGTGTGTGTGTGTGTGTGTGTGTGTGTGTGTGAAGGTGACATGAGAGTAGGACTGCAGAGCAAAAAAAGGAAAAGAGAAAAAAAACACTCATGTGAACAGCCAATAATGCTATCGTTAGCTATTAGACTGAAAAAGATGAGTGCTGTTAGGCCCAGTTTTTCGGGGAAAAAGTAAAAAAAAAAAAAAAAACAGCGAAGAGCGAGAATGTAAGTGAGGAAGTAGTGAAAAGGGGAAGAACATCATTAGCAGGCCCTACAGTTTTAAATGAGAAGACCATCCCAGTCCATCAAAGTTTTGTGAAAAAATGTGTTGGGCATTGGTGGTTTTTTTATGTATTTGTAATAGTAGTTTTAAATGAGATTACCTTTTAATGTTACTTGAGTAAAAGTAATGACTGAAAAGTAAAGACCAAACAGTATTTCCTCTTTGAGAATTTGACCCCATGTTAAATCTAACTGATGACCACTGCATTAAAGCATGAGTTCATTTTAGGCCAGTGAGACAACTGGAAATGTGATACCCAAGTGAGTATGCATACTCAATTCGTGTGCACTATATATATATTTTTTTTTTAAAAGTTACAACACAAAGACCTGCATTGTCTATTGTAGTCATATGACTAGCTTAGTCACTGATACCAATTTGAATAAATCTCATAAAAATGTGCATAGTATTAATGACACGTGATTAGATTCTTTATTGTGAGACTTTAACCGATGTGGCCCCATCTCTGGTCTAAAAAGTTCTGAAAAGTGTTTTTCCTTTATTATTCAACCTGATTAAATATTTGTTTAAAGTAGAGCCCATTAAATTCACAGCTTAATATTCAGGTATTCATCTTAAATCATATTAGTAACTGCTATGAATTATTCAGAAACTACACTGAAACTAATAGGGAAAGAATGCAGTTATGAAAGTGAGGAATGTGAATCTAGACGCACCAAAGAGATCTGCAAGGTAAAAATGATCCAAGCTCCTCAGAATTAGTCAATAACTGTACACAAGAAAATCTAACCAGTGCTACCTTTCCAGGCTACATGTGATACCACGTGATAAAAAAATCTAAATAAACCCTCCCCTATACTTCTAGTACATTTTTGCTTTGGCACTGCACATTAGATTCAACAATTAAGTGTACAGAAAAACACTAAATTTTAGCTTAGAAACTACCATATACTCCAAATCAGACTTCTTTTAGAGTAACAGCAGTCCCCTTCACTGTGTTACAAGCAATGCAGTCAATAAAACATACCTAATATTGTCTACATGCATTTTATTACACTTCACTATGTATTTTTCTTTGATTGTTGTCTTTCTGTTTTGGTTTATTATGTTTGACTTACACAGCAAAAAGACAGAAAGTACGCCAGTAAATACTGCCAGCAGAGAAAACACAGCCTAAAATACCTTGCTAACAACAGGCTTAGAGAACTCATATTCCTTGGCCCACTTCACACTAATTTCCCTTTGAACCGGGGCCTTGTGTGGCTGTTTGGATGGACTGGGGAATTTATCATGGTCCTATATTTTAGGTGATTAAGAACTATGCCTTGGTTCCTCTAAGTAGAGTAGGAGAGTGGGCTGAACTGGCAATGTTGACAATCAGCCAAGTTTCTGGGAATGCTTAACATAAAATGACCAAAGTTTAGCTGTTTTGCCTCTGCAAAGAGTATTAAAGCTAAAGAAGTGGCCTTCTTTGGCCAAGCCAGCGTACACTGAATGTGCCGTCTGCTCAGGACACTCTGTCATTCAAAAGGGGAAGGTTATAAATAGGCAGTGAGCAAACAGTCAAGGTCTAAAAGTTTCCTACGGCGGCAGGCCTGGCTTGGATTACATAATGGGATAATAACATAGTATAGATTATAACAGATCCTCTTTATTTATCTATAATAATGTTTGCCTGACTTATGGCAAATGAGTCACCAGTGTCACTCAAACTGAGTGGCAACATGCTAAAAGTGTGTCATCAGTGCATATGGTCTTATGGAGTTAAATGAATTTTGGACTTGTGCTTGTGATAATATTGTAATAGTATTGCACTTATGGCCGTATAGTAAAGCAGGCACTAGTGTAAGTATATCAAGGATAAAACAACAACGATAACATTTGAATCAGGGTTCAAACAATGAGGGAAAACAATTAGGAGTTAAGACAGTGCTGGAACATTTATTGTGGCCATTAGACATAAATCACCTTATGCTTCGCACAACCGATTACAAAGCACAGTTGTGCTTGACCACTACTAGTTCTTTTTATAAAAACTCGACCTTCAATTGTTTCCACAAGAATTAAAGGAATTTACCACCCGCACAAAAGTCATGGATTTGTTGCAGTTCATATAATTTTGGTTTTGGCATCACGGTAATTTGCAAGCGCACACTTCAAATGAAATGGTTTCGTGCAAAGGAGCTGCATGTTGTGTGCGGTGGACGCTTGTCTGGAGTCATTTGATATGCACCATTTGAAGGTCCAGCCCTTTCACATAACACAGTGTTCTGACATGTGCAAGAACCCACGCTATGCCTCCTACTGACTGCCCTTAAATGTAGTTCATGCTCTGAGCACTGGCTCTGAGGGTGAATATTGTGCTGCAGTTGTAATATTGTAAGTAATTGCCCTGATAGTGTTTGTGTTTGAATATATGCGATTATTCACCTGACTCACTACATTGTCCTGTATGACTAGAGAAGAAAATGGCCTTGTGTAATGAGCAGCTTATCGTTCCCATTCCTATAAAACACCAACCACAGACACACAAGCCCACAGTTAGCATTTTAACAATAGCTAGCCTACATCTATTGTCCTCATTATTGCATCCATTTTAGTTCTTGAAGCTTTCTTAACCACAGACCTGCACCCGCCCACCAAGGAAGTCTTGAACTTTAGGCTTTGAATCAGCTGCATTCACAGACTGAGAAGACAAAAGAAGATGCACCGCACCCCAGCATGGGTTCATCCTGAACTTCCTGGCTTGTCGTTTGTGGTGGCGGTGGCAGACGGCCAGTCTCTGGCTCCAGTCCCGTAGTGGACATGCCCTGACATGGGGTTGAAATGGATATTTACCCATCCTTAGTCTCATAAGTCTTAACCTTGTACAATTATAGGGTTACAATGCACTCTATTGTGCTCTGGACATGGAGGATGATGGATATAAATGGACTAAAACTTGACCTGAGAAAACAAATCAAACTGGTCTGGTCAGTGAATGAATGTCCAGCATAGGCCACATCCATGGATAAGATTTGGTTTGAAATGCCAACGCAATCTCACGCAACTTTTACGCAAATTCTACCAAACAATAGCAATTTAATTGACTTTCAGAGAAGTCATAAAAAAAATCTTAGACCCCACTGAAGGACTAAAAATAATTATTTAGAAATGTTCACATGAATTGACACATGTGAGATAAAAATAAGCAATATGGCATAAGACTAATTTGACTCAAATTCAGCTATTTTTTTTCTCCCAGAGAGATATAACAACAGTTTAGTCCATGATAAGGACAAGGATCTTGTCCGGGACTCATGATTAATATAAACTAAATATTTATAAACAAATACTGAATGGGAAAACTGATTTATTTCTTATATTTGCACAGTGCACATTAATGATCCAATCCGATTCCTTAAAAAAAAAAAATGTAATCAGGATCAAACATACACAGGGCTATAAGGTGACGCAGTGGATAGTGTTGCTGCCTCACGGCTCAAGGGTCCCTGGATCGATCCTGGGCTTGGGTTACTCTCTGTGTGGAGTTTTCCACATTCTCTCCATGTCTACATGGGTTTCCTCTGGGTTCTCCAGTTTTTTCCCCAACTCCCAAAAACATGCCAGCAGGTTGGCTAATCTTGGTATGTCCCTAGGTGTGAATGGTAACCTGGCATCCCATCCAGGGTGTATTCCAATCTCATGCCAAGACCAGGACCAGGATAAAGTGTTTACTGAAGATGAATTAATGAATGAAAGTGCCCACCATCAATGACAGTTAAAGGTGATGGTCACTTCAATGTCTGCTACAATGAGACTTTTCTAATGATGAATACCACACAGTAGTAGAAGTTCACTTCCTAAACAAGGCTGTGCATCAACAGAGATTATTCCTTCCTTTCACATTTACTATTCGTCTAGACATTTTACTACAATTTTCAGTTGGGGGGGGCCGCGCATAACGCTCTACTATGATATCGCTTTGACTATGGTATGCCCTCATGAATGGAAACAATGAAAGTTGCTCTCGAGGTTGTTGTGAGCAGAGATGGTGCAGACAATGGGGTCCTGAGGGTTTGAAGGGAATTAGACCATACTACACGACTGCCCATGTGTGCCACAGCTATGTCACACCCCAGACGCCGCTCTCATGTGGCATCACCCACAACTGTCCGCATTCCACTGTGTCCAAACATGTTGACCACTCAAGTTGTGCCAGTCCCTATGCCACCACCCACCGCTATAAAGCCATAGTGATTCCACTTGATGTCACTTCAGCCACCTGTGCACTGACTAGCATATGTTTCCCATTAAGCCATGGTCACTCAAGCATGTTTTCCATTTTTGCTAACCATTTGCGTAGTTACCATTTGTTGTTCGGTGCCAACTTTGCGTAAACATTCCAAACAAACCACAACTATGCAGTAATTCAAGCTTCTTACTTGTGTCTGATCAAGTCGCCATAACACAGGAAGGCACAATATGCTGCCGGGCTTTGTGTTCAGCCTTGAAGAATAGTTTTACACTTCTTTTCTCCGTCTTTAATTTGATAGATAATCAATGACGCCTTCGTGCAGGCCCTGGTGAGAGCTCAGAAGAAGGATCCTAATTGAATCTGACAATAATTTTCACATCGTTCTCATGCCCTGTCTCCGATGCCATTAGTGACATTACTGTGCTAATGGTTGCCATGACAGCATGAGCAATGCTCATTAATGGCCTCAGTGGCAGAAATGTTCAGAACAATTTCTTTTTCCTTTTGCACTCTCCTATATTTCTGTCACAACTTCTGATTTTTGAGATCTTGAAAATGCATCAAGGGAAAGTTCAGGTACAAAAAAAGATTTGGTGCCAGTACCATCCAGTCCTTTTTGCTTGTGCTATGCAAAAAAAAGTGGCTTATATTCGCATTGAGACAACGAAAAGGAATTTTTGTTTCTTTCGGCTTAGTCCCTATCTTTATCCTCTCTGCTCTCGCTGTGCCTGCCTCCCTTTCAGTTCCCTTTGCTTGCTTTCTTGCTTTCTATCTTTCTCATTGTGTGTTAGTATTGTCTCAACCGCCTTGCCTGCTTCCCCACAGCAAAGGGTCTCAAATGGACACAGTGGCTATTCTTATCAAAATCAGCAGAACCATGCAAAAAAGAGACAACATAAACAAGCATCTGTTGCAGATGGGCCGGCATTTTTCACCGTGGTCAGGCTTTGTTTAACAAGCAGCACCGCTCATATCCCACTGAGCTCTTTCTGAGGAAAAGAGCTGCGTTCTACTCAGGACAGAGTGCTCCAAGAAGTGTGGCATTCCCGTTCTCGATGGTCTGTAAACAAGCTGAGCTGCCGTGCCCAAAGTCACATTTCACATTTGGAAGACGAGAAAACAGTCAAGCACTGGCTTTTGCTCAGGAACAAGCAGCTGGACTGGAACGTAAATTTTCACACAGCCCTGGAACACAAAGCCTTCCTTACTGTGACCACTGGCTGAACACACACAACCCCACCCCAAACATCTTGGACACATTAGAGCCAGTAGACTACATGAGACAAGTTGATGACAGACAAAGTTTTCTCGTTGCAGCTCATGCAGATTATCCACATAATGCCCTGTAGGCGGGTTTCGCACAGTTATACATAATCAACCTCTGATTTCTTCATAACACTTAACCACCGAAACATACCACATCTACACTTCCTGTTGTTGTTCTTCTGAGATGGAGTACTCATCAGCTACATTTAACAGCTGTGTAACTCATGCCAATCTATTATAAGTTAGTTTGCTCTCCGAGTGCCTTCTGCCTTTAACCGAATGCGATACATTATTCAGAATGAACCTATAATGTTTAATAAAAAGATACAAATACAGATACGTTTTTTTTTTTCTTTTGGAAAGCTTGCCAGGAAGCTTCACAGGGCATCTGCTTGAGACTAGAAGTGTGCAACAAGGGGCTAGGGATGCAATAAAAAGTTAAGCTAGTGGAAAATTTTTACTTTCATGCAGGTGAGCAGACAGATATGAAGCTCATGGCCAAGAGTAAGTGGTCAGATGTGAAGCTGAAGATACCAAAGGAAATCACACATTAAGGTGAACGTGTGATGCATTTACAATGTTCATCCATTCATCCTTAGGAACTGCCTGGTCAGGGCTGTGCTGGTTTAAGTTAGGCTGTCAGTTTCTTTATATTTGCTTATATGGCTCATGCACATCTCTAGTTGAGACCAGTTATGAACCTGAGTGATGTAGCTGAGATTGAAGGAATATTAGAGCCAGAATTCACAGACCACACTGACGGTGCCAGCATGTCTATCTTCTGGTTCAGGCCACACCTACTTCAGGTTTAAATCCAAATATTTGCTGCACTAAACAGATACAGATAGCAGCACTGCATTACACCCCTGGCCTGTGCACATATTTATATAGACTTTATGATCACTCCTTTTATGACTGTTCATATTTATAGAGCTACATCATAACACTGATATTTTGCTTAACATTATTAATATCTTTTAAATTATCCTTTATATACAACAAGTCACCAGCCTCAGCCATGAAAATGTGTGTTGCATCCACCTCACTGTTTTAGAGTTATATCTATCAATACAGCATTAGATACTTTTTAGCCAGTGAGTTTTTTCTCTTTTAGAAAAAAATGGAATAATAATGCACAATGCATTCCTAATTGTTAATTTACCATACCATTTATCATTAATAATTAATAATAATTAATAATTATACCACAGTGCTGTTGAATTCTCAAATCTGATTAGCTGGAAGATGTTACGTTTCTATAACAGCAGCTCTGTCAGTAGCTATAAGGCAAGTTATGGTCTATATTAATGCAATTGTTCTAATATGGTATGTTCTATAGTATTCTATGGTAACAACTAATTAACTGTGGCTAATAAGACTGATGCTTACATAATATAAGCCTAATAATAAATGGATTTAAAGGAAGGAGCGTTTGTAACAGTCAGAGATAAAGTTGTTTCTTCACAACATGAACCGTCTTCTGGACGGACAAATATGGCAAGGTACTTTTTTTTTTTTTTTCTTATTAAATACAAGAGAAAGAAAAAATGAAGCGAGGCTGGTGGGGGAATGACTGTTTATAGCTGTAAATGATAACAAGGTCTCTCAGATAACCACAACATTAAATGTAGTTATAACCTGTTAAAAAGTCCAATGTGTCGCTCCTCAATGAACAAAAGATGGCAAATTGCTATGGTATAAAAGGTGTAAAATATTTTATTTTTTTTATTAGTTATAGCAAAATCACATTTGGGGTGGTAATGCACCACATCACCCCATCAGTGATTATTTTCCTATAACAGCATGCCATGTCAAGTTTTATTCCTTACACACAGAACCCAGATAGGCTGAGGCTGATAGGTTTCCTGTATTTTGAACATCAGATCATGGTAAAGAAGATATTTAAGTATTTCTCTGAGGTTGTCACTGTGGTTACAGGTGGTTATAGGTGGCTAGTGAAAGATGAAAGCTGACTGACAGCTGGTACAATGGTGCACTTTGGTGAGGCAGGCAAAGTAAAAAAAAAAAAAAAAAAAAAAAAAGTCCTCGAGGGTGAATGAATAAAAACTTGGGACACAGCATCCATTAACAATACACAGTTCCACTAGCATTCCAAAAGCCTCGCTCAACAGTCACTCCCATTAGTAAATCCAGCTATAAATCCTAAACGGTGACTGCATGGATGTTTATGAGCCTGTGTTTGATTATAAAACTGGACTAAACTGCCAATACACTTTGCAGTAGCTTTTAGGTGACAGTGTCTTACATTCTCACATGTAGCCTGTTTAGCTTAGTTTTAGCCTCATCATTCACAAAGAGCCAATAGGAAAATGAAGCTGTACTTTTCACAGAAGAGATCATCAACAGTCTATTTCACACTCATCTTCTGTGCATGAGAATAAAAAAAGACATGATGGAAACTATGGTTGGCTATGAATTTAAACTGTAGTAGTGAAAAGAAATGCAATTTCAGACAATTTTCAACAATATTCAACACAGTATATAAAAAAAAACACTATGGGATGAGAATCTGTAATTGGGATGGACAATTCACACCAATCCAAAAAAATCTCCCCCAGAAATCTGTGCTTACGTGTTATTTAACCCCAAATCAGTTCATCTTGCTTGCTTTTAATATGATATCAAAAGCACATCTAGATGTCTTGTTCATTTTAACTTCTGAGATTATGCAATTGTCTTTCCTCTAATGCACCAAAGCCAGCTTTCATAAAGCTTCAGACCGCAGACAAGAACAGATTCAAATATATAATCACTTGTGCTGGCTGAAGTGTAAGGTGTTATTAAGTTATTTATTAAGTTTTAATAATATATTCATTAAATGAAACCTTAAATCAGAGTGTAAACTACAGGAAGAGCAGTTAAACCCATGAGATGAGACACGAGACATGAGCAATAATGAAAATAATATTAAATCAGCACTACTTTCTAAGTCATTCTTTTCATCTTTTTTTAAATGTTGTAACATCACCCTGTTTTACATCTTGGAGACAATAATGTAATGAAGAGAATACTTTTTATGAGATGCAGCAGTGATGCTGATATATTTGGGCATGCTTTCATATTATGGAATATGGATTTAATTACTGTTAGATTTCACTTTTTCATTTTGTTAATAAGCATGCCGGTGACTGACAGTTGGTTTATTGCTGGATTTGGTGAAACGTCTCTTTATTTCCGAGTGACTTTATTGCGGTTGGAGAGGCAGCCGAGTGCTTTGGCTTGGTTAGCTGCCAGTAATGGACAGATGCAGATGCCAAATTGGGGAAGTGAAAGTCCTGCTTTCTTTCTCTCTTTTTCCTCTTTTATCTCTCGCTTGCTCTCTCCATCACTACAGAGCCAGTAGAAGCACCAGACCACACACACGCGCACGTGCACACACTCTTGCAAGCACCTCACCCCATGTTAACGAATCCCTGACTCGAACCCAATGAATGTAATCAACTGTCAGAGGTTTGCGGGTGTATCTGAGCCTCAAGGGACTGTTTTGGGGAAAGACTAAAGAGACAATAAGACTGTGAGCATGTTGTTTATTAGCAAGTCAGAGTATGGTTGCAAAATGTTTTGTAAAACACACAATATCTGGAAGTATTTGCTTGAAAATCTTGTCAGAATTTATTAACTAAGATTCCATCTTTTTGCTTCTTTCTGACATTTTGGTTCAGGAGCAAAACTATGTCTACCATATAATGCTTCTTTATTAAATATCCATCCATTCATCCATCCATCCATCCATCCATTTTCTGTACCGCTTATCCTACAAAGGGTAGTGGGGGGCCCTGGAACCTATCCCAGGGAACTCAGGGCATAAGGCGGGGGACACCCTGGATGGGGTGCCAATCCATCGCAGGCACAATCGTCCAATGTCTTTGGACTGGGGGAGGAAACCAGAGTACCAAGAGGAAAGGCAAATGAGGTGTGAGGCAAACATGCTAACCACTAAGCCACTATACCTATTGAATATTTATTTATTTATTTATTTAAGACTGACAGTACAGTTAAATATTGTTACGTAGAATACAACGGATCTGATGTACATAGCACTTCTAGCAACAGCTAATTTGCAGCCCCTGTCTATGGTTGAGCTTTTAAGACAGCAGTTGCTAAGTCTGAGTTAAGACATTGTTTATTAGCTTCTCTTGTTGAATATGGTCATACCATCACAAACTCTTAACTATCTTTTCCTCATACCTGTTTCTGACCTGAAGCATCTGCCTCACTGGACAACCAAGTTGCATAACCCATAAGTTAGTGACGTTTCACATTTGAGCTAATTAACATTACCTAGAATTCACACTGGATGTGATGTGTGCGTAGCGTACACAACTTTCTGAACACTCCGCACTGCTTACAACACATTTGTGTTCTCTAAAGGCAACCAGTGGAAACCCCAAATGTCCAACAGTGCCAAAGCAACATGATGGGTCTGTAATTACAACCGAGTTCACTTCAAAACATCACATGAGAAAAAGAAAGGAACAGCAAACAAACAACATAGTTGTGCTTATTTTGGTATAATGAGGATCATTACTGTACAAACACTTGCACTATGCTCTGCAACTACAGGTCAGAGTAATCAGAACCATGTTTTAAACAGAGGTTTCCGATAAAGTTGAAAGAATACGTGGTTTGAATGGATCACTTCATGTATCTATTCTGTGACATGGACAACAACGACAAAAAAAATGTTTAGAAAAGCATTTGGCCTAAATGCACATCTAAATCTACATCCAGATTTCTGTAAAGCTGTTTTGTGACATGTCTTGTTAAATACAATTGAATTCAATCGAATTGAGTTTCTGGAATGGGTTAATGCTAATGACAAACACAGAAAACCCTACAAACAATACATTCATGCAAAGTAGGATGGCCAGTTTACTCATATAGCTTGAGTGAGTATACATTTGACCCCATGTGCAGAAGACATCAGGGGAAAAAAGCCCTTGATGCTTTGAAATTAGTTGACAGATTCCATCAGTCTCCGTCCTCTGACATGCACATCCTGGTGAATTAAGTTTAAGAGAAGGCAGAGCGGGTTTTACTCTGCCTGACTGAGCCAAGCACCTAGAGGGCATTTTAAGGCCCGCAATGTGATTAATAATTACAGGCAAATGCTCGCTTGCAAGCGGCCACACGCACAGAGTAACACACAAAAAACACATATACATGCATGCACGCATGTAAATAATCACACATATGGTAATGAATAAAATGTAAAGACATATTTATTTTACATATAAATGTAAAAAAAAAAAAAAACACACACAAGAAGTTTATAGATATATGCATCAATGAAATAAAATATTGCACACTCCAAAAAATTTCATGTAAACACATTTTTGTTCAATCAATGTAAAAGTACTTTCAAGGATACAACAAAGGTCCAGCTATGTGCCTTAATGTTCCTCTACAATTATGTTCCTCTGAAAGTACAACCCTTTAGAGAGACCACTCAGTGACTAGCATTAGTACCTTATTTTATTTTAATTAATATAGTATTTACACTTATTGTCATTCACTGGCTTTCAATTTTCTGACTAAACCAACAAGCTGTACATGTAATTTAACAAAACAGAAAGCATATATTGTTGCCTTTGCCAATAAGGTCATTTCTCCTGAAAGGAAGTGAGACAGGAAGTGTCCCCGGCAGGCAGTTTAGAATGAGTGTGTCCTTCCTGCATGCAGTGGATTACACAAACGTCTTTAGGAGAAAGAAAGAAAAAAAAATAGAAAAGGCTACAAAAAGTCCCATGTATCATCACTGTATGTTTCATACCCATATAAGACAAGATCTAAAGTTCGACCACATTGTTGCAACCACAGCATGTTTTAGGAATGTATTACACAATCATCAATGTAGCTAAAGAGACTGCATATATAATGTGTGCAAGTCAGTGTGTATTTCTGCAAGTATAATGTTACCAATCACCTGTAAATTACCAAGCACATTCATGGCACAGTCGATTCGCTTTTAGTGATACCTACAAAATTCAAAGGCAAAGCTCACAGAGAGCTGAAAAACAACACATTGTTGACTAAACAGTGAAAAAGCACTTCTTCTATTTGCTTAGTGTCAGCTACAATAGACGCACACTCACTCTTCCTCCTTTTATAGGGTACCATTTCTTTGGTTCTGATTGGCTAGTCTTATTTGTGTTAATTTATGGATTCCGTTTGGATTGCTTTATTTCAAGTCACTAATATGGAATGACAATACAAAATATTTATTAAATTTGTATGCTCAGTTGAAACACATATTTAAACGGAACGTAATTTAATATATATATAAATCAAGGTTCACATTACGGTCTGAAACCGTAAGGTTTCCATATACGTACATTTACACAAACTCAGGATAAGATAAGTACTAACTGATTTTCCTGTATCAGTGCCGAAACTAGATTGCTTCTGGCAATAATTGTCTCACACACACACACACACACACACACACACACTGGCACATTTGTCTTACTAGCCTTGTCAGGACTTTCCATTGGCAAAATTATTAATCCTATGCCTACACTCAGTAACCAAAGGCAACCTTTTGCCACATTTTTTTCTTAATAAATGCTGCAGTTTTGGTTAAAAAAATCTCTGTACCTCATGGGGACCAGACAAATGTCCCCTCAAGATTCTTGTGGGGATATTTAGTCTCCACAAAGACATAAAAACATGCCAACACACACACAAACACCCACACACACACCCACACACACACACACACACACACGCACACACACACACAAAACCAAGTGAAATAGTCGGGGGAATAGAGCACTTAGATCAATGAATCTAAAATCATCCTAGATTATTGTATTACTCTCATACAGTAACCCATTTACTGCCAGATCCTCTTTCCTTATGCACAAACACAGGGTGTAAACTCTACCTGACAGAATGGGGCCACGGCGCTACCCAGGGAATTAAGGTGTTGCTCAAACGCAATTATATAATTATAAACTTCCTTTGTTGTGGGCTCATCAGATGAAATCCAGCAGCAATCACGGGAACTGCAGCATCGTTTAAAAACCCCTGACATTCTGTTCACTTCTCACGTTTGTTTGATGTGGTCAAACAATTACATATATATATGTGAGTGGGGTTCACTCACGTCTCTGAGAGTGAAGCCAGTGTTTAAAGATTGCATGTTGTCACTACAGTGTAAGTTTTGAATGAGTTGAGTGAAAGCTGAACTAGTTCTCTCTCTCTCTCTCTCTCTCTCTCTCTCACTACAGTTTCTTGGACTACTTGAAAATGTCATGCAGGAGAATATATAGTTCAAAGCAGGGAGAAAGCGTTTGTAAAACGTAGAAGGAACTTTTATATGGCTGCTGGTGGCATTTTAAAGCTGCAGTCTGCAGTGTGTAATAATCTACACTATTAGATTTGTGGGCATTTTGAGAAATTGCAACAGGACCTCGTACTTTATTATTTTTGCATAGTTGTGGTACAATATTATTAAAAGGGTAAATTATAGCACTGCATTATATGCACCTGCTGGAGTTTAGGCACTGTGTGTGCATTTTATGTGAATTTGAGTAAGTTACAAACTGTAGGATAGTACAGTTGAAAAGTTTTGATTTCATACTGTTATTACTGTTATTAGTGACCAATGACAGTAAGTGTCATATGCAGTATTTTACAAAGTTACTGTTACTATAAAATATAGATTATATATGTCCAGTGCCCAGGGAAAACACTCCATATTTGGACATTTTCTGCTATATACAGTTTCAAAAACTACAGGTTTTTGATATTTTGCATGTGTCTCAACCAGAAGTAAAGTTACAGTATTTTAAAATCTGCTTACTTCCAAAAGTGAAATTAAAAAATTTGGACGCATTATCATGGACAATTGATTGGCATTCACTAGGTGAGAAAAATCACATTTAGCTAGCAGGTTTTACACATTTTTAGGTTAAACTGACTCCTTACACAGCATGGTCTTTGCAGAAGGCAAGGTTATTTAGTAAATAAAAATGATGAAATACATTAATGTTGCCTTATAATTTTGACCAAAACCTGTTTTTTTTTCTTCTTTTTTTCTTTTTCATTTAAATCAATTCAGACACAGTGACATCTGACAGGTTATCCCAGGCTGACCCAAAAACAAACACACACATGCACACATTATTATTATTATTATTATTATTATAATTATATGCTAATTATATTATTAGCACAAGGACCACTTTAGAACTTGAAGAGATGATACGATTCCTCTTGCAATGCCACATGCACATGATTCATCTAAGATCCAAGTACATGAGTAGGTGTCTTCCAGTACAAAGGGAACATGAGCAAGACATATGGATACTCCAGCATTGCTGTTGGCTGAGACATTCTTTGGACGTGCGATATTTCACACTTGTGTGAGTGCACAGATTTTATCCTCTTAGGCCAGACATTGACTGAACACTTTTAATGTTTGACAATGGAAAGACATAAAAAGTTTACTTTAGTGCATATAAAGCACACTTGAATGTGTGTGTGTGTCTTTATATACACATGGTTTTGTCAGTGGAAGAACTCCAGCACTGCTCTATGTCAGGTATTTACTTTAAAAATAAATCCTTTTTTAATCATTCAAAAGTCTCACAAGCCAGACAAGGTATACTCTCACTACCCACGTTGTGCAGGTCAGATTGGTTCTGTTTCATTAAAGTCAGCAAATTGAATATCAGGGCCAGAACAGGAGCTGCATACTCTCTTAATTATGTCTAATAAATCTGGCTCCTAATTGCCCCCAGGGAGAAGAGAGACTGCTGGGTAATGGAAGGACTGGAGTGGCACATTAGGATTTGTTATTCTACTCTCACAGATGAAGCAGACAAACTAAATGTGGACGATTGTCAAGGCGTTTGCTGTGTTTGTTTATGTGCTCGTTGCTGGAGGGGACTACCATTCTAATAAAGCGCTCGCAAATGCATGCTAATCTGACATGTTTGCTTAGCACTGAGCATGAAGCTGCTTCTGTTTGCCTTGCTTCAAATGCATGCCAGAGACTGTGAATATTTTGACTTCAAGTGACAAAGAAGTAGATATGCTTCATTAAAACTATAGTTAAGTCACAAAAATGAAATTTACACAATTCTCTCGTACCTTAAAGTTGATCAGTCAAGACATGTTTGGTGTCTGATATGTGCTTCTTTTGTTTTGCACTCGTGCTACAAGGCTAAAGTTGCTAATAATGAATGGAAGTTTAAAGTTAGCAGTTTAACATTATGCACTGCATACTTGTGTCAGAATAGTTTGGCTAAATCATACAATTTGTAAGTTGCTGCACACACATCTCACAGTTAAACTGCAATTATTCTAATCTGATTCACTGAACAATCCTTCCCTCAAACTTTCAGCCACACTCCTACGGGAATATGACTCTAGCTTGGAGTGATTCTGGCATCAAAATGGCTGCTATTACTATTTTTAGCCATGCAACATCCTTTGTCCATTTTTATACTTGCACAACACTATATAGGGATATAAAGCTACATCCATTTTTTTCTGTAAAGCTGCATTGTGAAAATATCTGTCGTTAAAAGCGTTACACAAATGTGTAAATGTGTGATGCGGTTTACATAGTGCTAAATTGGCTAACTGCTTGTTAGCAACATTAGCATCAGAGTGGAAAGCGGAAAAGCAAGTTTACATGCTTGCTTTTACATTTAAACAGCAAACATGTTTTTGTACACTTCTCCTGAGTCTCGTTTTATATTAACCAGCTATTTTAGCTTTTACAGTAACCTTCTTCCTGTTTCAGACCTTTCTTTCCACATATAAAATAAATATTTTTACTTCGAAATTGAAGATCGTGGTATGTCAAGAGTACATCTTGCATTTTGTTGTATTTGGAGTTGATATTTACAGGAAACTAAAACTGCAGTATTAGATATGCACACTGTGTACAACATATTAGGCGGCCAGACCTAAAGTCAAGATAATCAACCCAACCACAAAACAAACTGTTATTCCCTTTTCTTTTGGATTTTCCATTGTCGAGTTTGTAGATATTACTGTTCCCCTAAACCAATCTGTCTTCCTCTGACCGCATATGAGTCAACGCTTTAGTTCCTCATCTCAGCCACTGTCTAAAAGGAATCAATCTCCAGTCTGGATTTGACTCATTAGGCTGTGGGCTACTGTGTGCCTTTGTTTACGCACATGTCTCGATGCCAAGGGTTCCTTATCATTAGAACCTGCTCTCAGGAGCTGTAATGATAAAATAGGATGTATTAGCAGTAGTTACTCACCGGTGACTGCCAAATGAATCAGGATGGCTGCAGACATAAGGAAGGGGTGGGATGTTGGGGGAGAAGTATTATGTGCAAAAAAAAAAAATGTGTTGCAGCTGTTGGTCAAGAGTTCAGCTTTGCCAGTAATTGTAAAGAAGAGTTGTAAATAGATTACATTTTAGCACCTATTTACCCACACACTTGTAAATGGATTACACTCTTTGCAACCATCTGTAATCAATGTTTATCTGATTATGTGTGAATTCAGTGTGGAACTTTTGCAATATTGGTTGTTCCCTGAGTGCATCCCAGTGCGACTTTTCTGTTCTTTTCCATCATGGCATGCCATCTGTATGTTCTTAAAGCATTCATTCATTCATTCATTCATTCACGCATCTTCAGTAACCACTTTAGCTTGGTCAGGGTCACGGTGGATCCGGAACCTGTCCCGGGAACACTGGGCATGATTTGGGAACACACCCTGGATGGGATGCAGTACACAACAAATTCCTAAAAGCCATACTTACAATTTGAGACTTCCTACTTCTACAGGATGTTTAGAATGAAGACAAAGGAAAGTACTAAAATTTGCTGTCAAGTTGCATCATCTTTTTTCATTTCCACAAAATAAATAAATAAATAAATAAATAAATAAATAATTTTTTCTTTCAGGACTCTTTTCTGTAGAGTCCAATAAGTAAAAATCCTTTTATAAACTACCTCAGGGTTAAAAATCCAGTCATTTGAAAGTATGAAACTGCAGGACAGGAAGCAGAGAAATATTTGGGAAAATACTTTCAATTTTTAAAAAAAGTACATTAATGCTATACCATAATTTGTTCTTCCATTTTGTATGTGTCAAAAGACCCATAAGGAAATTTCTTTTGAAATATTTTTGTCCATTTTATTTCAGGATTGATTGTTGCATTGCTTAGCATGTTTTTGGTATATCATTCATGATTTTGAACTACACCAGTACAATACAAAATATGAGTAACAATATTATTATTTAGGCTAAAATTAGCTCAATGGTATTTTTCCAGTTCAGTGATTGATTCTGTGTCTCTGTGTTGTTCTTAATCATACTGATTAATGCTAAACATATGGATATAGAGGGTTTAGATGGATATGTTTATAAGCGAGTGATGTGGAGAGGCTTTATGTGCAGCCCATCAATCATACGATCTAAGACAAGAGTAATTTCATTCTTACTGATGTGGTAATTTGTCTCTACAGTGTCTTGCATAAGTAATCACACCCCTTGAACTTTTCACCATTTTGTAGTGTTATAATCTGAAAACGAAACAGACGTAATTGGGATTATATGTCATGAATCTACCCAAAATAACCCATAATATGGAAGTGGGAAGAATAAATATAGTTTGCAAAATAGTTTAAAAAAAAAAAAAAACATAATCGTTGTGATTGCATAACCGTTCACCCCCACTGGTGTGATACTGCAAAATTAATTCTGTGCCACCACTTACCTTCAGAAGTCATATAATTGAATGGAGTCAACCTTAGTGCAATTAAAGTGTCATGTGATCTCATTATAAATATACCTGTTCCTGGAAGGCCCCAGAGTTTGTTAGAGGAAATTAATCAGAGAAGCAACCTAGAGGCCAAGTACAACTGTCAGTATGATGCTATCACCACCACGCTTCAATGTTCTCACCTTTGCCACCAGCCAATCTTAGAGCTAGTTGACTCTGCAAGTACAGCAATTTACACAATGAAGATGATGTAAATATGATACTCACACCTAACCTTTAATGTGATCATTTAACAAGACTATCTCTGGAATGATTTTGTAGTCTCTTATTTTAAATGTTGGGCATGAATGTGGCAAGCAAACACTTGGGAAGTACATTATGTTGTGTGATCCAAATACTTTTTTTGATCCTTCTTTGGATGCATTTCATACAGAGTGTGTGTGAATTCATCTCAGATTTCACGAACCTCACTTTGACCCAGCACATCAATAGGATCTCCATCCCCTCTCTGCAGACTTGGGCCAACACGAACTCCCTCTGTACCTGTGAAAATAAACGAGCCCTCAGGCTCCTAGGCATCCCAAGCACTGTTAACACTCCAAACATTCAGAGTCATCGACCGTGGACCCAGCCACACTCTTTAAACACTTGTTAAACTTGCACGTTTTTCCTGCAATGTCAACAGCTCCCAATCACCCTACAGGGAACACCACGGCAGCTTCTAGGCAACAGTGCAATGAAAGCAATCGAATAGAAAAGGGCATGTAGGGAACGTTCATAACGGAAGTTTCTCCCCCTTCCTTCTCTCGCATGAAGGGTCTGATTGAGAGACGAGACGAGAAAGCTATGCAACCACGTCGACTTCCACATCACCAACCCCACAGGTGAAAAGCCCCAAACTAGACTACAGAGACTAGAGATCAGTGTACCCTCCCAGTGCCTGTGATACATTGGCAGCACCCCACAGCCCAAATGGAAACCCTGGGCAATAAAACGAGCCAAGCCTGTTTGCACTTTCCCCGCAGATGGATGGTGAAAAGCAATATGAGACGGTCATGGCAGCCCCTAACGTTTCCTCTGGAAAGTGTAGTCTGCTCAGTTTTCCATTGTCGGAAGACTAAGAAATGTGCAGACCACCATCAATGGTGTCTAGATGCATCACTGTGACGACCCCATGTCACTCCATCCAAGTGGCCCATAGCATGTGAGATTCTGCAGACTCTCATGCATTAAATGCCTCTCGCTTGTTCTGGAAGAGTGTGTGAGAAGCAGAATGGAGGAGAGCTGTGTGCTGCTGGACTTCCCAGAGCACAGCATATTACTGTTCCATTGCATCATTGTGAGCCCCAATTCTACCCTCATTCTATTGTGCTTTCATGAGACCAGCACCAAAGACAGGCAACCTAATTGGGCATATGTTCTCTAAATGGTTACAAGATTTATTTCTAATGGCATGGAAGTGATAGTCCAAATTCTACCTAAAATACATATTTTATTAAATCATGAAATGAGCAAGACAAACAACAAGGATCCTACATCTTGAATAACATACAACAACATGTAGCCAATTTGTCTTGTTTGGTGTTCAACGAAGTCATTGTGATTGCCAGAGGTGTCAGAGAACGATGGAGAAGAGATAGAGTTAGCCCTGCACTTAAATAAACAACAAATAAATTGACTTCTGTTTTTCAAGCCTTTAATGATGTTTTTCGCCTTTCCCAACATTACCAGAGAGAAGAGTAATTCATTCCGAGATCTGCAATAATAAAGCACTCCTTGCCTCCCTCCAGCTCTCTGCCAATCGTGGCCGAAACAAACGAAATCATTCTAGAAGAACAGGAGTGGTGAACTTAATAGAGGAAATCATTTAGACATTACAGTCATTTTAATGTACTTATGTCTGCTTAAAATCACCCCGGAACACCATGCTGTTCCAAGTCACACAGTATTAAAACAGTCAGAAGCTTTTGAGAAGCTGACGGCACAGGTGGCTGTGAAAGATGGAGTTGCCACTTTTCTCCCTCGCTAAATGTCGCTAAATGCTGGAGAATGTTCCTAACCCAACTCAATGGCAGATGACTTTTATAGCTATTTTTTCTTCCCTGTGAGAACCTTGAGAAATGTTGAGTGGAGTGTTAGATTTGAACTCTTAAAGGAAAAATCTACCCTGAAACACATTAAATATGTTTATATAGAAATATTTCTGATGTGCTTAATGATTGTAATGATTCCAGTGCTGCTAATTTGTTGGTTGGCAACATTGCTAGCACAGTTAAAATGACCTTTAATAGGAGAAAAAAAATTACACAATCTCAAAGATAAGTGATAACGATCAGGTTTCACTGTTAGCTCCTAAAACCAAATAGACAAACATAGTGATGAATGAAAAACAACAACAAAAAAAAAGATCATGTTAATTATAAAGATGAATATTCAAGTGGATTTTTCCTTTCTTAACTCAAAGGCAAGACTTGTGTGGCTGTTAATTTCCCCATAACCTTACTTAACCTGTATTCAGGAATAGCAATGCATGGCCATTGTGTTTGCACTCCAGGTTTGCACTGTGAATTTTACACAACAGCATCACAAACCTGGCGGTACTGATGAATGGCCTGCCAGGTTTTCAGCCAGTTCTTTGAGTCATCATAAACGATATTTCTCCAGCCGAGCACACCATGCAAGTCATCCGTCCTCATATTAGCCTGGACTTAATGCTTATTCAGCACCATATATTCATTTTATTTGTCAATTATGAGTTCAGGGACGAGAAAAATAAAGCAATTAGGCATCTACATTAGCTTACTCACTACCCAATTTGGGAATTGTTTCAGTACAACCTTTGCCAATAATAAA
Organism: Pangasianodon hypophthalmus; assembly: GCF_027358585.1. Lineage (NCBI taxonomy): Eukaryota > Metazoa > Chordata > Actinopteri > Siluriformes > Pangasiidae > Pangasianodon > Pangasianodon hypophthalmus. The sequence continues at coordinate 9,521,195 of NC_069733.1, read as the reverse complement.
GTGGAAGCCAATCAAAGCAAATAGCCCAGTGGATCTTTACCATATAATTGGGATACATGTAATCATTAACCTTGGTGCAGAGCAAGAGAGTTAATGAAACAAATCAATACTTCTCTCCTCTGATCCATAATTATTTGAAAAGAGATGAAAAATTAAACAGACCCGGCCTGTGAGGTTATCATGCCATGCAATTAGCTTGCCGGAGGGAGATTATGTTACCTAGATACCGTCGGGAAAATGTAATTTCTCTTTCAGACTACAGTTTTTTAATGAAGAGCACAATTACCTAAATAGGTCAGCAGAAGACATGCAGGCAGTTTTATCCTTACCTGTAACGGAGAGATGGGGGTTGTGCTAGAGACTGGAAGAAAAAAAACGCTTCCATTAGTAAAGCCTAGGAGTTATTCCATACACACCAATCCCGCCACCCTTCTGATTTTGTGCTTATGTTAGAACTCATTATCTTTTCAAGTCACTGAATGTGCAAGCTACAAAAAATAATGTTCATTATGCTGCAAAGAAGTGTGTGAAACAAACATAGGTTTTATATTTATACTAATTTACTTGTAATTCATATTAAAAAAATAGGCCACAGCTATATTTTCTGTTTGTTTTGATTTTTTTCATATACTTTAGTGAAAAGGATCTGGTTTTGCACTGTAAAGTATGCCAACCTTTCTATACCTTCTACTATACCTTCTATACACACACTGTATACAGTGGCTTGAATGGGGAGGGGGGTGTTATCATGTTTAATATATATTAAGAAGATATGTGTTTTGAAATGCTGTTCCCTGACTATAACATCTATAACATTCCCTCATCCTCTCTCTCTCTCCCGCTCTCTCTCTTTCTTCCCCCTCTACTGTGACCCTGCTGTTTGCTGTAAGGGTCTGTCTTTGTGCTACAGATTAGATCTGGGATGATTGGCGCTAGGAACAAACACATGACAAAAGGCAGTGCTGGTCAGCAGCTGGTCAGCGTTGATGTGGACAGGCACACATACACATACACACACAGTGGTCTAAACTAGGTCAGACAGGGGTATCATCTAGACTGGCAGTTTCCTCACATGTGACGCCTTTCCCTTACATGTTGTCATTATTTTCCCCAAACACTGTCAGAATCAATAGATTCAACAGCACAGCAGCAGAAGCATGGTTAAAGGCCTTTATAGTTGGTTGGATCTTTTTGAACATTGTGTCAAACACAGTACACATCTCACATCTGCAAATTTGGCAGATGAGATCAAGACAAAATCTAAATCAATTAAAGGAGGAAGTAGCTATAGTAGGAGGAAGTAGTAGGATAAACTATGTTTGTGTGAAATATGAAATCGTGACGGGACTTTTTATATGCTCTCATACTTGCAAATTTTAGGGCTAGGATTAAGGTGTGGTTTAGCATTTTTTACAATTTGTATAAAAAATTAAATTCAATCATTTCAATCATTATTTTGTCTGAATTGTAACAATATTTCTTATATATATATATATATATATATATATATACATATATATATATATATATATATATATATATATATATATGTATATATATATACATATAAGAGCCAGCGACAGTGCAAAGATCCATACTACTAACCATACAGGCTAATATGAATTTGACTGCATGTTTTAAACATTTTGACTGATTGAATTACAACATACTGAATCGTGGGATTTGTAATGAATATTTGGAAAAACTAAATTAAAATCTAAGGCGTAAAATGTGCAATGTTTTTGTTTTCATGAAAATGTAATTTATCAAGAGTTAAAATTAATTTTCAGTAATACCCAGGTAGAATGATAATATGTAGAATAACAATGTTGAATTACTTAAGCATTGTCCACTACTGCAGATTGTATAAGTGACAGTAGCTCCAGTTTAGAAATATCATAAGTAGTTGAACAAAATAATAAATGACTTCAACAAAAATAAGTATGCAAATATATATTGAAAATGATATTTATGGAGGGTTTGTTCAGCACTGTATAGGCTTTTGTGTTAACCCATGCCTCCCTCAACCCTCACCATGCAATCTGCATGAACTACAAACACCCCCTTTAATTCCTATGTTTTATCTACATGCCTGTGATGGATTTACACTTTCGAAACATTATATTTTTCATTATATATTACAAACCATTGCTAATGGTCCATCTAACTATAGAAGCTCAATACACTGGCCTTCATAATACTGATATTGCATTCTGAGTAACCTCAGACCTTCGAGATGAAGGGTGTGATCAGTGATCAATTGAAGCACTCACATCATAAACAACAAACAAATAATTTTGTCCAACATAATACATCAGACATCAGAAAAATAAGACATCAATGGTTTATTAACCAAAGTTAAAACCATTTAATCCAAGGTGCAAGTTATATTACGATATGCAGCAATGTAGTTGCAATGTTATTTTGTCTATGGCAAGATGTGTGTAGTTGTTTAGGACTTTCTGTTCTAGTTTACTCATCTACTCATCCAGTAAGCAGGGCATTCAGGGCAGAATGCTCAGTGTCTCGCATTTAGGCTAACTTTAAAGATATAAATGTGCATAACGGGATTTCTTTGAGATGGTCACTTGGTCTAAATTCTCTGGCTGCACCTAAGGAATTGGACTTTACACCACATGTTTGTAGAAATCCACCCAGGACATGACATTTCCTAAAAGGCAGTTGTGAATCTGGCTTCATATTTTTTAAACTAGAGGTAATTAAGAGCTTCATATTTTTTTCAATTAAGATAATTAAGGGGAGCATTTCAACCTGAGTTGCTGCTGTTGTAGTCCTTCCACTGCTTTCAGTCTTCATTAGCAGGAAAATTGAACACTTTAGAGTGTCGCAATATTGCAAAGCAGTTTGGATGACAGCTAAAATGATATTCCATGTTCACTCTTTGCACCCCATGGTAAACATATCTTTATTTATCAGCACTTTTATATATTTCATGTTTTTTACATTACACTTCATTTTAAATGCAATCCCTGGAGCCACAGCAAGAAATTCAAAATAAAAGTCTCAGTGTCAAATCAGTCAAAAACAAAAGCCACGGACGTGTCAATTATCTCATATTTAGTCAAATTAGTTGGTTACTCTGTTTGAGAACTGAACGCTTTTATGTGGAAATAGCCTAATAATTGCAATTTAGATTCTGATTACTTTCTACAGCTCCAATTAGGTAATACACCTCATGGAGGCTAAACTCTTCTCAGCGGGTAGCTAATAGTATGAAAGTTGAAAACAGAATGCATGTTTTAATGATGCAAAGACCAGAATTTTCAAAAAAAGCTTTTTCAAAACATGTTTGCAGGGAGTATATAACAAAATCCCATAAAACTGTATAAGGCATAAACAGAACAATCAAGCCTATAGGGTATACAGTATACAGCATATATACTGTCGATTTCAATAATGCATGTACATTACTGTCTTCAAGTACAGCCCATGTATTGAGGAGCACAGTTAGTAGAACTGCAAGTAATACTTTTTCAAATCATTTCGTTGCTTTTTAATAACAAACTAATGAAAGTATTGGTTTTTACAAATATCTAGACATGGTATATAGTCGTATAGTATAAAAAAACAGTGGAACTTTTGTTTATGATCTATTAAACTTATAGGCAGCGATGTAAATAAATGTTATGAGTTGTGTTATTCCTGGAACATACATCCCCTGTTATATGGCAGCATAAAGACGTTAGGGTTAATGTCAACCTGCTTGCGTGGCTCCCCTCTTATTTTTTGAATGGCGTGATTGCCTGGCATGTATTCCCCTCACATACAGTACACATTCCATATGAACCATCCGACCCACCAAATGTTCTCAGTTTCAGGTTTGCAGTATGGCAGGTGCTTCAGACTTTAAGACGTTGTGCCAGCAAGTGTTGTTTTTCCTCCTGAAACTTGGCAGCGAGGATATGACAGACTCTCGAGCTGTGACTTTAATAACAAGAATGCAAGAAAGTAGTCGGAAAGGAAGCTTTCAGGGACATGGAATTAGCGGGGATCCGTGGTCCGTCTGTGCTCGGAGCGCACTGTCACAGAGCTGGAGACGCTCTGGGAGGCCTGGGAGCAATGACGAGGGCAGCACATTCAGCTCGATAGACAATTCTCTCCTAGAGCAGATGTGTCAGCCACCCACACTCTGAAAGATGTGGACTGTGTGTGTGTGTGTGTGTGTGTTTTTTTTTTCCTTGCCAGAACCTTTAATTTAGCTTTGACTTTGTATGGCATGTTTTGAATTCTGCCTACATGTCAGGTGACGACAGCATGATCAGTTCAGTAATCTAATCTTCAAATGCGACCAAATTGTCTCTTGGATAAAACGAAGCAAGAAATAGCTAGTAAGATGACACATTAGTGCTACAAGCTATAAACTTCATACATTAAGATACTTTAATGAGCATTGTGACACTTTTTACTTCCTATTTCTGCCTCCCTGCTGTCTGGTGAAGTTTTCTTGCCCTTTTGAGCTCCTGTGCAGCCGCAGAGGCCCTTCCTGAACAGGCGATTAAAGGAAAGACTGCCCCCTACAGAAAATCTAGGGCACAGCCCTCAGGGCTGACCCTCCTCCCTCCGTGTCCCACGTGTCCTCCCTCTCCCTTTGCTGCTCTGATCCACCCTACACCAGGGAGCCAATGAGACATGACCAGGTGCCTTCTCTGAGGCAGCACAGCCGTGGGGTGTTTCTCCTTGGAAGCTTTATTATCTTTAAAACCGAGAAAAAACTACTCAAGGAACTGACAGAGGCCTTCAAGAAACATCCTGAGCTCAGTGCAAGAAGCAAACAAATAAAGCAGCGGCACATAGAGAAAGAATGGCTTGCACCTTGCTTCGATTCCATGGCTGGAGCAACATCACACGGCTCTTGCCAAAGCAAGGCTGCACTGACTATTGACAAGGGAATCTTTAAGAGCGTTTCTTGTGCAAAACTTGACAAAACATCCCCAGATTGATTTTATGTCTGACTTCTGCTGCCACTTAAGAGACAGGGCGGTTTTGTTTCGCAGCTGAACCCCACATGCCGACTGCTTTTCCTTCAGGGCATTCTCACTGTGTTGCAGGCAGGGAATGAACTCTTGGGCAAATCTATCTTGTGCAGAAGAAGCGCACAGCTCAAAAAGTGCAGGCAAAGCGTAATGAAGTGAAAGGTGGAGCGAGAGCAAGTTTCTGCCGTTTTTCAAACACCCTCAGCCATCAAAGACCTTGTGCTGCTGCACGCTTGTGGAAAAGTTTTGCATGTTGATTCCATCTCCAAGGCAATTTTTTTTGTTTGCTCCTCTCTCTCCCTCTCTCTCTCTCTCTCTCTCTCTCTCTCGATTTCTCTCTCTCTCTTTCTATCTCTCTCTCACTCTCAAATGTTTCACTGTGTAGGAGTTTGACTCTGAAGATGGCAGGATGGCGTGTCTCGTTTTGGAGTTTTGTCAGCTTTATGCGCAAGCGCGGCAGCCTACTCCTTTGGCACTCAGACGCATGCTCTCACTTCCTTCTTTGCAAACATTTGCCGTGGGTGGGTTTGCTTGGTTTGCACCGGCAATGATCTATCATTATAAGGTGTGTGAGCTTGGTGGCGAGTGTAAACTTGGCGAGCTCCTACTGTCGCGCCACCAGGCCCGAGCCCTGTTAGCTCAGCGATTTCTGAGTGGTCAAGTCGTCTTGCCACAATCGCATGCTGGCGCCACAATCGCGTAGCCCAACTGCAACCCTTTGACTCGGTAATGAATACATGCTGAAAATACACTCAGCCGTCTTGCTCTTCCCCCGCTGCTTGCCGGTGACCAGAGAACTGGACCATTCTAGCAGGATGAGCCGCAGGCTTGGTCACCTGGACCGTGTGGTCATGGGACTAACACTACTACACTGACAAACCGGGCTAACCGCTGACCTGCAAGGAGACCATTGGCCAAAGCATGGGGTATATGAAACGATACCATGGAGAGGGGAAGAATGGCGATGAGTGTTGATGGCGGCCGTTCGTGTGTGTACACACATATGAAGCCCCTAACCCACAGGCCATAAATACATTTGGTTAAAAAACCTCCTCAAGCCTGCTGGCCACTGCAGGTATCATCAGGCCAGTAATTTTCCATAATATCTTCTCTCTTTTTCCCTTTACAGGTGCTTGCTGCTCATTTTCACCCCAAACATGCACGTTTGCTACAAGTCATTAACAAAATCATAATTACAGGAGAAAATTATGTCATAAAATATTCTTAAATAACACTTATTCTTGATAAGATAACCACAGAGCATTTGTGTTCACTTATTAAGTGGAGTTAAGTAGACAGCTACACATAACAATGCTGCTGATTTCTCCAAGTGCAGAGTGTGTAAAGTGATTAAAATCAACCGCATGAGATATTACAAAATGTGTTAACTTTAGAGCAAGGTTCAAGGTTTTTTTTATGTAGATTTTCTCACCATACTGGAATAACTATACCATCTGATACTTTATTTACTAATGCAGATTCAGGCTGCTGCTTTTTATGAGTAGGAAACCCTACACTCAAACACTTATTTTTCACTGTTTAGCAAATTTTTAATTTGAAATTTTTCAATTTTTTTCACATCTGATATTTGCCATACTTTATGAACTATACTTTAATTCACGTACTAGTATTAAATGTTGTGCATAGGACTATCCACTTAAAATGTATATAATGCAGAGAGATATGGATGAAAAGGATGAAAAGTTTCAACAACAGAATTTTTCACAGTTGTGATAAATCATCCCTTTGACTCCATCACAGGGTGACACTGGTCCTCTCCCAGTTTTTGCAGTGGTTTATAGACATATAGTGAACACCTTCCTTTTCCATGGCAAGACCTATTGCCTACTGAGCCACTACTGAGCCACTGAATGCTGCAGCAGTCTATGTCTGTGCAAAGAAACAAGAGACATGCTGTATGAACAGCACTTCTGATTTATTTAGAAGTAAAAGAGGAGAGAGATGAGGGGGGAAAAAACCTTCCATGCCAAAAAAAAATGCTGACCAAACAAACACACCAACAACCAGATTGGCCACTTGTGGGTATTTATAGATGGCATTTGGCGGCACTTGAAGGCAGCCCGGAGATTTTAATTGAACGTTGCTATTCCAGTCGCTGCATCAAGATAGACGTTTTAGTTCTCCCTACTCGCTTTAGTCTTGGAATTTGCAATTGTGCTCTTTATGTTTCTTACCAGGCCAGAAGAAATTGTTTTGCAAATGTTCCCAGTAATAATTGGGATACATCTATAATTGGGAGATGTATAATTGAATTAGGACCTTTGTACAATTATACAATTGAATCAGCTGCCTTTAGATGACTTATCAATTAGTGTGACTTTTGTCCTAATTATTGTTAGTTTAAACATGGTACTGGCATATATATTATATATATATATATATATATATATATATATATATATATATATATATATATAAAATAAGAAGCATGTATTTCTCAACACCTTCTATGACATGGCAATTAATTTAATCTAACAATAAACAATGATCCTTAAGTGTGAGATTTTGACTTCTGATAAAAATCGAGCGAATTTGATTTGTTAAATGTCAACTGAGAGTTTGATATTTGCACAGAAAACAGGACAGTTTAGCCATTAAGCTGATATTCCTTATGGCATTTTGAGCTTTATACCTCCTTCATATTTGTAAATGACATCACCTGAAATGACAAGCAGCAAGTTTTCATTTCCAAGTAAGATATAGATATAGGTTTGGTGTCAAGTGCTAAACAGCTGTTGGGCCTGAAGACATAACACTTCGTAGCTGTTCACAACAGTTGTGGAGGACATGAATATGATGTAGACTCCCCTACTGTTCTGAATTTAAATTGATACTGAAAGGGTGGGTTTTTTTGGAGTTTGCTTTTCACCAATAGGTTCAAGTCTTCCACACCAACACGGGAGTAATGGAACACTCTTTCACTCTTAGTGTCTCTGGTTTTCCTCTGTCTCAGTCTTTCTCTCACTTTATCATCTCTTTCAGGGGACCCTTCAAATTATTTTCCCGTCATGACGGCAAGTCCTTAGCTTTGAAGGTATGGGAAACCAGAAGTTACTGTAGTGCTGCATTCATGATAATATGCTTGCAGTGGTTAACATCGTTCCCGCCTTTCTTAGTCTATAGTGAGCCTGTTTTTCCTTATCCCACTTCCTAAAGACATTCACATGCATGTATTGTATGTTTTGGATGTTAGGGTGGGAAGGTGTGTGGCTTGGGTTTGTTTTCTCTTTTTTTTTTCATCTCTTTTTTCAGTTGATGCAGCATTCCCAAATGGGGAAACCTTTTTTTTTTCTCTTACTCTATGAAAAAACATTCACATAAGAACATGAAAAACAATAACAAACAAAGCAAGGGGAAGGAGGCGTACGCATGCCTGTCTAGGTTAATTAGCTACATGTTGATTAAAATTCAGTGCTTTTGAACCTTGTGCTCTTGATAGCTCTAACTTGCATTGAGAGTGGATACATCGTCTTTATTCTTAATTGCAAACCAAAATTAGCATTCAGATTACTTAGAAGAGAAGTGGTGTGTAGACTGCGAGGGAAAATAAAGGCAGCGTCAACAAACGCTGATAAGGAAGCACACATGGTAAGAAGACTTACAGGGAGGGGTTGTAGGCATGTCCTAATATGACTAAAGCCTACAGTGGAATCAGTGGCTACTTGGAAACAATGTGGACTGAATATATTTATGATTCATTTTATTGGTAATGAGTTGGTAAAAAAAAAAAAAAAAAAAAAAAAAGAATTACAATCTATACTTTTGCCTAAACATTTTAGAGCATTTACATTTACATTATACATTCCCACAAATTAAAGATCTGGATAGTTTTTTATTCATTAAAGTGCATAGTGTTCAATATTATTTACCTTCTATCTTCAGTGTGTACAAAATGTGAATGACATAAAGAATGGGTGCAGCGTGTGACACATCCGTGGCTAGCGGTAATGAACGACAGCCCTCACAGAACGCTGCTCCAGCCTCAGCTCTGACTCACTCAGCCGACTAATAAAGATGACACCTGACAGCTAACAATGCTCGTCAAAATCCCTGCGATTCCTCCGGAAGACAAGAAGCTGGGCGTCTGCCTGCTCCTTCCCTCCCCACATCTGTCCGCCAGGCCTCTTTCTCTCTCTTTTTTTCTACTCAATCCTTTTTCTCTTCTCTTTGTCTCAGAGAACAACTTGAGGAGCATAAGCCTTGTTTTTCAAGCTTGGCCTTTGACTAATCCAACCACTTGGTGTATTATCGAAAAGCCCTGGCTGTTTTTATTTCACAGCTCCATGACTGACAGCTGTCACACTTATTTGTCTCCTGGAACCACTTGGGATGGAGATGGAGAGTGTGGTGCAGCCCAGTCATACACAAGCCATGGGGCACCTGTCGCCGGGCATGTCTGCACAAGGGCAAACAATAAACAGTGAATAAAAAAAAACTTGAGGGGTGGCTGTTGCTTCAGCTTTCGTTTTTTTTTGCCCCAGTGCTACCCACTCACGCCCCCGCTCCGTATGAGCGCCAACCCCCAGAAATCACTACTGTGGTTGGCCACAGGGCCCTACCCAATCTCGCCTGCCCTGAAACCACATGAGGGTGTGGTTCCGGCTGGGGACAGGGAAGCCATTTATTTTGGGTGCATCTCTTCTGACTGACTCATGTGTTGACTGGAAAATTGGCCTCGTGCCTCCAAACGAGATCAGCGTTCAATGGGATATCAGTCCATTGCCCTTAGAGGCCTCTTCTTCACTGTTTTGTTTAGTGTAAACTATCCAATACCTTCAGCCTGAGTGTGACAACACAAGCGATAAGTTAGGGATGCCATGTATTATACATAGTGTATTATTACAGTGTATTAATACAGTACAACCTATCAATATTAAGCATGCCCATAATGTGTAAGCAAAAGGAAATAGATTACTATGCTAAGTTTGCTTGCTCTTAAGACGAAAATGAAAAAGAGAGTTTAGTAAGATAAAGAATGTGCAAGAGTACTGTGAGAGTGTGAATAAGTGCTGTGGGTACCATCAGATGCAACAGCAGATGCTGAAGGCTTTGTGCTATCTCACAGCTTTGACAAGCCTGCTGCTTTGGCCATGAAAGCATGTTCCTCAAATAAAAAAGAAGACCCATGGAACTGCATATTTTTGCTTTGCTGAGCAGTTTTTAAATGGATCTGGATAATGAATCAAAGCAAAGAAAAAAAAAACTGCGTTATGGCTGATGCAATCAGTTTAATTATCATCTGACATTTGCTTAAAAACATAAATGAAATCTTTTTTTGTATTAGAATACAAAATACACTTAAAACACATAATGTGTATTTCCATTAATGGTAGCTTTCCAGAGTAGAATCGATGTCAGTAGATTATCCAAAAAGCCACGCGAGATATTCTGGCTTTGCTTTCTATTCTCATCACCGCGTGTAAAAATGTTTGCTCTGCATCAGCTTCACAAACGTTTATTCTACGTTTTTTGTGTTCCATGGGTACTAGTCTGGAGAACATTAGCTCTTGAGAGGCACTGACAAAAGGTCTTAAACATAAAGCTTCACAGCTGGAACATTCCAGATGGCGGGAGCAGTCAATAAAGAGAGGGGTGAGAGGCTCATAAAAACACATAAAAACATAAAACTCACCACCATAAAAACAGAGCAAAAACTCTAACAAGGCAGTTATTTATCTGCCTGGCAAGCCAATACTGGAGTGTCCATTTAAAACCATTGGCCTTAAATTAATTCTTCCTCAATATAATGTTATTAGAGGATGGAGGCTTTTTTTTTCAATTTTGCATAAATAACCATCCACTTTTGTGTGTGGTAATTCTATTGTTATGGAGCGATATGGCAATAATGCAATATTATTTAAATTCTCAGGAATGCAAGGAAAATTATACAACATATCCAGAGCAGTGCCATAGGCTCCAGTTGAAATCATGTGATTCATGGAAAATAAACACAGGAGACATGGGAGACTGCATGTTTGATGTTGGGCTATGATGGTAAAATGGGCGGGGGTAGGTTCCTTTTCCTTTGGTCATATTGTCGTATTCTATCATACATGTATGAATGGCTTCAAATGGCTTCACTTTCCCTTATGGAAAATGTGGCAGCAGCAGCTCTACATGAATTATCATTCCACGGTCTCGACAGTGCCGGGCTGATCTTGCACATCTTTTGGTTGGGGGAAGGCAAGCCTGTGCAGAGATGCACGCTTACCCATCATAGACAGGCTCTCCCACTAACAAAAGGCAGACGCTCTTTGCTTGCCTGTCCCCGCGCCTGGGACATGTGGCACGCTGACATTCCCGGCACCCACACTGGCAGGGGAACGTGCCAATTAGCGGCCATCTAAGAGAAGGGGGTTGCTGGCTAGGGGAGGCTCTGCAGAGGAAGGCTGGGTGGGGATGTATGGGTGGATGGATGGAGTTAGAGAGGGGTGGAGCAGTGGTACAAGCCCAGACCTCAGGAATGCCTCATGCTTAGACAGAAGGTGTAATTAGCCGGCTGTCCTTGGGTGTCCGGGCCACATCAACGGAAACCCCAGCCCATGGGTTTAGTGGCATTGGTGGACAGGGTTGTGACCTGCAGCGGCTCCACCCGGCACAGTTGAGACACAGCAAAGGCGACCAAGTCTGTGCTTCTGAAAGAGACTTTGGGGAAGGCTTTAACCAGATCTATGCAATCTTTCACTGTCAGAGTCCCAACACCCACTCACTCATCATATTTACTCCCTCATTCATGCTAACATGCTTGGTAAATGCACAGATATATGCAGACGCACTTTGCTTGACAGACCACCTCCCTCCACCACCATACTACCCTCCACACCTCCCCAGACTAAATCGCTGATTCTCCCTTGACAGCTGGTAGACAGTCCTTTAGGAAGAGAGCAACCAGGGTGGGGGAGGCTTGGGCAGCCAGGCTGTCTGCTCAAGCTTCTGGGCAAAATACACAGAGAATCATAATGACGTCCCTGCCTGTCTTCCCTTGTGGTGCAGGTGCCCTAATGTGGGAAAAGCAGGAGATTGGGGTGAGATGGGTATTGCATGTGGGTGGGACATGGATCCCCTCCAATTACTCAGGACATGGCCAATCCACAATGTTCTCCAAAATCATAACCTATGAACCTCATTTTGTCGCTAAAAAAAGGACATGGATATATAGAAAAATATTAGAGAGAGTAGGAGCTGCAGATTTAGAGGGAGAAATAAAGCAGAAAGATGAGAATTAAGTGTAAAAACAGTGTGACAATGATATGATGAAAAGGAGAAATTAGCTGGTGCTCAAATGGCAGTAACACAATTAAACATTGATCATTAGCAATGCACCCAGGTATCAAAGACAATTACTGTAAAATTGGTACTTATTGAAGTACTCTGTGAAAGATGGGTAATTATCCACATAATTGCACTACATACTGGAATTGTAATGTAATTATAATATAACCCTGGAAGAATGCCACCCAAAAGCAGTAGTAGTGTCTCACTGTATTGGCAGTTAGTTTTAGCAGTTGAACTGTTGTGAACCTCCTCTGCAGCATCCGCTCAACAGTGACCTAATTGAACAGCTGCTGGCTTGGCGGTCACTAAAGACATGGACCAACTGGGACAGATGTGTGCTGTGAGACTGGTGCCCAGTGCCTGGAACACAGCTCCTCACGTGTCCCTAAAATGTCAAGTACCATCGGTACCACCAAAAACACCACCAATAACGTGGTGGTGACTAAAGCCAACCATGCTAGGAAGCTGAATTGACAAATACAGGACTATATGACAGACATGTATGATAAATAGCATAGCATCTGCTGTTCATGTAACTGTACTTAATTTTAATTCAGCTTCAGCAAATTAAGAATGCCTCCATACAGGGTTACAGGATCTTATGGTGCAGGCAAAAGGAGGCTTTAGAGGATGGCTTGGAGCGAGGAAGACAGTTGTTATTGACCAAACAGCCACCATTCCTCTCATTAAGTTCTATTAATCCATTTACCCTTCACCGGTGCCTGACACAAAGCTTCTTACTGCTCACTCCTTTCCGAAGCTGAAATGACACAGGCACTGCAGGCTACATTGGAAGCCATGAGGTCATGTTGCTGATGATGGTGTTGGCTAAGGGTTTTGAGAGGGGATGGGTAGCGCCTCAAGGGCTGCAGACGAGAGAAGAGGAGAGGAAAGGAGAGGAGTGAAGGAGCAAGCCAGAGGGATTCAGGAGTGTGAGATATTCATTAGCAGAGTCAAGCTGACACACCCGCCCCCTCATAGCTTCTACCAAGGAGCCTGATCTGGACCTGTTATCATCTGAGATCAGCAGTGTGGGAGTGTTCATGTAGGTAAAGTAAACTAAGGCTATATGTGTACAGTATACAATAATTTATAATAGTTCCCCCATGCCAACTCATATCAAAAGTTTGAAAGAGCAAAGGTTAGAACAAGGTTTAGCAGTTGTATGATTTGGTTCATATAAATTCAGTGAAATCTCTCTTACTTAGTATAATTCAAATACATTTTTTGTGAGTTACCATGTTGGCACATACACTATAGTCACTATTCATTATTTATCTCTGCAAGACTACCATTGTACTGTATAACTATGCCAAAACACAAGATAAAATAAATAAATAAACACACTCACACACACGCACACACATGTAGGACTGCACATGAGCAGCTAGTCTAGCAAAAGCTTGTTCAGCAATTGAAGACAAATGCACCAGACCATCCCTTTGTGCACTGCCAAGCCACATCATTGTTATAAAACCACACTTCTTTTTTTATTAAAACCTTTACACAATGACAGAGGCTACAAAGTCAATTGCTGCCTGATTATCCTTTAGCAGCTTGCCAGGGTGCTTGTTAACACGTTCTAATGAAAGTTGGAGATTGCCAATCCGAAGAAGTGAGAATACTGTTATACTTTCAATATGAATTTCCAAATAGTCTTATGAAAACAATCATGTTGAAAACACTGCAGCGTCCAAGCTGAGATTTAGATTCAATAAGCAATGAGCCAAGCTTTGTGGAGACTTAGTATTCTGTATTAATTGTGTGTGACAGTGTATTTTGAATGAATCTGAATGGTTCAGCAGAAGTAGCAAGGTACATTAACTCTGCACTTGTCAGGCTTGTTTTGGCCCCTTAATCTTCAGGAAATACTTGCATTTTTTTAAAAATACCAATCCTCTATAAATACCACTCCTCTATGTTTTGCTTAAATCTTCCAGACTTAAGCAAAGAACTGGTCATTTGAATGTGGCTTTGCATTATATTGATTTAAGTATGGGATAAAAAAAAACAATAGGGCATGCTGTTATATGAAAATAACAGGATAACAAGATCAATAACAGGATGTTCTGAAGTGTTTTATACCTCTTATACAACAACACTTTGCCAACACTAACATTTTTTATTTATTAAAGAATGATATCATACATTTTAGCCATTTATAGTTACATTTATCATGTAGAACATCTGCAAAACATGTCAGTTGCTGTCATCACTTATGTGACAGCAGCTACAATAAACAGGCATTTACTCACTAGCCTCTCTTTCTTGGTCTCTCTTGAAGTTACTAAGACAAAAAAAATCAGTTTGTCATGTTACTGAAAAACCCCAAAGTCCTCTGACTTTCCTATGTCAGAAAACTTAAAGGAACTGCTTTACTTCTATTACAAAGCACTGACACTGGAGACTCCTTCCATTATCAACAATTACACATAAAATTAGAACATATTAGAACATAGTAACATTTTAGAAAGTAATGTATAGAATGCATTAATACTATATATTGTAGCCAAAACGTCTATCAAAACTGCTGTTATAGAAAATTAATCAGCATCTTCTGACAAATTAGATTCAACAGAGCTATGATAAAGTAAGTATGATACTGAAATATTCTCTGAAGAGAATTTCCAGACAATAGAGACTTTTAAAACAGGCTATAAATGAGCCGAACATCATTAGCTGTACCTATGCCAAAACCACACGCTTAATACACTAATTAGACTGTTTCACCATATTCATCATTCAACTTAGTTGATGTACAGTCGACCTCCGGCATATTTGGTGTGTGATGAAGTCATTATGAGCTTCATTGCACTAATTTAAATTTTTTGTCCAAGGTCAAGCTTGACAAAGATGTAATGTGACCCTTGCAGCCTGGGAGACAAAGACATGGATCACAAACCTCACACCTGATCATGAAGGACTAGCCTGACACAGCCAAAGAGGCCAACAACATGCATTTCTCAGACAGAAAATAGACTCTGCTGATATGAATTCAAACTGATTTAATCCACAGACTTATTTCCATTATAGAAGGAAAGGGTTTTTTTTTTTTTTTTTTTAGGATAGCTTGATCCCAGTGATAATAATGCTTATACCCAAACACCTATAAATATTACAATTAGCCATTAATATATTTGAGATTTAGATTCTTTAAAACCCACAGTCACTGTGCACTATAACACCCTCCTGCAAGCAGTTCCATTTCTTCCCAGTGTGTAAGAATGTAGGGCGCTCCATGTTTTATGCCCAGCCCTGGTACCTCTCCTCTTTGCGCTTATCTGGTGCTGGGGACCATGGGGAAGGACAAGTCCTGGCTGTCCTGGCTCTTGACAGAGGAAATAAATCACGGCGCACACCGGAGGATATCCTTCCAGGCTGCAATCTGGGAACTTCATTATCCCGCCCCTGCCACCAATATTCCTATGCATATCGGCTGTGATTGGGCCCAGGCCCCGCCGTAGTGTAGCCTACTTCTGTCAGCAGCTGAAGAGCGGGAAATCAGTCTTCCCACCGCAGACTGATAGAGCGAGGGCTTTGGAAAAGGATGACTTTGAATGAGCCAGGAAATCCTCTAGAAGATGCTGTACATGAAGAGATGTACTTGCAGAGGGAGATGGGAAAGACTGAGTGGGGTGGGAGCAAAATGTGATTTGAAAGAAAAATCCTTACTAAGCTTGCTGACTGTGGTCCTGTTATAAGTCTGTTTTATTTGTTTGCAGAGTAGGCAATGCTAGATGAGTTTAAACATACATTTTTGACCTCCTACAGCATGTTTTTTTGGCAAACTTATAGCCAAGGATTTGTTACACAAATTCTGATCATTGTAAGTAAATTCACATACTTATTTGATTTGTATTACGTTATAATGGTGTTCCATCTCTAACCACTTACCACAATATATATGGCGCTTTTCAAAAGTTCGTGTTTATGTGTGTATATACCGTATATCTGTGTATGTGAGTAAGAGAGAGAATGAGAGAGATCGTATTGTGGAACTCTATCATTAAAGCCTTTTGCATTACATTTGAAGACTTTAAAATGCAGCAGAAATTCCGGGCAATGTTCTGAGTGGATCGACTTTTGCTTGTACTCTACAGCTATTGATTGTATGCGTGTGTGTTTATGCATGTGGATGTGTGCTTGCTGTTAGTTGGCTCTATAAGTAGCGGGTAATGCTGTTGTTAAGTATGGAATAAAACATGATGTGGCGTGCTGCAATAGGAAAATAATCAACAATGGGGTAGGGTGATGCAGCTTGACGCGTAGTGGAGAATCAACTTCGGACCTCCCTGAAGTTCCAAAGTTACATTTATAGCTATTTATAGTAACATTTAATATCATAGAACCTCCATAGGACAGTTTATACCCCATTATCACTTTCATTATAGCAGATATAAACAGTGCAAAGTTCTCTGTCCTGAAGACTCTCCCATGGTGGAAAAATTCCTAACGGTTACAAAGACTTGACGGTGGAGACTCCTTTCATAAATTTTTAATAAACATGCTGTCATGGTGCAGAAACCTTCACCACATTACTGACTATATGTTTTTCTTTGTTAAATAACAAAACATTTTTATTTGTTTATTATTAAACTTAGATTATGTGGAGCATCTGCCTTACAAGTCCCTGTGAATTAGCTGTTAATATTGACACAATAATGTATTAGAACAAGTGATTAATATAAAATTGTCATTTGAATTACTGCCTGCACTACTCAGGGCTGCTGCTATAGAAAATTAACCATCTTACCAATCAGATTAAAGAATTCAGTGGAGCTGCAGTATAATATACAATAACATACTGTATACCAACTAAAATTCATGCTTCATTTGTAAATATCTGTTTGGCATGTACAAGTGAAATAAGAATTAGATGTGACCAAGAATATACAGACTTGCACAGATGAGAATAAAGGAAGAAATATATATATATATATATATATATATATATATATATATATATATATATATATATATATATTACTGTGTATTTTTCTTTTTCATTTCATCTTCACTTGCAGAATTGTTAGTCCAGCAGAAAAGGCTTTGCTGGTCTTGACTGTTCATCTGTGTCTTACTTTAATGAAAAATTGAATGATATTAAAAAGACAGAGATGGAATGGATTTATAAGTATGAATATGTCATAAAGTTTCCTATATAATTTTGCACTACCTTCCGTATTGCTGACATTAAAATAGTTTTCATTTGAAGGCCTAGTTCTCTATTGGAGAAGGAAATGAGCAGAGACACAGACAGGAAGATATTAATTTCACTGTAATCCATGAAGCTTTTTTTAATAAAGGTTGTGGGTGTCAGAGAGGCCTTGCCTTGCAAAGAGGTGCAAAAAGCTGAGATCAAGTATCATATTTTTCTAAAGTGTCTATTAGTCCTGGACCAAGTGTTAAGAATGGAGATTAAGTATAAGTTTTTGATTTTGAGATTTTGCAGGTTGGACCTAACAACAGGTACCAACCAGTCAAAAGCTGCATTACTTGTCAAAAACTTGTTTACTTTATTTACTGGATCTTCTCACAGACTTTGTGTTCGGACATTTACCATACAATATGTCAGAGATGACTCCACTTTATTAGACACATTAAACCTACACAGTAGCAACAGGAAATGACTCATTACGCTTAATATGAATAGAACATGTAATATATGCAACAATGTATTAATTTTGAACACATTCCCACTAATGACTGGAAAGTTCACTACTATGTGATTTACTGTACCTGATCTGAACAGCTTGCATGACCAAAGACTTCATACAGTTTTATTCTCCCACACAGCAAACGCCAACTTCCATTCAAGTACGCTCTGTTGAATATGCTGTTGTGTTGTTGTTTTTTTTCCTATAGTGCCTTCTCAACTTCTTTTTCTGTGAAGCCTCCTTGACTTCTTTTCCATAGCCCTCTCTGTGATCTTTATTCTTGGCCATTTTCATAGCATCAATTCCACAATCGCTCACCCAGAGGCCACAGGAAGAGATCAATCCAGCCACAGGAGAGCAGTAACCCAATCACATCGACCTTTTTCTCCCTTTGCCTCCCTCTCCTATTGGCTCCCTCGCCAAGCGGCCCACACAGGACCGAGCCAACACCGGGAACACATCTCTAAGGTGGCTTTTGGGTCAATAATGTTGTCAGCAGGAGGTGTGTTTGGTGTGCTGAGGGGGTGTTAGGAGAGAGCCATGGTTAACCTGGAGCTAAGAATTAGCAGGTATTCCGGGAATCTGACTCAACACTTACCTGGATCACATGACCTGCGTTCCGGGAATAGAAAGTCAGATGGGAAAAGGAAAGAGATGTGTGTTTGGGGAGGGAGATAAAGCTAGGGAGAGCATCAAACAGCCGAGCCAGGTATGGTGTGGGGAATCCTTTGGGTCTGGATGGGCTAATTAGGGTGAGCATTTGAGAAAGAAACACAGGTGTTTTAGCTGGAGCTGCTCGCCATATAGAGTAATGGCTGCTCCGTTACCCTGCACACCCCCAGTCATTTGTCGCCACTCTGTGTAGCCATGCATCTCGCTGCTCCATTTCCGTATGCGTTTCATTAATTCTTTTTATGTGCCTATTCATTCTTGTTATTTATTGCCCACACAATGTTAACACCATTAGCGGGAGACACAACCATGACTTTGCCTCTGTAGTCCTTACCTGAGCCATGGGGAGCCCACATAATATGGTTTATTGGGTCAAGGTGTTGTGTGAGGCAAAGACTCGGGACAAGGGTGTGTGTGCGTGTGTGTATGTGTGTGTGTGTGATAGAGAGACATGAACACAGTCTGCACTTATGGAGTGGAAAAAAGTCCTCATCACTTAGTAGTTAATTAAGTATGATAAAAAAAAATGTTTGTGTCATAGTGACATTTAAATATAATAACACTTGATTCCAAAGATCACACTTAATAACAGCAAGTTCTTTTCTATTCTGTCGCTGACAAAAATTCCCTTTTCTCCATACTTTCGCCAGTTTAATAATGAATAGCACATCTCATGTGATATTTATGCCCACAAATCGACAGAGGGTTGAGAAAGAGGGGAAACGAGAAACACACACACATACACACACAGTGAGAAGTGCATACAGACAAACTAACTCAAGAGGAAGGATGCAAAAATGTGAGAGGCAGTGAAGAGAAGACGCAGCGTGTGTGATAGGTGGAGAGTGTGTGTGAGAGAGAGAGAAAGAGAGAGAGAGACAGACAGAGAGAGAGGCATAAATGGAGCTTAAGTGCTAGTGTTCAGGCAGAGAAGACGAAAGAAGAACACTCAGAGAACAGAAAACACTCTCTTCGATCAGGCCCTGTTCCAAACACTCATCCAGTGCTCACCTTAACTAAACCTTTAATAAAGAAATGCCTCTTCTGAGTCAGCAATATACAGTAGTTCTACATTTTCATTTCATCCGCATTAGCAAAAACGAATGCTTACAGTGCGTTCCAGTTGCAGGACAGCTTCCTAAGCAAGCAGCATTTTTATGGACCCACTGAGGTGCTTTATATTGGCCAAATTTTAAATCAGTGTAGGCAATCCCACAATCACTAACATAACACAGCTTATGAAGCTATCTTATGCAGCTAACACACAGTAAATTAGCCAGCTAGCTGTTGTTCAGTAGTACTCTGGTTATGTTCTATACAGTTTGAGTTCGTCATGTTCTCTGTAAATAGTTTGTTATTAAGCTATAGCTTGTAAAACTTCTCCTCTGTTTGTTTTTTCTGTTCTCAGGGACCAAATAGGCTAGCAAAGCCGTTATAAAAGCACAGGTGAGGGAAAAGAGCAGTTCACAGTGGACAAATACTTATTTAACCACAAAATATCAATACTGGTTAAAATATAATAGTTTTCTTATACCTTTAGAGAGAGGGTGTCTGACTGTGTTGAGGGACAAGTGAAATAAGCTAAAATAAGCTAATATATGCTAACTAGCCAACTTGTTAGCAGAAATGAAAAGTAATTATAATGTGGTAAACATTATAATTACTTTTCATTTCTGCTAACAAGTTGTAATATGTAATATATATGGAATATACATGAGTATATACAATACATCTTATTCTTAAAATGTTCCATTCTTCCATTATCAATTCTCATAGCAATGTCAGCAGCAGACACATAGCTCCTGTCGGTTCGAGATTCATCCTGAGGTCATTTAGCGAGTGATGTGCCTCACTAAATGATGTCTAAACTATGTTCTAAACACAGTGTCTGACAAGAATTATTTTTAGCTAAAATGCTGTCCAGTCAGGCAGTTACTTTATAAGGATGGAGGTACTAAAACAGCTGCATTCACAATGAAATGAACCTGAAGTTTGACTCAGTTGGTAAAACAAATCACCTTTTAACTATTTGATATATTTTTAGGAAAAGATCCTTTTAAAAAGATTCTAATTTTAATATTTTTTAAATTTTAATATTTTTTAAAAGATAAATCTATGAATCAGAATTTTAAGACATCAAATACAGCATCATCTTGTAAACTGTAATCAGTAAAAGAATATAAACAGTCATCATCAATATACTGCTTTATTGTTGTTTATATTACAATTAAATACACCAGTAAATTCCAAAATGAATTCAAATTCTAGCAACAGTAGCTAAATTTGGAATCAATCTTACTGTTGTTTTCTGTTCAAATGAATCAACGTCTGGAGACAGATGCTAAGGAGCCTAATGGTGTGCTATTTTCTGAGTAAAAAGGCAAAAGGTGTATTTTCCGAGTAAAAGTGCAAAAGGATAAATATAATGTGACAACATATAATAATTTTAAACTTTTTTATACAAAAGGTTTTGAGCTGGTAGCACTGTGGCTAGAAATATTGAAATTGTTGTAGTACAAATTAAAATAATGAAAGCCTAGCACTGACAGAAAAGTCAATAATAATAATACTTCCAAGTGTTAAAAAAGTGTTAATCTTTATAAATGGTACAATTCGTCAATCTAACTGTGAAAAAAAGATTGCTGTGAGACACAGGTGTAACTTTTTTCTTGGTTTTCCTAGTTTTCCTTCCTGTACACTGACACATTGTACAGCCCTGAAATAGGTCTTTTCAAAAATGTTTGTCCTTCCCATGCCTGTGTGGGTTTTCTCTGGGTTCGCTAGTTTCCTCCCACCTCTTAAAAACATGTCCGTTGACAGATTGGCTACATTAAATCGTCTCTAGGTGAGAATGAGCCTCACGATCAGTGTTCATGGGATAGGCTCCAGATCCACTACAAACCTGACTAGCATACAGCACTTACTGAAGATGAATGAATAAATGTATGCATGATTGCTTGCATGTACTGTATATATAGAATTAATTCTGATTTGCTAGTATACAGTATAATCTAATATGTGAACTATATAGCAAGTGTGGTTTTATTGATTAAGCAGACTGGAATATATTAAATTGCACAGCTCAATTGATTTGAAAAGTTACAAAGGATAGGGTTAGAGTTAGGGACATAGTTATTGATTATACTTCTCACAACTTCATTCATATGAAATCAAACAAAATTTAACCACATTGTCCTTACTAGCTCAAATTCAAACTTTTTCATGAGATCAGGGTGTAATCATCATTGTTTGATTTTTGGTTTCGTTTGCAGCTTGCTCCATTTGGAGCACACTTCACAAACCCACGTTGAAGAGATGTCTATAGAAAGAAACACATCAGACGCTCCTCAGCTGCACCTTGACTACAGTAACACGTTTAATTGACATTCAGTAATGGTGTCAAAAGCGCTAGCAGGCGCACAATTACGCCAATGAGAGGTCTGAAGCTTCCTCCAGTCGCAGGAGTTGTGACATCTTGACATAGCCCCAGCAGTGACACAGTGCTGATCAGTAGGTATTTCATCTCCCCGGTGAACACTGTTCATTTGCACCCCATAAGAGTGGGCTTGGGAGGGGAGCATCAAGCTGCTACCAAAC
This sequence comes from Pangasianodon hypophthalmus, assembly GCF_027358585.1. NCBI lineage: Eukaryota > Metazoa > Chordata > Actinopteri > Siluriformes > Pangasiidae > Pangasianodon > Pangasianodon hypophthalmus. The sequence continues at coordinate 9,498,979 of NC_069733.1, read as the reverse complement.
TTTACTTTTATTTCTGAGTTCACTGAAGTCAGCTGTTTCATGCTTTTTTTTTTTTTTTTTTTTTCATCGCACCATCTGTGGTTTCTAGAAGTAACTTTCTGGAAGGATACAGAACTATCTGGACAGTTTAGTGTTAATCTGAATCCTGAATTGCTGTTTAGTTCAGCGCATCCTTTAAATTATAAAAGTATGTCAACTGTCAAATTATTTAAAAAAAACTGAATTTGAAATATTTTAAATTCACCAAATTTAAAGTTAGAAAGCTACTTTGAATTGATGCTTTTTGCAATGTAGAAAGTTGCTAATATAATTATATACTATATGCTGTATAGTATTTGTTTACTGCTAGTCCATTTTTACATTTCTGCCCATGCTTCCTTATATTATTAATGCATATTTCAACTACTAATCAATTAGAATGCATGATTTAAACACATCCATTGCTGCTGAAAAGCCCGTACAACCTGCGTTAATGAAGTGTCTGATCCTTCTATCACATTTATCATCAAGCATGTTAAGTGAACTATAATCAGTGAGGTGGCATCACATCAGGGGTGCTGAAGCTCTGTAGGTGAGTGAATTGGTGGTAATCAAAAACCAGGTGTCACTTTTTATTATCCCTGCACATAGGTCATTCTGGAGAGGAAGACCTCAAGGTGCATTGAGGAATGCGAGAATAAAAGGTGTGCTTCCTTTCATGCAGCTTACGCACCCACACATTCAGCATGAGGTTGCTGGGTGTTAAACAATGTGCTGGATCAATGATCAAGCAGCATTGGATGATGTTATGCATATAATTCCATATGGTTATAAATTGTTCAAAAGTTTTTGAACACCTGGAGCTTCTTATGTTTTATTACAAGTTAAGCATTGTTATTGCCAGAGACCACAAAAAATAATACAGAGTAGCAATTAATAAGGAAATCTAAAAACTTATTAACTGCTCACTCTCAGATCCTAATGAGACTTTAAATGAGTACTGTATTAAAGATAAGCGCATTTGCAGGGTAAAACCGTTAAGCCTACAGAAAAACAGACTCAGACAGTGCTAGGAATAACTCTATAACATACATGTTGGTGTGTGCCAGTGCTTAATTAGAGTGATTTTTGGTCTTTTCTTTCTTTATATTTTATTAGATTAGATCTGTTCCAAAAAAATAAAGTCTTTGATTCACCTACTGTATATCTCTTCCTTTGTTAGATTTTCACATTTTAGGAGAATTTAAATTGAGGTCATGTAAACAAAAATGTTAAAAAAGAATCTAGGGTGTTAAAAAAACTTTTGACTGAAACCTCGTTAGCAGGATTGGACTGCTGAAAATTTGTCGTTTCTCAGTTACTCAAAGCTGACTTGTCTGATTTATTGTAGATTCATAATCTCAACCTTGCTCAGAAGCAAGCTCATTATAGACAAGATTTGATCATCCATTTACACGGTTTACTTTTAAAGTCCTCCATTTTGCTATTTCAAGATGGCAAATTTAAGAAACAGTTTGGTTTAATAACATTTTGGTTATTTGTGTTGTACAGTATATTCACTAAAGAAAACATGCCACACAATTGATTCGATAAACTGAGTAAGCAGGTTGCAGCTTAGTTCAAGTAGTTGAAGTTCTCCAAGTACAAGTCTCCACTATGGATAGAGCCGTTTAGTAAAAATGTACTCTGTGTTGCACATATATTTTGAATTTTCTATAATTGATAGTCAACTTTGACTAAAACTTTCACTCTTGCACTATAAGACAGTTTTTTGCACACTACTCTCCTCTAAAAGCTGCTAAGCATTCCTCCAAGCTGCTAAACATATTTTTACATATAACGTCCATATTTTGTCAACTAGATTCTATTCTATTTTTTTTCCTATTTTATTCATTATATTCTGCTTTTATTATATTCGGCTTTTATTATATTCTGTTTTATTTTGTATCACTGTTGCACTGTGGGACAAAGCACTAAGGAAAAACATTTCACTACATTAATACATCACATGTATGTAATGTTTGTGACAAATAATGAACCTTGAACCAACTTAAACTAAATCACACACACACACACACACACACACATACACTATATTACCAAAAGTATTCGGTCACCCATCCAAATGATCAGAATCAGGTGTCCTAATCACTTGGCCTGGCCACAGGTGTATAAAATCAAGCACTTAGGCATGCAGACTGTTTTTACAAACATTTGTGAAAGAATGGGCCGCTCTCAGGAGCTCAGTGAATTCCAGCATGGAACTGTCATAGGATGCCACCTGTGCAACAAATCCAGTCGTGAAATTTCCTCACTCCTAAATATTCCACAGTCAACTGTCAGCTTTATCATAACAAAATGGAAGAGTTTGGGAACAACAGCAACTCAGCCACGAAGTGGTAGGCCACGTAAACTGACGGAGAGGGGTCAGTGGATGCTGAAGCGCATAGTGCAAAGAGGTCGTCGACTTTCTTCACAGTCAATTGCTACAGAGCTCCAAACTTCATGTGACCTTCAGATTAGCCCAAGTACAGTACGCAGAGAGCTTCATGGAATGGGTTTCCATGGCCGAGCAGCCGCATCCAAGCCACACATCACCAAGTGCAATGCAAAGCGTCGGATGCAGTGGTGTAAAGCACGCCGCCACTGGACTCTAGAGCAGTGGAGACGTGTTCTCTGGAGTGATGAATCACGCTTTTCCATCTGGCAATCTGATGGACGAGTCTGGGTTTGGAGGTTGCCAGGAGAACGGTACATTTCGGACTGCATTGTGGCGAGTGTGAAATTTGGTGGAGGCCCCTTAGTTCCAGTGAAAGGAACTTTGAATGCTTCAGGATATCAAAACATTTTGGACAATTCCATGCTCCCAACCTTGTGGGAACAGTTTGGAGCGGGCCCCTTCCTCTTCCAACATGACTGTGCTCCAGTGCACAAAGCAAGGTCCATAAAGACACGGATGACAGAGTCTGGTGTGGATGAACTTGACTGGCCTGCACAGAGTCCTGACCTGAACCCGATAGAACACCTTTGGGATGAATTAGAGCGGAGACTGAGAGCCAGGCCTTCTCGACCAACATCAGTGTGTGACCTCACCAATGCGCTTTTGGAAGAATGGTCAAAAATTCCTATAAACACATCCTCAACCTTGTGGACAGCCTTCCCAGAAGAGTTGAAGCTGTAATAGCTGCAAAAGGTGGACCGACATCATATTGAACCCTATGGGTTAGGAATGGGATGGCACTTAAGTTCATATGTGAGTCAAGGCAGGTGACCGAATACTTTTGGTAATATAGTGTATATATATATATATATATATATATATATATATATATATATATATATATTTTTTTTTTTTTTAATCTTTTAGTGTTCTCCTGTAGCATTGTTCTTAGTCAAAAGTCAAATGCTGACTTGCTGATCATAGTTTTGAGTCTTGATATATTTATCATTTCCTGTTAATACAGAAACAAATATCTCAGTCAACTCAATCCACTTATGTGGATCCAGTTTACATCTGCAACCAAGGAAGCAAATTAACCCATTTTTAATTGTCACAATTTCCAAATCTGGTATACGTCATCTCATCTCATATTTGTTAAAAGATGTATTAAAATTGTGGCTCTAATCTGTTTGGGCCTACTGTGGTTAATCTAGTATTAAATACGTACATAAATCGTTAAATACAGAACTGTTTTGGAATAATAGGTACACGTTGAGTATATTTGTTTTGAGTAGGATCCCACTAATGCCACTCAGAGCCAAACCTAATCCCATCCATTTAGTGTTAGTGATGTGCCCTATTTACCCTTAATGGCAGTGGATGTATTGTCCATTTTGGCAATGAGTTTGATGTCCCAGCTACAACAGGTTGGAAAAAATAGAGCCTCTTGAGTTGGTCTTCCAGCCACTCAACAGTAAAGGGACCTCATTTCTCTCCAAAAGTGCATCACACAAAAAGTCTAATCCATATACTCTTAAAAGCACTAAGCAATATGTTGACCATTCTGGCATGGATTTCCATGAAAGAACGAAAATTTTTTAATGTGGTTTAAATAAATGAAAAATAACAGTTCATATAGCTTATTTAATGTTATTTCTCTTCCTGATAGAATGGAAAAAAGGTTTATGACCATTTTTAATACAACACCTACATATGGCATTACTTTACATCTGCACAGGTACATTTACATTTTTACCTTATTATATTTATTTTTATGATGCTCATTAAATTCAGTAAATGTTTTTCTTGTCAGAATGGATTCTGTCAGTCCTTCCACACTCCTCTGCTGTGGAACTATCAAACAGTCTTCATTTCAACATTCGAACATAAATCAAAGCGCTCTGGCTAAGGCTTCCAAAAGAACTTCCACAAAATGTCCATTTAGAGGCACAGAGCCCATGTTTGTCTGGTTAGGACACATGCCCAGAGGCTAGCTGCCTCCCTTAACACTGGTGTTGTCTTGTACGGCAAGAAGAACACTCTGTACCCACAATTCATTTCCCTCTGAGTCACGCCACCCTGTTGGCGGCCTAGCCAGTTTGGCATTGACACGAACAGTCTCCCTGGGCTTTCGCTCAGCGTGAATGGACATCTATTTTAGCTTCTCAGTGGACCTGCCAATTCACCTGGGCTTTAGATCTCATTTTACCGCCGTGCTTTAACGTGCCAATGTCTGTCATTTTACTGACAGAATACTTCACCAAAGAGGCAGTCCTGTATGTTTCTCTATGTCCACACATGTTTCTGACACCTGAGGAGATGTTTTGGTGGGATTTCTTCAGTCGGTTTGATCCTCAGCCACTATTCAAGAACTGCAACTCATCTTCCAGCACACATATACTTCATGATGGAGAAAGAAAATCTAGAAACAGTTGCTCAGAAGAGGTGTGACATTTTATTCTACCTACACGCTGAGCACAAATAGATCTAGAGTATGCAGTTGCTTGCTAGCTACCATAGTTGTGGTGAAAATAGTTAACAGATGAATACGTTTGTGTAAAACGAGTTTATCCTAATTTGTGTAATTTCAGAACTTTGCCCATATGTCATCATTTCTGAACAATAATACAAACAACGGATACGAACGGATTCGTAAATTCATTCGTAAATCATTCGTAGGAGCATTTACACAACAAATTTGGTATTCATGAAAATCCTGTAAGTTCAGAAAAATGCTTGTATCTTTCTCATGCTCCTGAGTGTATGTATATTTATACATAAGAAGACTAATTAATGTAAACCTCAATCGATCAGCTTTAAATTATATAATTTCAATGAGTTACTTCACTTTTATATGCGAATTATGTGCGAATTAATTCAAGTTTAAATTATTTCAATTACACACACAAAATATTAATGTAAACCAGTCATTTCATATGAACAGCATTAACTAAAGAAATAATAAATATGAAATCATTCAAGAAAGCAAGCCAACACAAAGCCATAAATTGAAATAAATAAGACCAGGCATTCAATTAAGAAGAAACACAGCTGTATAAAAGATAAGGATGACACACTGCAATGGCTCAGTGTATAAATTGAGTCTGAAGATGCCACTGCATCTTCTTTTAAGTGCAACACTTCATTTGAGCCAGCACTAGGTGACCGATAAGTGACCGATCTGGGAAGTTGCAAGCTGCAATCTGCTGTATAGTGCTGTGTCTCCCTAGTGTGGTGCGGACCATCCACTTCCTTATGACACACGCCTTTCTGCTTTTCCAACACAGCATCGGGGAGGGCACGAGGGATTTCTCACTGAGAGTCACTGAGACATTTTCATCAACATACGCCCGCAAGTATGAAAACTTTTGCAAAACATTCCAGCATTTCCAAAACTTTTGTAAATCCTGCAGACATTTTTGGGTCAATTTGGCTTTCACAAGCATTTACACTCAACTTTATTAAAATATTGATAATTGAGGCCCAGTATAATTAAAATACATTACATTTCTACTCAGACAGAGCTTAGGCAACAGGCCTAGATATGTGTTCTTGCACTGTGTTACTGTCATTCTCACTACCTTTCAGCAACCACTTTATCCTGGTCAGGGTCAGGGTAGATCCAGAGCCTATCCTGGAAACACTGGGCAGAACACAGGGAACCAGTCCAACGTAGGATGCAACACACACACGCACACACTGATGGGCATTATCTTAGCCAATCCACCTACTGGCATGTTTTTGGGAGGTGGGAGGAACAAAGAGAATCCAACCAGAAACCCATGCAGAGCTGGGGAGAACATGCTCAGAAACTCCACATACACTGTCACCCAAGCTCAGAACCAAACCCAGGACCCTGGAGCTGTGAGGCATTGATGCTACCCACCACTGCACAGCCCAAATTCTTTTCGAATACAAGCCAAGACCACACCTTCCACAATAAACAAATTTACACTTTAGGTCATTTCACTGATGGAATCTCTTGATTTCGAAAAGATTACATGCAAATGAACTATGACAATCATGATTGAATAAAGAGCTTATTGGTCACATGCATACTCTAACTTTTCTGCCAAGAATCACGACCAGATGTGAGGTTTCTTTGTTACCCAGGTGATAGTGCCACTTAAAAATGTGCAGGGACAGAACATCTAAATATAAATAGTCATGTAAATAAAGGAGTAGAAAAATTGTCATTTTCAAGGTCTTCAAGCTTCTGTATCTTATATCAAAAACAGCTTAATTAAGAAACAACTAATTAGGTCGCATTTACAAATACCACAATGTCGACAAAAATGGCCTTCTTTACGAAACAGTGATTATTTTGAGCAGCAGGTCCCTATATGCAGGAGAACAGGAATTTTGACTTGACCTGAAAAGTACTGGCTTAATTTAGCTCTATTTAGCCATTGGGCTCTTTTAGTTGGGGGATTTCCAGTTCTTGGCCAGCTCCATTAGCTAACGGGAGCTCAGGAAAGATGGTGGTCAGGAGGTTAATAAGTGGATGACCATTCATGTTTACTATTCTCATATCCTTTGGGATCTCTGACGAGGAACTCATCCACGGTCCCACAAAAAATCCCAGTGAGATCCACTCCTACGCAGCAAAAGACTTCCCAACAGAGTAAGATTTAAGACCAGGGCCATTATGTTTCACTCCCTCTGCCTTGAAAAAAGAAACTATAGTACACTTTTAAAGCGAGATAAATGCTGATGCATTTCAGTTCCATTTTTTAAAAACAACTATGTGGATCAGTGTATGAAAAAAATCCTGCACACTAAATTAGTAAATACTTACATCAAAGTAAGACAATAGTATTTAGTTAATAAGGCGTTTGAGGTATTTGAAGTAAATCACAGTCTTATTATTCAGCAGTTGCACAATAATGAGTCTGCTTTTCTTTTTATTCCATTCCAGTTTTGCTGCCGAATACGGAACAGTTCCATTTATTCATTTCGATGATTTGTTTAAAAATAATTTCAACCGAGTTCTAAAGGTTTTAGATTAGCAGAAAGGTTTCCGAAAGTTTTCTGAACTTTTGATGCCTGGATGTTCCGAGAACGTTTTATATAACATTCCTACAACACTGATGATCTATTTTTAGTTGTAGGAACCTGAACACATATATTTAAATATGAACACTGTATGAGCAACATTCTAAAAACATTGTAAAGCAATGTACAATTACATCATATTTTCAAAACATTGCAGGAAAGTTATTTTTGTAACAACCTAACCTTCTTAGAACCTGTCAAAATATGCCTGAGCATTTGGATTATGTTCTTAGTTTTAAAACTGTGAATGACTCTACATTCTCAATTTACACTATCACTATCTGTTAAATTCAGTAGGCTGGCCAGGAAATAACACATATTGAGAGTTATTCCTGTCTTTACAACAGTTCTGCTGGCTGCTATAATACAGTTACAGTTGACCTAATATGTTTGTTGCTGTGGTTTTCCTTATATGGTTCAGATAAAGTCGTGTAATATGAGTGTGTAGAGTATGTGGATTTCTCACACACAATGTTCAGTCCTGATTCTGATCAGATTTTGCACAGTGGGCTCCTGGCATCTCTCAAATCCAGTGTAACTTGATAAATAGTTGGCTATTTGTCACAATGTGGCGCAGCGCTGATATGCAGAAAGTCTCTGCCGTGGCCTCCCAGTGTGCCCTTCTGCAAAGCTCGGGTTCATGGGAATGGCTAATGGGAAGTAGTGCGGAGCCACTTCCCACAACCATGAAACAGCTGTAATCCTTAACCCCCTAGACAAACACACACACACACACACACAAATAGTCATTTATGACTATTTTCTGTCAAATATATAAAGTATTTGGAGATTTATTAGTGGATCAATGTGCACATCCTAGAAAAGGAAAAAAAGACAATTAAAAAGACACAGCATACAGTACATACAATACATATAAACTCAGTCATGCTTTCACATTCATACACATACACACACACATACACAAGCCCAAGCATGCTCTAACACGGGTGCAAAATTTATGACGCTTCCATTGCAGTGTCCTAGATCGGCTCAGTGCATTCATCACCTGAGCCCTGCAAAGGAAGTGCTGAGGCCACTAGTCGTCATTCGGCCTTGCTCTCACTTCACCATGGTACTGCTGATAAAATAAACAGTACTGGACTGGGAATGCTGGCAAAAGAGCCAACCTTCTCTTGTTCTCTCTCTCTCTCTCTCTCGCTCTCTCTCTCTCTCTATCTCGGCTGCTGTGCTCTCAAAGGGGCTGTAATCCAGAGAATTGGGTTGCTGGCTTAAATGAAAAGAGGTCGAGGGTTGTCTGAGCATTCACATCTCCGTGGACTAAGGCTGAAGCCGAGACTATTGAGAGGAAGTGGTACCAACATTAATCTCATTAACTTCAGCGCCGTCATCGTTTTGCACCATGCTTATTCTCTACTCTAGCTCAAAGCATTACGCACATAGAGCTGAGTGTTGTAGAATGTGTGAATGTTGAGAATTCAGGCTTTTTATAATTGGGTTCTGGCATTTCACTATAATCCAGGATGGACAGTACTTCTGATATCTGTATATTGTAATATGTATTTAATGGTTGGGATAAAATATGTATGTAATATGTAGCAAAATGCTTTTGTTTTGAGTATGTGTTGTTTTAAATACTCACTCAACTGATTCTGGTGAATTTTAGAGCAATTTTAAAAACAGTTCTCTGTTAGCACCTTTATTGGTGAACAGTCCATGTTTAAAATCAGGGAGAAAGTGTAATTGGCTAGCTAGCCTTACCTGCTAGCTAGTATCCAGCTCACATGCTAGCAAAAAAACTCAACTCAGATCAATCAGTCAGTGTTGGAACAAATCAGTCAGTGTTGCTCTGCTAGTACCTTTGTTGGTCAACACTTTATTGACTAGTTTGTTTCCTTTACATCTGAAATACTGCAAAAAAAAAAAAAAAAAAATCACTGGTTGTTATTGAATGTATTATATGTGTTCAAAAGACTTCACATGGTTAGTAATGTCATTTATTACTAATAGTGTTTGCTAGCTAGTGAGCTGGATGCTAAACCTCTAAGATATTGCGGCTATGCTAAAAACAAAGAACAAAATTATTACAGTATGCTAGCATTCATAGAACAGCAATACATTAAGAACCAAAGAGACAGTATATGATCCTTTTATGGTTTACCTGACACCTAGTGTTAGCATTAGCTTTCCACCAGAATGCTAATATTTCCATTCTGTGCATTACCTCCACTACCTACCAACTGAAATGGATCTGTTGTTTCTCTAACAACACTTATTTAGTTTTTAATACATTTTAAGTTGCCTTTTTTTTTAGTTTGATGTATTTTTGCGCAATGCTGACAACAATAAACTAGCAGCATGTATGAGCTAAATTATCAAAATGGGTCAACACAGCACCCTGTGAAATATCTAAAATACCCTCTCAAAGGCAACCTAAGCATATTTTTCAGCCAAATTACAGATGGTATCTGCTCTTTTGACTCTTTTTCTCTACAAAAATAAACATACAGCATCTGTCCACTCTAGTCATTCACAACTCTGAGTCCTAGGTGCACGATCTCTCCAAACAAATGTGGCGAGGCATGAGACTCATCTAAGTTGTGTCATTAAAGATGGTCAGCAGAGAGGAGCCCCGATGCCACCCAGTGTGAGTTAGTCACAGCTGAGAGAGCTGGAACCGAATCCCCTGCTGCGAGCGACATGTGTATAATGAGAGGTGAGGAGAGTGAGCTACACATCCAGCCTGAGTACCACAGGCTAGAGACAGGCTAAGGTAATTGAGTAAACACCATCAGAGGCAGCGAGTGACACTACAGCCCTGAACCCTGCATGCTGGAGATCAAATGACAGCAGGAAGTCATTTAGCAGTTGTATTATATAACAAGGAGGTGGTAAGACCCGGCTGTGAACATGGTGAGCTCGTTATATCATGATGTGTGATGACTGGCCGCTTCTGTGAGGATACACACAATATGCCTCCCTATCAAACAAAAATTTCACACAAGCTTTCCATTTCATTCATTCATCTTCAGGAAGTGCTTATCCTGGTCACGGTCATGGTGGATCCACAGCCTATCCTGCGAACGCTGGACATAAGGAAGAAATATATCCTGGATGGGATGCCAGTCCATCCCTGGAACCATGGAGGGAGGTGAGAGGAAACTGGAGAGCCAGGAGGAAACCCACTGAGACATATGGAGAACATGCCGAACTTCCTACAGACAGTTACCTGAGCTCAGAATCGACACAGAGACCCCGGAGCTGTGAGTTGGCAATGCTACCACCATGCTGCTGACAAAATAATGTGTTCTGAACCGCCTCAGAGGACACTATTTTGTATTTAGTAACCGTTACAAAGGATGTCCTTTCTGATGTCCTCAGAATGTTCTATCTTGCTGGGAACATTTACGATACATAAGACCAACACAAAGCCAAGTGTATATGTTGTTAAGTGTCCTCTCAGTATTATAGCGTATCAGTAACATTCATAAGACTACCAGTCTATCTAATATTTTCTGCATAACTTTATGCAGCAGACGAAAATGGACATTTGTGGGGATTTCCCTATTTCACTGGGAAGGTCGTCTGGGCAGTGGCTTTGATACACCAACATTTGATCCATAAAGTTTGACAAAAATAATCTTTTCCAGCCATAACTCACAAATGTCACTTTCAAAGACTGCTATGTTTATAGACCATGGAGTGTCAGACTATAAATGCCCATCACTGAAATCCTTCTTAAAAAGCACAAAATGCTTGAGTCAAGCAATGTTTTGTCAGCTCTGATGTCAGGTCCACCCCTCACTTGCATGCTTCCCACTTCCCACTGTTTTGGACATGTTCGTGTCTAATAGCATTTGTCTAACAGCATTAGTTTGTTAAAAAGAAGGCAACAGAACCAGCATTCCTGAGAGCAGAAGACTTAATAATATCTTCATTTTGGCTCTTTAATACCCCAAGAGGAGTGCAAGTTCTGGTTCTTTTCCCATCATATTGTTTGCATGAAAGGAGCCTTAAGGTTGTGCTGCCTACACGTGCACACAAAACACACACTTTCTCATCCAGCAGCAATGTGGCATCAGACATGGAAGCCGTGAAGCTAGGTGAGTCAGACTCTGAGGTGGGTGGCATGAGGCATGAGTGGGTGGATGAATACACTTCCATCCCCAGGAAGCGCTTGTGTCAGGACATAATCCTGATACGCAGATCAAAACACCTCAGCCTACATCAATAATGTCTTTGCAACAGGTTTCTTTGTGAATTAAAGCTATTAGACGCCTGTGTATTAGCCTTAATTATAGCAAATGAGGAGGCATTGGGAGGATGAAGCAGGAATGAGCTGTAAACTGAAACAGGGAACGTTTTAGAAAAATTCTAGTCTGTAATGCAAATATCACTTTGAAATACGTAGTTCAATTTAGACACAAAAAAAACCTCCATTGCAGTTTCCATCGAAGATTAGAATTGCAAAATCCTTTAACAAGAGGTCTTAAAATGTCTGACTTCATCCAATTGCACAGAGACACACAAGATAAACAAGTTAAACTGAATTGGAGTAAATAAACAGCCTGTACATAAGGTGTAAGCTTCACAAGAGAGAATGTAGAGAGAGCACTGACAAGCGAGTGCGCAACACATTTTATATCTGTTAGAGTCAGAGGGATGACAGCAAGAGTCACGATTAAATCAACCTGACATTGCATTTGCTAACCTTTAGAGGTAAGTAGGCCCTTTTTCCAGCAGTGAAATGATGATGTATGTCCTGGCCCTTTTTGTAAGTAAAGAGACTCGAACATGTGCCTGTAGTGATGGATTAACAAGGGTCTGATTGTTAGGAACAGAAATGTGCTCTGACAGCCTAAAGTGACTAAGTAACATTGCATGCGTGCAAAGCAGGGAAAATGCATCAGGCTAATCTTTTGAACATGATTAGCACATAATGTAGCTGTCCTAGAAAGAGTGATTCACCATTTTGAGGCAGAATATCTTAAGGCCATGTGATTTTTCTTCCGTTCTAAAAACACGGACGATAAGGGTTCGCTCTGTGAAAGTTCCCTCTTGACATTTCAGGTATGAAAAGAATAAAGGTCATTGATAGTGCGTAAGCAGTGATACCAAATCAAAACTCTTATTATAAGTCAGATATTTCTCATATGCTCTGTGAGCTTGCTTGAGATCATGTTTTTAATGAGAAAAATTCGTTTTCTAGCTCATGTATTTGTATGTATGCAGGGTTCAGTCTATTTTCTAATGAGTTATTTTGCTAATGAGTGACTACCAGAGACTAATGGATGGCTAATAGAATGGCATGACTAGGAAAAATAAGTCAGGATCTTGAAATTATAAGGTTGTATCTTTTGTCTTTTTCTGACTCTTTTGTTTTTTACTCTGACATTAGTGCTGGGTGCAAGACAAATTGCAGGTGTATATGTTCATTCTAATGCATCATTGTTTCTATGATAACATCTAACTGACAGGGACTTGTTGTCAGGCAGCAGATACAGACACAGATGCAGGTAAACAAAAGCTTTATTAAGCAAGCTTGCAGGCTAATCCAAAACGTGAGACAAAAACAAGGTCAGTGAACAAGTAAAGGTCAGGCAATGTACAAACAGCACAAACTAGGCTAGGCAAAGAGCAAAGACAAGGAAACCAGAAGAGACTTTGACTAAATATAAGGCTTGGTAACAACTGGTACAAAAACACAGCACATATACTTCAAATGACTTGAATGACTGTGTGTCCTTATATACTATGGATGAAATTGAGTCCAGGAGTGCATGATTAGTAATCAAGTGAGTTTGAACATGTGTGATTGGAATTGGAGTCCTTGGCGGCCATGTTGGTAGACCACATTGTTTTATGGGTACTGTAGTTGGACGCTGATTCCTGCGTAGACATGACATTTGTATGGTGGATGCTCCACATAATCTAAGCCTAATAATAAACAGATTTTTTTTAAAATGTGCTGTTATTTTCTAAATTAAAATTAAATTAATGTCTAATGTCTAATGGTTGATATGGTGAAGCTTGCTGTAAGGAGATGTTAATTTAACATTTATATAAGGAGTTTCCAGTGTAACTAACAGTAACATTGTAATAGTACGTTTTCTGGAACATGATCAGCTGCATTTTTTTTTTTTTGTCTTATTAACTTCAAGAGAGGAAAAAGAGAGTCTGGGGAGGGACTGACTCAATGTTTATAGCTGCTATTACTTAAGCAACAAGAGGAACTAAGGTCTCATGGACGTTCCACAGCATTAAATGTAACTATAAAGAGTTGAAAAGGATGATGTTGTTCATTAATAAATAAACAATTGTAATTGTTGCCAAATTGCTGCTGTATAAGAGGATTAAAGATTTCGTGTTGTTCTGTTGTAAGAAAATAAATCAGCTTCAGGATGACAAGGGCCTTATCCACCCTTGATTATTTTCCTATAACACCGCAATATGAAATTTTCTGTTCCTCACTAATTTGAATGCCACCATATAAATCATAAGGGTTCTACACCAAAATATTGCTTAAAAGTATTCTCCTTTGACCTTTTATTGGGGACCAAAATATATGGCTCATTATATTAAAACCAGAATAGGAGCTTATAGATACTACTATATTACTAAATCTAAAGAAAAGCATAGCACCTTCAACCTGGCATCATGACATATTCATATAAATTCACAAGAGAAGGTGATGCGGTCATATTATGATCAATTTCATACAAATTAAGAGGCAAGAAATGGTACACATGCTAATCGTATAATCCTGACCTGATACAGATGGTTGTGTGAATTGTTTTGATTATTAAAATATTGCATATGAAAAACTATGGCCTTCTTTATGTTGGTCTGTCAACAGATGTGTATATTATTTATGATATTACTTGTTTTGAGGAATATAATGCCAGGACTTTTCCTTGGCAAAACTGCTTAGGTGGCACATTTTAGCTCAGTCTGTGCAGCTCTGCTGTGCCCTTTTCAACTTTTGAGCACTTACATGGGAAAATGCCATTCCTCTGAGCACATGATGAAAACATTACCTCGAAGAATGACCCTTTGCCCCACACTCCCGAAAAAAAAAAAGGAAGTAAAGGAAAACATTTTAGGTCGCAGGGAAAATGGCCACTCCACTGTGAGAATATGTACAAAAGTAAACAGCAGAATGTTTTTGGCTGGCTCTGTTGGGGTTTCAGCCAATCACATTTCCATAGACTTGGTGTATGGATAAGTAAGACAAAACACACAAAAGATTGCCTTTGCCAATTACGTTAATTTCACAATTAGCATGTCAGTCATTTGTCGCATTTCTTGTAAAAGATTAGATGTAAAACAGGTTTTAATTAATCTTTAATCAGTAGGAGGTTCATGTAAATGAACAGTTTATGGCCCCTCCCATAAATTAGCTGTTTTGATTAATGACATTCATAACAAAGGGATAATTTCAGGGTTCATTAGACTTCTCATGATGTTCTAGTGAATTAACCGAGAGTGTGTTTATAGAGCCTTGCTATTTGTTCAATATTTTAATATTCCATATGTAATTACAGAGAGCTACACATCACTTTACCTTGTAATCATGCATTTACTTTCTAACCAGGGCTCAGTGTGAAGAGGAATGTGAGGGCAAATTAAGAAATGGCAAAAAAAAAAAAAATTGTCCACCTCCTAGGATTATAGATGTTATGCATAATCACTGCCGATTACCGATATTGCAATTGCACACTATTTGAGGTACACACCATATTGCTGACAGTGAAGCAGAATTTATTCTAACTAACAGTAAAGTGAGGATTAGTATAAAGCATGCATGCACCTGCGGAGGAGGCCGTTATGTAGAAGTCAGAGTTGCCAGATTTCAGAATATTTGCACTCCATTCTTTGAAACATTCTCATTCAGTTTCACATTAGAGCTAAATTACTTAGAATTTAAAGTAAATCCACTAAGGTTATTTGTGCCCAAATGGGATTAAGATGAGTGGTGGAGCTATTAAATTTTATTTGCAGTAGACCAGCAGACAAGTAGTTTCAACAACTAGAGAGAGAAAGAACTCTTATTGGCTTTGATATGTATGTATGTCTACATGTAATTCACAGATGGTGTAACTACAGTGGATATAAAAAGTCTATACAGCCCTGTTAAAATTGCATTTTGTAAATCATGTCAGATCATTTCTACCTTTAATGAAATCTAAGTGAAAATAAAAAAAAAATCAAGTGAAAAGCAAACAGAAACTTTTTAAAAAATAATATATTTTTACTAGGTTAAATCACGTTTTTCTTGTAAGACAGCACTCAGTCTTTTAGATTTGACAATTTTATTACACTCTTCCTTGCAAAAATGATCCGGTTCTATCAATTTGCCAGGGAATCTCCTGTGAAGTCATTCCACAGGTTTTCGATAGGATTTAGATCTGAGCTCTGACAGGGCCATTCCAAAAGGTTGATCTTCTTCCTCTGAAGTCATTCCTCTGTTGACTTGGATTTGTGATTTGGGTCGTTATCATGCTGGGAGCTGAATTTTTCTTCATCTTTAGCTGTCTTACAGAGGTCTGCAGGTTACATGCCAATATAGATTGGTATTTGGAGCTATCTATCATCCCCTTTATCTTGACTAGAGCTCCATTCCCAGCTGAAGAGAAGCATCCCCACTGCATGATGCTGCCACCACCATGCTTCAACCATGGGTATCGTGTTCTTTGTGTGATAAGCTGTCTTGTTTTTGTGCCAAACATATCATTCATAATTTATCAAAAAAGTTCTACCCTGGTCTCATCAGACCATAACAGATTTTGCCACATGGATTTGGCAAAACATAGGCAGGCTTGGAAGGGTTATTTTTTTTTCATGAGAAAGGGCTTCCGTCTAGCCATCCTACTCCATAGCCCAGACATGTGAAGAATACAAGAGATTGTAGTCACATGCAAGGAGAGACCAGTACTTGTCACATATTGCTGCAGCTCCTTTAATGTTGTCGTAGGTCTCTTAGCAGCCTCCCTAGTAAGTTTTTGTCTCATCCTTTCGTGAGCTTTGGAGGGACGTATCACATTAAAATCATCAGACATAATTTATCTTTGTTTCATTTTTTACATCACAAAAACCTGCAATTTTAACAGGGGTGTGTAGACTTTTATATCGACTGTATAACGTGTGCTTCCAAAACCCAAGTTACTCCAAGTAACTTGCTGCACTACACACATCAGCTGAAGAGTGATCTGACTATACATCTATCTGAGTATACAGATTAATTAGTGTGTACCGATAGCAGGCAATCTTTTCTGAATCAGGAGCACACAGTATGTGGAAACACTGATGAAATCAAGCACAATAAAGTCCAGAGCAAAGCTGTCACATAACTATAACAATGCACACAATACGTCACCTCACGGATAAACATGCTGAGAGAAAATAAAGACTCTAGGCAGACTGCAATATTATTTTTATATGTGATGCAAGGAGAAAACAACACAGGTCATAGACGAAACATTTGCCAATGACTTTTTGTCAAGAGCTACATCAAAAGCTCTATGGCTAGACACTCTGCCTCTCCCTGGGAATTCGTATATTCTTACATATTCTTACATAGTCTGGATTAATGCCTGTTACTAGCTGACTATCTTGCCATTATTACATTACATTAGCTACCAATTTTTAGCCTAGTCAATGAGGTGTCTGGGCAACCAAAACATGTTCACTCTCTTTCACTCTCTCACTAAGTTTTTTTCTAGTCACTTTATTCTCTCTCTCTCTCTCTCTCTCTCTCTTCTGATTGGTGATGGTGTTTGATGTGTCAGAGCTGGTGTTTGACATATGCATTAAAAAATTCCCACCAATTCCGAACTGACACCCCCAACACAGCCCTCATTTTAACCCACTGTCTTTTTTTTCTTTACCATTGCTACTAAAGAGGGTGTTTTCTTAAACTGTAACTGTCTGTCATCCAATTGTTGTGTCTGATTCTACAGAATAATGGATCAAGAAGGGATAAAGGGCAAGATCCTTCCCTTATGTTTATTGCATGAATCAACTCATTGAGAATCTGACACTATTTCTAAAGTGTGTCAACAAATACTGGAATATTTCTACTAACTGTTAGAGCGATTCCACTTCTCTTGTGCTCATAACTGAACCGTGCTTCACAAGGCCATAATTCATCAAGCACTGGCTTTTATCTCCCCAGATTAGAGAGTGCCTGTGTTATTAGCAATGGGTAAATTGAGATGTAGGTATTATCTGCTGTGCGTCTGACCCTAGGGGACCTGGGCTCTCAAAGAGGTGCATGTCAAACCCTGGGGGCAAACAATAACGAGCCTGTCCTGAACCTGCAGGGGATAAGGAGCAAGAGCATCACCCATGTCATTTCAGTGTCCGCCCTAGCATCGAAGCAGAGGGGCTCCATCAAGCCCCACCTGACAACAGCGACAGGGAAGGAGGTGTGGAATGGCACACTCTCTTGCACACCCGCACATGGGACTGGTATCCCAAGGAGCTGTGGAACCATAATCATCATCATTGTGTTGAAGATGTGTAATCATTGACTCAGGATGACATAAACGGAAGCCACTTCAAAGTAGCACACTTGGTTTGGCCTCAATCGTTGTGGAGGAAGAAGACTTTTGGAGGAGAGTCAAGAGGAAATCTTATGTAAATTTATGTGTTGGTGTTCATTGGTTTTATGAGTTCTGTACATAACACCATCAAGGTGTTTCAGTTTTCAGCAATAACAGACCACTGACCCATACAATACCATCTTCTTTTGGCTGGATATAACTATGTTAAAACAATGCCATGCATCACTGTGAAAGCAGCATTTAAATTCCCCAGATTCACATTCATCAGCACTGCACCAGCACCCTGGGTCAACACCACTGGGATTTCGCCATGCAAACAGATGGGCCTCGTGAACAGGTATTATATACATAAGAGAGTGTTGCTCCTAGGAGATCTTTAACTCCAGCTCAAAGAGATTGAATGTGGAAATATCTTTGTGTACTTCTTTGCCTCTAAATCAAACTATCACTACAGTACATGTAGCACTGAAATACAGATTCTCGAAGTCACTAGCTTTGCAAGTTATCTGGATAATTCTGCATGAATGCCCCAAAAGACCACAACTGAGATCATATACTGTATTAGTAAAGTTAGTTTAATCAAAATATTTACTATTCAGTTTACATAAGTGCTGACTACTACATATATAATCTATATGAGAAGCCTCCACTTTTCCATGAGCAGTTCTAACACATGTATTTAAAATAAAATAAAATAAAATAAGAATCTTGAGAGATGGCAGGCCATGTCTAGCGCTGCTAGGGGGATGACGTGGGAGGACTGAGGGATGTTGAAAACAAGTTGTAGACCTTTATTCTGCATCAGTTTTAGAGGTCAAATCACAAGCAAGGGAAGATGCACCAGGAGCAGGAGTTGCAGTCCAATCTCAAGATGGCAAGTGACTAACCAAGCAACTGAGGGGCCTTCATGGCAGGATCCTCTTGATGCTGTAAAGGAGAAACCTGCACAATTGAATCAGGTTAGCAACATGAGGAGAGATTGATAGTTGGTAGTCCAGACCTACCACACAGTTGGATGCGTTGTCAGGTGGTGTGATCCGAGAGTTCTTCAGGGAGATCACATGATCTTGACATGGGAATGCAACTCCAGGGATATACAGAAACTCAGTCTTGCTAGGATTTAGTTTCAGGTGATGAGCTGTCATCCATGACAAAATATCTGCCAGACATTTTGAGACATGTGAACTGAAACATTAGTGTCAGAAGGAGGAAAGGATAGGATGGGTTGAGTGTCATCCAAATAGCAGGGTTATGAAAAACTATGTGAAGGTATTACCTCACTAAGAAAGTTGGTATAAAGGGAGACTTATGAGACCCCAGAGAGACTGCATGGAGCAGATGTAAATCTCCTTCATATCACCTGAAATGACTGTCCCTCCAGGTAAGAGTGTTTTGTGATTGACTGATTTTTATCATTTTTATCATTTATATCATTTTGTTGAAATTTCAGATTTATTTAAGATGCATAGTAGTTGGCAATATTATAACAACATATTAAAACAACAGTATAACTATAAAACTGTAGCAATTTTTTTTTCAGTAATATCCTTATCAATACAGTATGTAGGCCTGTATATATACATTTTTGAACTCTATTTAAAAATACAGTTCAATGTGCCATTACTGCAAGCAATTATAAGAGTATGCATGTTGTAAATATTAATTACAGTAACTGCCTGGCAAATCTGATGCCACTAAGTTACTGTAAATTCACTAGGTAGGTTTTTTTTTTTTCATGATGCATGCACATCATAGCAGCTGTCAAACATGTACTGACTGTGTATGTACTGAATACACAGTTCTAATCAGTATGTTGCCAAATTGGTGACAGTTGTTACTAGGTGTTTAATAAGTGTTAAAGGGTTTCACATGATCTGCATTGTCCTTTGTTATTCATCCTGCTTTTGCTAGTCAGCAGAGTGAATCCTAGCTAGAACTTGTAGCTGTGTAGAGCTCTTGCCAACACATGGGAGATATATAACAGCCCATTAATATTTGTGGTCAGTAAAACCAAAACAATAATTGATTGACCCTTTATGATTTATTGCATACCAATAAAGTGTGGTTTTGAAGAATGTCTTGCATTAGTGTTTTTTTTTTAATACAACTTATTGTGTTTGATTTTTTTTTCAGTATTTTGTACTTTATTTTGACACATTTACTTGCGAGGTACTTTGTGTCAGTGTATTAAAATGTAATACATTTGATTTGCCCATCCCTGTTGATGTATGTTAGGATGTTCCAGCAGGATGCCTTACAAAGCATCTCTTCAGGATTGGCATAGGTAGCAGATTCCTGCTTCAATCAGACAGCTCTTCTAGCTCTGCTTTTTTAGTATTTGCCAAGGAACATATGGAGAAGCGGTGAGATCTGGCTTCAAGAAGGGCTCTCTGACCTTCAAGTGGCATGCCGCCCATAGCCCGATGCTCCCACTCAACATGATTGGTGGATCTTGGCTGAATCCATGGCAGAGATAATTGCGCCTTGTGTCCATGTGAGAGAAAGATGTTTTTAAGGACCTTTTCTCGCGACATTTCCACTGTACTGACAGAACAGGCATAATCATCTCCACGATACCAGCGGATTATGAAGGCTTCTCACTTATGGTTGGGACCATAACAAGACCTTGTTATATCAATTTCCACATGTTCACATAAGATGACAAAGACTGTGGTCTACATGCTGTGTCTCCTCTGTGGACACAGGGAATGTTCCTGTAACACAATAGCACATGATTAAGAAATATGGTACAAAGGAACACATAATAGCATTTTTATTTCTAAGCTGCAATCGAACTACAGAATTTCAGATTGGGACAAGGAGCATTGGCACCTGGATCGGCAGATGTTTTCTCACCAGATGTTTTCATTTTGCATTAATATTGCATATTCTTGTTGCATTTGTTCCTAAGTGTCATGTTTTATTGTATATCTATTAGCAAATCAAACATTGCCTGTGTACTTAGGAACTTTTAGTATAGTTTACATGATAAAGGTAAAGGAAACAGTAGCATCTTTATTGCTTTTAATTGCCCATCTGGCAAGTTGTATAACTTTCAACTTAATGGATGGCAGTCAAGAATCCATCTAGTTGCAGAGGAGCAAACATTGCTAACAGAAAATCATAGCAGGCAGAGAAGAAAAACAGAATGCATACATAAATAAATAAGTAAGTAAGTAAGTAAGTAAGTAAACAAATAAATAAATAAATATTTAGAAGTTGAATTGTTATTAAACCATAATTTACCAAAAAAAAGTAACTATTACTTTACAGATAGAAAGAAACTATCAGAGAGTATACAGTTATTCTATACAATTATTAAACTAGGCAAAAATAACCACAAAAAATGTCTTTCATGCCCCAAGTCCTTTCACCTTTCCACTCAGCCAAGTTTATTCTCCCTACATTATTTACAAAAATGCACATTTTACAGGTGTCTTCCAAATCACTGTAGCAAATGGTCAAACATCATAAATGCAAACTGCAGATGTTGGCACTTCTCTATTCGTGTGAGACACTCACCCTACTGAGCCTATTGTTTTTGGAAGAATGAATTCATTTCAACATCATCCATAGGCTTAGGCCTGAGAACTGATAGGACAAACAAAACCAGGAAACATGACATAAAGAGAGTTTACCGACTCATTAACATCCAGGAAAAATACCCTTTCAGCATCCTTGTCTATCCATTATACTGAGAAACAGCCACAGTATACTGAATACAATTAATGAACTCATATCCTTCGGAAAGCACCTTCCTACTGTCATTCATGTGTGACTTTTCTGAGAAGCATTGGCCAGATATGATCTCTGAACCCGCTGTCTACAGAATCATTTTAGAGAGGCAGCATTGCAACAGTAATTCGGGTAAGAATAAATGTAATGTTTGCAAGAAATACTGCTACTGGATCACAGTATAACACACAGTTTGCACAAATGACATTAAACATTTAGTACTACATCTCAGGCATACTATTTACATCAGCATTTCAGCCAATATTTAAGTTGCTGCTTGTTCTTTGTATGATTTAATATTGAATATTTACGTGGAGGCACTAGTAGCGTACATTGTGTACTTTATGATTTCAGTCACAGTAGCCTGATACCATCATATCACCAGTACATAACATTGTTATGCATTAAAGTGCCTGTTTGGATTTATTGTTATGGTGGGTGTATTATTGGACCTTTTTGGTAGAGACTACAAAGCACTGAATAAGTTGCTATGGATAAGGGCATCTGCTAAATGCTGTAAGTTAATAATTCAGAAGAAATTCAGACAATAATATGATTCGTCTCCTGCCTTGTTGCAAACATTGTTTGCCAAGGAAGAAAATGTGAACCTGATGTATTGGACTCCTGAGTCAACTGTTTATTTACAAGATTGTATTAAAAAAACACAGACTGTGAGGTTTTATTAAAGGTGCTAAGGATGTTAATTATTATTACTAGTTCTAAGTTTTCATGAGTAGTCAATCAAGTTATTGAAATGTTATCCAAATAGCAAATCTTGAATTAAAGGGGCTTAAAAATCCTAAGAAGAAGAAGCTTAAATCCTAAAGAAGCTTCTTAGTAAAAAATCCAAGAAGGTGCATGGAAGAAAAGAGAGCAGTGCATTGTAAGATTAAAGAAACATTAAAGAGAGGAAACGTATATATAATGATAAGTGCATGAAGGTAGGAAAGCTCTAATGTATGCTGCATTATGTTTGCTGATGAATGGAACATGTTTGTAGATTTGTCACTGAGCTAATCCAAAAGGATGAAAAATTACAAGTGAGGGCAAATTAGGAAAACAACTCCTTAAAGCTAAACTAAATCTAAATGTTTTGGTATCAGCTGTACACTGTCTTTCCAGAGAGACAATACCTTACACCTTAATGAACAATGCACCCACTGAAGGAATTGAGTCATATACATATTTAGGGGCAGAAATAGATAATAAACCCTGGTGGAATTTACCACTGCAAGGGCAAGAAAGAAGAACAGTGAATGTTTTCCCCATTTTTCTCCCCAGTTTGGTCACCTGCCAATTCCCACCCATCAGACAGCTCTCTCGTATCACATGACACCTACCAACTGGGTGAAGGCTAACACGTGCTTCCTCTGAGACACGTGAACTAGCTAACGGTATCTTTTTGAGCTCATGATGTATCACAGGGCAGAGTAACACCCTCAGAGGAAAGTGCTGTCTACCCTCTTCTGTATATATGAGCTCATGGACACGTGTGATTGGCTAGTGTTGCTATGAATGACGGGAAAAAGAGAATAATGCCATCTCTCCCACCCAGACAGCACGTCCAATTGTGCTCCCTTGGCTCCCGGTCACAGATAGCTGTGGCATTATCGGGATTCGAACTTGTGATCTCCCGGCGGCAGGGAAAAAATACTTTTCTGTTGATTAATTCATTTTAGAAATATTTTTAAAGGCTGTGCTTCAGAGTGTACTGTATTTTGCTCTGATTTGTGTTTTCACTATCATGTGTCTATTATTATATGTCTATTATTGTATTAATATTAAATGTAAATCAGTTATTTAGCTTCAAATAAGTAGCTGGAAAAAGCTAAGACCATGAGGTTATAACTCCTTTGTCCTTGTTATTCATTTACTCATCTTAAAATATAGTATTCAATAACTAGTATGAATTATTCAGTAAATAGGGTGTAACTAAAAGATAATGCATGTAGTTGCAAGAATTGTAAATGTAAAAGTGTTGACCTATGGCAGGTCTTGGAATTATAGATATTATTGAAGAGGTTGAAAATAGATATGAACAGAGGCTCTTAAGGGCTGTGTTTTATTCTGAATCTTTATGCATATTGTGGAGTGATGCATTATATTACATGTTTGTTTATTTATTCATTAATGTATTAATTTTAGCCGTTTACTGTTTACATATGTGCAACGTTGTTATTTTGTTGTGTTGATATTATCTTGGTCATGCACTATGATCATGTAAATTTCTATATTTAGGGATAATAAAGCTTACCAAAGTTTGCATCTTGACCTTAATTGCTGAGAACTTAGTTGAAACCTCCTTACCCAGGTAACTTTGGTTATGCCACAAACCCATGATCACTTTTCCTGTTGCCACGATTCCGTACAGCCCTTCTGCGCGGACAACAGCAGCACGTGTCGGCTGAACAGAGGTCAGGATGAACCCTGTCATTGTGGAGTGTGGAGCAAATGAGAGGTGGCTATTAGGTTCACCCCTGGGTGCCCTCTCTCCTGATGAAAGCTCAATCAGCATCGCTGCCCTTGTATCTTCATTCACACTCACAACACTCATGACTAACACATCACAATTAAGCTGCAATTATCTTACACAAGAGAATCAGACCTCAGCTGGCCTTTATGATCGTTGGCAGACGTGCTGAAATTGTAAAACTGCAGCGTCTTGACCTGGCACACCTCATTTAGTGCAGCATATTCCATTCATCTGACATGTACGAGTGTTCTGAAGGATCTCACATGGCCAGCACATGTGAGCATGCTTCACATAATAGCTTTGTTTGAAGCTGTCAATCAGTTTCAAGTACAGAAAAGACTTGACCTCAAGCGAAGCACTGGCCTAAAGGCAAGGAATAAAGAAGTTATTGTTGCTCCAGACATTTACTTAAAGCATGTAGAATCTCCATAAGACGTGCACACATCAGCCACATCCACCTACTCACAAGCAGCTGGTAAATCCTTGCAGGCGATGGCAGCATTAAACCCTTTTCTTCTCTGAGCTGAGGATAGAGCTTTATTGTGACTGACATGAAAATGTTCTCATATGAGGGTCTCCTTGGTAACCACATGCTTCCTCTCGAAGGCTAGTCTCAAATATTTAATCACTTTAATCACCCAAAATTAACATGACAATTAAATCAACAACACAAACATTTAAGCAGGGAGTTTGTAATTCGCTATCCTGCTTTGCATGGCTGATTTCAAGCTTAGGGAAAGAGGAAGATGTCTTCTTCAAAGAATAGAAAACAATAGGCGCCATCTGCAATGCCTCAACCTGTGCTTAAACCAAGAGTTTAATGTTCCAACTGAAAACCACTAGCTAACAATCTTGCATCCCTTAGGGAAAAATCTAAAAAGAAATTTACTTATTATCTTTATAGTTTCTCCAAGACAGCATTGATGTGAAACGGAAATAAAAAGGAGATGTCTGCTTAAGTCTTCTGTCTCTCAACTTTTTCTCCTGAGACAAAGGACCTCAGTAACCTCACATCTGTCTTCTCTTGAGTTTCAGTAGAGATCGCAACAATATCATGCAAGTGAATTAGGTTCATTCAAATATACTATCCAGTTTACTACAGGTGTACTAATGTATATTTGGAAAGGTTAATTTTTGATATAATATCATGTCTAAGCATATTTGAAGAGAAATACACCTTTCTTTATTCTTGATGTGCTAGTTTAATTATTTGGAGAAATGTACACTAGTGTCCTTTTATTGTGTATGCTAGTATTTCTATGTATACTTGAAGTGAAATACACCATTTCCAAATATTATTGTAGTTGTAAATGTAGTAATACTGGTATAAAAATTAAACATTTAAACATTTTAAATTGGATTTGGAGAAGAGATTTAAATTCTGTTTTACTTATATATCATTTTTCTTTTTGTTTTTTATTTATTTTACTGTACAGCTCTTCGGCCAGCATCTGAAAAATAATTTAACTCGATTATCTAACCAATGAACAATACACAGAAAAAGGTTTTTTTGTTTGTTTCTTTTTTAACAGACCAATTGGAGATCAAATTGTCCCATTCTGTTACCTAATGAATTTTAGGAGAAACGTTTGTGACAAATTTGATACCTAAATGAACCACAAGTGAGGATCCCATTTAAATATCCTGATATATTAAAGAGAAACCTTTAATTTTCCTCTGGGATCTCACTAAGCACCCAAAAACTTTTAGTTACAAACTATGTGGTCTTGTGCTCAACTTCTCCTTTCTCATTTTGACTTCTTTTTTTTTTTGGCCTAGTTAACTTAGGCACTAATGACAAACATTCCCACTGCAGTGTTCTACAGTAGGCAGTCATAAATATTGCAAATGTCAAGTGTCTGCAAAGCCATCCCATTCAGTCGCCACATGACTAGTCATTTTCTTGCTCTTCTTACTCCCCTGTGGTGAGCAAGGCCTTTGTTATCAAAAAGCACTTGGCTACCATATAAATAACCAGCACATCTACTTATGTCCACTGCAGTGTGCTGGAGAGTGCAATCAGGCCTAATGGCATTTGTTTCTGGCGGAACTGTAGGCAGCTCAGCCAGCATCAGCTCTAATGTGTACCTTGGCCAGTCCGGGAGTGCAGTTAGTTTGTCCAGTGCTGCCTGATGGAGGGTGGAAATCAAGGCAATAATTGGGCTTGTTTATACTGAGAGGGTGGCAAAGAATCATGTTTAGGTCTTCTATGCTGAGGACAAGCAGGACCCATTTCCAGTGCTTGACATTTAAGTTTGTCAAAGTGAGCTTTCATCTTCTACAAAGAGTAATTATAAAGTGGTGCTAGTTTATTCATCTGCTTATAACAATCATAAGTGTGTAGAAAGCTTCTAAACATGAAGAAAATGAAAGTCAAAGTGATGAAACATCAGTCTCTCAGCATGCTTCAAAAGATGTGTGTGCGGAATGCCGCTGTGTTGGTTTGGCACACTGTGGAAAGCCGATGTCAGCATGTGTCAGTACATCTCAGGCTAGAACCTGTAAAAGTCCTAATTAAACATCCCTTCAGGTCAGATTTTCAAAAGATCACCTCCTTTGTGACAGCAGATGTGTGCCCTGTTTCACACAAATATACTGGAGGATTGAATTGCTACTGTTTCACAGTGCCATGCGTGTAGTTTTGCATGTTCTATGCAAGTAATTAACCAAAATCACAATGCTAGAGAAGCAGACATTATTAATAGCAAATACATCTTAGAAAATACATCAAATTAGAAATACTTTTCATGGCCAGATGACTGGTAAATCCAAAAGCCCAAAAGGTTGATCTTTTTGAGCAGAGTGTACAGATGAGGTGAAAGAGCTGGACAGACTAAATTAATACAGCACTGCTGCATTGCTCTCTTAAGGCAGAGATGAAGCAAGGGCTGATTTCCATGGGCAACATTATCAGTATCTAGCTTAAAGGCATAGAGGTTAATGTGGTAACTAAAAAAAGGCAACGCATTTTCACTGCAATGCCATTGAAAATCACTTAAAATCATTGAAAGTTGTTCAGGGTTGAATTTTTTTAGACAGATATTTAGAGTTTGAGACAACATGAAAAGAAATGGCCTAGAAAATACATATACCTACCTTTGACAGGCTATAACAGAATGTGTTGGTTTGAGTTTATTCAGAGCTACAACACTGTTGGGTTTTTGGATCCCTTTGGATCCCTGTGTTTCTGGAACACCGTGCCATGTAGTGCACATCCAGCCATTGGCAGGATTGCAGGTTTGCAAAAACCACTAATTGATGAAAAAAGCAAAGGAAGTAAACATAAATTGGTCACCCTGGTGTGGGCTACCAATGGATAA
This sequence comes from Pangasianodon hypophthalmus, assembly GCF_027358585.1. NCBI lineage: Eukaryota > Metazoa > Chordata > Actinopteri > Siluriformes > Pangasiidae > Pangasianodon > Pangasianodon hypophthalmus. The sequence continues at coordinate 9,471,454 of NC_069733.1, read as the reverse complement.
TGGATGCTTAAAAATGGGATCCTTTGGTAAACATCTCGTGAGTTCTAGCACCAAAGCACTGCTTCTAAAATATTGAACCTACCAAGTGTCTTCTAGCACTCTGAAAGTGGGCAACTCCTCCTGGGTCTGCTGCCCAGAGGCTCGAAACTTGTGGTTTAGACATGTACAGAGGAAATGACCTAAACCAGGCCAACTAAACATCTTGCTCTCAGGACCTGTGGGCACTAAATTCTGACCTATTTTCTGATTGACTGCTTTTTGAGAACTGAGTGCCTATACAGTTACATGCACAGAGTTTTTGCATCATTCTGTACATGCAGGACCAGCTAACACATCGCAGCTAGGCTCCACAGGGATCACCTGGTCATGTGCTTGTCCTCCAAGCCACAAGAAACCAATGAGTCATTGCTTTGGGTGGAAGCCAGGGCAGATCCATTGCTCTGCACATGATACGGCAGGAAGAGGTTTTTTGACAAATGCCTGTGTCAGAATTCAGTTACATTCCCAAGGGCCACTGTCCTAGTCATGAAGGCCAGAGTGTATAGAGTCAGTCTTTGTATTTGATGCCTGTGTAATTACACAGCACAGAGTAGAATGATACAAGTAGGTCACCTCAGAGGGTGACAGCAGAGGAAAGATTGGAGTTCATGTAAATGTAATATTGAGCTCCAAGACAGATATTATCAACAACTTTTCAAAAGATAAGCCCTATGTTTGTTGATGAATGTGCAGGATATGGTATTATTGGGAATGGAAATGTTCATTGTCCTATAAATGATGACAGTCCTAACAGGAATGATTTTTCTTGCTGATAGTGAGTAACGGGACAACAGTTATAATGGTATACCATATACAGCAATTGAACGCCCCTCCTCACAGACGTGCCCATACACAGTAAATTCCCACAATCCACCAAAAAGCTCATAGGGGCTTGATAAAGACATCTGTGATTCGTGGGTCATGTGAGCCTGAGGAGCCACGTGTGAGCAAGCGAGGGTGAAAAGTGTGGGAAGGAAATCAAAAGAGGCTCTTGAAGAGGCCCATCGGCTAGCGTCAAGTGCTCCAGCCTGCTGAATTATGAATAAGCCACTGATATCCTGTGACTGGGGGTGGGAGCGAGTACTTCCTTTCGGGCCAGAGTGGAGCTTGAATACCCGTGCATTATTCATGGCCCAAGTGCTCCTGTTAAAATGACTCGATATTGGGAGTCAAGTATGAAAATATTGCAGCCTTTTGTGGCAATAGACTTGAGAGATTGGCAACACAAAGGACCATGTGCAAGAGGAAGCAAGTGACAGATGTATTTACTTAACTTTTGTTCTTCTTTATTGATTCTGTGATTTCGCCAGTTATGTACTATGCTGCAACACTGAAAAAATTCCTTCAAGAAAGAACTAGGATTTTGTTATTCCTATAATAAGACTTGCAGCACTAACTGGTGTTCATTTCAGTTATAGTTCTTATATGAATGAAACTACCTCCCCAATATAAAATTTGTAGCCCTCAAATATCATCTCTGTTTTATTAATTAAGTATCTACCTTTACATAAACGTGGAAAAATACTCTCAGCACCTGTCTACATACAGATCAAATCCCCAGGATTGGATTATGATGTGTTTACTTTTTATATATAGTCAGTTGGCTCATGGATAGGTGGATTTTGGGCCTCTGACAAGATTAACTCCAATTTGACACCAGGTCAAGCTTAAGAATATCTGAAACATCACATTTCCCAACTGCCCCAGCTCCCTAGCTAACTGTTAATCCATGTGTTTGACACATTAGAAGCTTACCGCTTACTTTATTCAAGGGGGGGGGGGCATACTGGAGCTTCTTCTGCTCAGTCTGTTTTCTTTTTTCTCTTTCCCATCTTTTGCAATCCAGAAAATTATATGGGAGTCCAGGGGATTTGTCTAATTGGGTTTAATTAGGCTTGTGTCAGGGCTAGCGAGACTGGAGTAACTTAGCCATAAAGGAACTAAAGAGATAGCAGAAGCCCCTCCAGATGTACCCAGACCTCCTTTGCCAGATGCCTATGATGCTGACAGGCCAATTAGAAACACCAAATCACACAAAGCTCTTTTTTTTTTTTTTTTTGGTTTTTCCTTGAGGTAAAATCGATTACCACAAGCTTGAGTGGACCTCTGCACTCTTTCTCTACAGACATATCTATTACTCACAGAACTAGCAGTCGAGAGCCATAACTAACAGGGCCATTGGTTAGGCTTAAGCTGAATTGTAGGTCAGAAAGTCTCTCCTTCTGCTTGATATATCCCAGCAGACATCAATTCACCCGCTGACGAGAATTAGCATAGCCTCACGCTAGGCTTAGTACAGGATTAAGTGAGGCACAGTGCTGTGGGGTTGGTGGCTGGGAAGAGATGATCAGTTTCATACGCTTCCATTATGGATCATAGTAGCTTGGGATTGTGGGCTAAATTTGATGATTAAGCCAGGGTAATGTAAATAGTAAAGACTTATAAAAGGACATTAAGGCAGCTAGAATGCCAGCACAGAAAATGGGGATCTTTCGCAGACCACATCAACCATGTGTGGATTTTTGATTCGACTGCCGAACCCCATAGTGTGCATATAGAATAGCATGGAAAAACCTGAATACATCAGAGCTGGACTTACTGTACAATTATAATTGCTCATGCTATACGGTTAGAAAAAACAGAACAATAACCCACTGTTCAACAGTAGCATAACTTCATGCAGGACATCAGTTTCTGGCTCCTCACATGAACATTGGAAACAGGGTTACGTAAATGTTTAGATTTCTGGAGACTGTGTCAGGTTCTCCACATAATTATGCTTGTATAGTCTTACTCTAGTGTTTAATTTCATAATAAAGAGCATATTTTGAATTAAAAAAAAATCAAGTGAGTAAATACAGTGTATTTCAGTAATAATTAGCCTACAGAGGTGGGAAGGTTTTGCAGAACATCACTGTTTCTCAAGAAACTTGGCATTCCTTCAATGGCAACGTCTTTATTTATTATGAATATAAGATTAGGTTCATGCAGAAAGGAAGGAACAAATAACATGGTATTGTAATTTATATGGAGGTATGATGTTAGAGCTACACAAGACAGGCCTGCAAAAAGTAATACCCCACTCACAGTAGTACTTAAGAGAAGATACCAACTCCGACTGTGCTTCAATGACCAATTATTTAAATCCAAGATGAACTCAGTCATGGAAGGCAGTAATTACAGGCCAATGGCTCAAAATGCCACACGATGAACAGCTAAATAATAGCCTTGGATCCACAGTAACATTTTGAAAGAAGATTATCTATGTAATATCTTATACCACAACACAGAGACAGGAAATCATCATCGTACGAACGTTAAGGAGTTAGTCCCTTGTGAAAATGAGAGCAGAAAGGAAGAGGGATTGCTCTGACCACTATTTCCCTGACTGATGGATTAATGCCATTAATACATTATGGTTCACTGTCAGCAGATGCACCATGACCCAGTCTATCCATAATGCTATTTAAGCATAGAACCAATTTGTGTTAGATGTCTACCTGACCTAATAAAGCTGATTGTTGATTATGATGGATAAGTAAAGAACATTCTTACAAATGGTTAGGTGCAATGCTTTATGCTCCAGGTACATATTTAGCCTAGGTATGGTATATTTGATATATAGTTTCTTTTTGTTTAGTTTTGTTGTTTTGCCTAGTTTTTGTTTGTTTGTTTAGTTTTGTTGTTTTCTCTAGTTCTGTAGCCTTGTTTTGGGGATTTATTTTAACATACGGTAACATGACCTATGAATCTTGTATTGTTAATGCATTATACATGCATATGGGAGGTGTTATATAGCATAATACCTCATTGTGTGTAACATGTAATTTCTCATAGGAAGTTATAGTTCCACACATACACTTTATAAAATTTATGAATGTCAGAATGTATAATGCAATATACTGTAATATATGGTTGTATAATCTACTATAACACAGGTTGTGGTATAGGATCTGTACTGCAGGATATAATGCAGAACATGTGTGGTGGTCCAGTGGGTAGTATTGCCTCCTTCCAGCTCCAGGGCCTCTGGTTCAATCCTGAGCTTGGGTTACTATGTGTAGAGTTTCACATGTTCTCCTCATATCTCCTCATATCAAACTGGGTTCTCCAGTTTCCTCTCATCTCCTAAAAACATGCCTGTAGGTGAACTGGCTATGTTAAATTGCCCTTAGGTCTAAATGAGTGTATGGATGTACGGCGTGTTTGTATGGTGCCTGACAATAGCCTGGTGTCCCATCCAAGCTGTATTTTCACTTCCACCACCACCAGGGTAAAGCGGTTACTGAAGATGAAGAAGTACTGTATACTGTATATGTTTACACAACACTTAATTCGGACCGTGCAAAAACTGTAACAGACCAGTATATCTGATAACAGAACAGTTTTTTCATCAATCTGTATCATTCTACTGACTACAGGTAAGCAACAGCAACTGTTGTGTTACTTCAAGATGTTTCTAATTGATATCCAGCAAAATGATAAAAGATTAAAAAGTATTAGAATAGATAATATATGACTTGCATGACACGTAACCTTCTTTATTCAGATTCAGAAGATGAGTGTGACATTATTATTATTATTTTTTTAAACCAGTAGCACAAGCTGTAACTGAGACCATGTTATAACTCAGTAATAAATGTTTGTATCTGGGCTCCAAAACAGCCCACAGCAGTTTTAACTGTCCTTTTAGAAATAAGTTGTTATTATTAATACCATTAATAATACAAGCACAGTTTTTTGTGGAATTGTTCATAAAAGAACAACCAGAAACCTGATATTGTTAAGTTGTTACTTTTCTTTCACCATAATTAATTGAAATTAGTTAAAATAAACACACCTAACACACCTAAAACTCTAAATCCCTAAAACTATTAACTGGATTTAATCTACTTAAAGTTCACAGGTCAGAGAGTCCACAGGCTTTACTGAATTTGTTCTGACCAAACTCAGATTTTCAAGATACATTCCAACACTTTCTATTATTCATAATCAAGCTGAAAGCCTCTGCCTGGTACACCATTTGTCCATTTGCATCCATCGTCAGGATAACTGTCTATTCAATCCCTCACGTTGCATTTGAAAGGCTAGTGAATATTCCAGACCAGGCCTCCTCACTTTAGGCTTTATGCAATGACCACTTAATGATTTAGATGATTATCATGCACTTTCTAAACAACTTGTAATAATATTAGATTGTTATATATGATTAAAGTTTTTTCTTTTTCTTTTTTACAGGTATTATGTATTTTATGTGAAAGTATTGTGTAATAAACAGCTAGGTTCTAATGATTTTGGGCCAGTAATAATGAAGATGGCTTTGAGGGAAGAAAATAATTTTTATTGTTCTATGTTCAACATTTTTACAGATTGGTGAATAGGTCCAAAATGGCTGGACTAATTTCTTTAGAGGGACTAATGTCTTTAGATGGATTAAATGTTTTAAAAAGTCAAATGGATATGTTTGAGTTTGTGTTCATAAGAAAATGTAATTACCAATAAAAATTCATTGGCTGTGGGTTGGGATTTGATATGTACAATTAGATCCTCCATTTCTTTAGAGTTATAGTAATTATATTAACTCTGTATGTTGAATTAAGGCCAAAAAAGTGAGTTCAAACTTCTGAAGGTCATAAATCAAAAGCAACTGGTAATCTAGGTTTTAGCTTTGGTGAAGGTTTACCTTACAACCTTGTTTCAAATATTCATAATCAAGTTTGGTTTTTTTCCTTTTTCATTTTACTTGGTTTTATTTCATATTGGGTTTTTTTAGGATTTCTATTCCTGCATCTCTGATAATAAATAAATAAATAAATAAATACTTTGATGATAACTAAATGTTAATAATTTTTTTTTTATTACACAATAACCCTCATTTTCATGAACTCCAATTGCCAGAATCTTTAACCATGCCCAGTTTACAACTGCTCCAGTTCACTGGCTTTATTCAGTTCATCTGTATCTCATTAGAATCTGTGTACATATACTCCTCATGTTCACCTGCTCTTTGCTATGTCTTGTTTATATATCTTTACCCGCATTACTAAGTCTTTTGCCACTCATGATCAGGGCTGTGTTTTGGGGTTTTTCTCTGTTTGCCTCATGAATAAACCTCATTCTTATTTTTATCATGTGTATGTATCTGCTAGCCTGATCCAAGCCAGACAACTTTCAGTAGCCATAACATCTTCTTTTCATGTATCTCTGTTAAAACCCATCAAACCAGGTGTGGTATGAGGCATGGCCCAGAGGAGAAAATTCAGGTCCCAGCAAAAGATATTCTTGACCCCAGATTTAGAGACTTCCACCATTCTCATCCTGACAAACCTGCTTCTTGTCCTCAAGGTCATTCTTGTTTTCGGTCCCATCCCCATTCTCTGGGAAATCTAATTGCCAGAATCTCCAGTCTGAACCCATGCCCACTTCCCCTAGTCAGGGAAACTATAACTGATTGAGTTAATTAATTGTGTGGTGGTCTGGGAAAACCCATCAGTTGTATGTCACTGTGGCTGAATTCTGGGTTTTTCTGAATTCCTGCCTATAACATGCTTTGACACCTGTACTTTAACAAAAGATAAATATATTTCACTAAAATAATGTAAAAATGGTTTAATTACTTATGTTATCTGCCTGCAGTGCTTTAGGTACAGAGACAGTTTAACAGCTAGGGGCATTAAAATGGTTTGCCCAGTGATTTCTGTCAACCAAATGACTGCAAATATTCTGCACCAAGGTTCTGCATGACTAGTTTCTGATCTACGAGATGATAAGTGCAGTGGCATTGATGGCAGTATAAGCATGAATGACCATCAGCAGGTAGTCGAACGGCAATGTGGGTAATGTAGGAAACGACTAACCAAAGTGAAAATAGACCAATATGTTGATAAAAGAAGTTCAAACCAAATAATCAACTCATTAGAAAATAAATCTTTCATACCAGTGATCACATATTGAGTATAACTGCTGATATACGAGTTGTTCAGCATGTTTTTTTTTCTTTAATGCTAACCAGCTGAAGGTAACAAGACAGGATTTTTCTAAAATGCTTGTTTAATTTCCAGGTCAGCAATTAGCACTGTAAAGTCTCAGGTATAAAAACATGCTCTAACTTTGACATGTTTGTTCATTACATTTCCTTCTCAGATATGGAGGAGACAGGCTGGTGTCGCCTATAGGCTTGAAAGCGTGTGGTTGTTGACCATTCAGTACATGGATCCAAATATGAATTTATGTTTTTTTTTCCCTAACTATTTACAGCCATATGTTTCCTCATCTCTCATCTAGAGACAGCGTTCCTTCCATGCTTAAGAAAAACATCCATTTTATTACCTAGTGCTAGTCTGCAGTATGGTGTCTTAGATGTGGCCTACAGAACAGAGTTTGAAAGTCAGCTTACAATCAACATACACTTTGCAAATTTCCCTGCACATATTATCAGATGCAGATCTCGTTTATTAAACTTGACCATCGCTTCAGCTGAGTAATACGGCTGGGCCTCCAGTACACAGTCACACCATTGAGACCTGCGGTGACCTGCGCTCTGTAAAGGAAACAGCACATGTAATTTTGCAAGGCAAACGTTCGGCCGACCTGCACAGTGTCCTCAGAGCCCAGCCTTTAATGGCTACAACAGGGCCCCAATTTTGTTGTCATCCACAGGAAGCCTGCGGAAAAAACAACACGGACTCTTGACAGCCGTGAGGACACCTAGACTGTTATTATTAATAGTAGTGTTGACTATGACACTGAACAGACTGAGCCCTTGTATGGCTGCCTTTTATTTCCTCAATCCACCTCATCCCCCTGGTTTATGAAATATGCACAACGCAAACAGAGGTGGAGCTGATGCACAGTCCTGTTTCTACAACTACTAACCACTACATGTCCAGGGCTATTACTTATTTATAATATACACCAGGTAAGTGCCAAAATTGGCACTCGTTTTTATTCCCTCCCTCCCTAGTGCCCTATAAGGGCACTTTTGTAATGCTGTGTTTGCATTAGGGCACTGCTAAAGCGATAACACACACAAGAGCAAAGAGATGAAATTAGTTACACTGTTCAGGGGCAAGGGCACAGCAATTACCATAAATATTTGGACATGTCATCAACTGAGACATAAGTTGCGGTACTGCTGTGAAGTGTCTGTGGTAATGGTGGCCAGCTAGTTGTTTTAAGGAATTACTTTTTAAAACCGATTTCAGACGAAAGGGACCTGGACATTACCAAACTATTACAGGGTGTGTGTATGAGTGCTAAACTAAACACATTACTTACTTTGAACTGTACCACAGCTTGAAGGTGTGTAGTGAGATAACAATATTAGCCCATTTAGGTGTCACATTTAAAACCTGTGATTATTGGACCCTCTGTTACATCAATTGGACCATCTGTTACTCAAGACACAACTGACCTCACTGTAAATCTTTATGTTAAGTTGTTTGGGGAGTTTCCTAACTTCTGTTAACTAAAGTAAGTACATCTTCTTTTCAATGAACCAGTCCAGTTTTCATTTGAAGAGCTGCTCTGGAGCACCTTAATATGTAATGGTAACAAATCATGTTGCCATATCAACAAAACAGCCTTCCACTTTAGTCTAGAGACAAAGGCATCATCAGCCAAATCCTCAACGTGGAGTGAAAAGTCATTCTAGGTCAGAATAGGCAAAGCTGTTTGGCATATGTTAATTTGGTTGCCCGGAGCACACTTTCTCCTTTGGAAAGCAAACAAAGATTTATGGCCCCTTCACTCCATACAGTTGTGCCAGAGATTGGCTCTTCAAATTGTCAGAGTGCATCCTAACAACAGAAGCCCAAGGGCTCAACCTTTCAGCAGGCTAATACAAGACTCTCACAGATTTGCTTTAATGACAGTGATGTTTCCAATTTCTCAGCTCAGGTCACTAATCTGAAGGAAACAGTGCAGAGACGATGCCCTTATGGCCTATTTTGGTCATTTCTATGTCTTAATGCATGAGCATTAGGGGTGTAATCCAATTCCACTATATGTATGTGTATTTATTTAGTGTTCCAAGTATCCGTACCTGTATTTGTATTTGTATTAAAAAGTGTTCATTCCTCAACCTCAACTACATCACTTGAGTTCAGTTAGAATGTACAGAACTGTTTTTTAATCTCAATCATTCAGTTTTTATTTGTGTACACCTCTGTTTATGATATTTTCTAACAAATTGATTTGGTTCTGCTTCTCAAACTATAAACAACTTATTAACCAAATAAATGACTGCAACCCATGCACTTACTAAGGATGCTATAAATGCATCATGCGGTGCACCACATTCATGTTGTTTGTCCCATGAGCTTCGTATCTGACTTCTCGCTCATGTCTGCATGAAAGTAAAAGCCTCCCACATGGGTGACTTTGTTGCAGCCCATGGAGTCCCACTCTCAAAGGAGACCTTTAGTTTCAACCAGATGTCCTGTGAACCTTTCTGGTAATCTTCCAAAAAAAAGTGAATAGTTTGCCTCATATTCATATTTGTAACCATTCAGAACACATTATCTGTTCATTCTGAATAATGTATTCATATTTGGTTGGTTTCAACTGGCATTGAATGGTTATAGGTTTCTGCTGCTTGCAACAACTTCCTCTCATTATCTATTCTTATGACCTGAAACTAATGAGGCCAACGTTGTTAGATTGTATCATAAAAAAAGTCATAAGAAAAGATACAAATATGGCCCTAATCCTAATTTAACCTTTAACTTTTTCTAACTTCTGGAAAATTATGTGTGCAATTTATGGATTCACCTGATCTTTGAGCAGTATAGCAGATAGTTCCCCTTTAAAAAAATTTGTAAAAGTATCCGTATATAGCAAATGTGAACAAAGTGGTAAATGTGCCTCCAAGAAGCTTCAAGCCCCAGGCTTGTTTAAAAATCCTTAGAAAATAGTCAACAGCCACAGTCCTTAATTGCTTAAGAGGCTCTGTCTATGCTACGCTGTGCGTTTCTCACAATGTAGGTCAGTCTTTCCTCACCAGTCTCCTCCAGTCACTTTAAACCTCATGTACTGTACATTACTAAAATATGGAAGTTCCACTGCAAGCTGTTTCTTTGGTTTGTAAAGAAAGATACCTCATTCTTATTCTTATTTTGTTTTAAAATGCCCAATATTTCATATTTAGCACTTAAATATTACAAACAAAATAATTTACAAATAATTAAATCTTGTAAACCCCCCCCCCCCCCCAAAAATCCCTGAATGTACTGTTTGTAATATATCTATGATCTTTAAAATATTATATATGCTTATGCAAGAAATTCAACCAAGCGCATGAATATTGTTTTTTTTGTTTTTGTTTTTTTTTTTGTATTTTACCACTTTTAGTGAAACATTAAAATCCCAAATGTCATCATGATATTTAAACATACGTTAAGTCCATCCACCAGCAAACACCATCATTAAGAAAAAGGCGCACTCCGTTAGAAGCCCTGCCAGTATGCTCTCAGACAGGATTCCACAACGCAACCCTCCCTGGGCAGCACTGCCACCACCATGCCAGGCTGCTCGCATTGGCACTCAAGGAGCATCTACTTTGAGAGACAGACAGACAGACAGACAGGGAGGGAGGGGACTCCTCTCCTCCTCTCCACGCCTCCTCCTCCACCATCTGTCTCCGGGACAAGTGAGACATGTGTCTGCCAGAGAAGACGCGGGACGTCCCGAGGAGTCGAGGAGCACCGTCTTAAATCACTGTCGTGGCCTCCTCCTCCGTGATGGATCTGCTTCATTTAGCAGGAGCACAAGACGCACAGGGAGGCAAGCTCTTCGGCCCGCATCGTACAAAAGCACAAAAAAGCTGCCAGCTGCAGGAACAGTAGGGTTCTCAATTCACACACATTTTTATTGTCACCGAGAACACTAGGGGCCAACATGCAGGCTGTCACGATTTTGATTGCATTAAATTCAAAACAAGGCACTCTGTATTTGCTGTCATTATTAAAGAACAGTAAATTGCTGGATTACTATCTGTTGATCACATTTTCTTTTGTAAAACAGGTTGTCTTGATACTTCTGATTTCTTTTAAGCCGTAACTATGATAAGATGTCACTATGTAACACAAGCCATTAAATAAAACGCATACTGGAGTGGCATATCTACGCTAACATTTTCAAGCTCTTTTATCTTTTGAATTGCTTTCTTGTCTCTGAGTAAGTAAAATGTAGAGATTGCACTGGTTGAACTGTCCAAATGAAAACAATTTTCCTTACAGGAAGTGGTCACAGCTACAGTTGCTATTTGGGGTATTACATCACTTTCAAATGAAGCCAGACGAGCAAGGTTCTGACTTCTCAAAGCTCTCCTTTTTAACAGGCTTACTGTTAGTCTTTGGAATTGATCCTCCAGTACACTTTTAACTTTTTACTTAAAGAGAAAGACACAAACCACATCACATCCATAGTTTCTCATTCTAAGAGGTCAAAGAGAAATGACTGCTCCCTATTGTAGCCCCCTATATGAGCTGCGGGTGGTGGGTAGGGCATGATTTATGGTTAACATCAAACCATTCTTTTTGCAAATTGTAGTGGCAAAAAATGTGAATCCAGACCAAATGAAAATCTTTTATCCAATAGAAACACTAGAATGACCATGATGATAGCCAATAAAAGTTTCTCCACAGGGACCAAAAGAAGAGCTCCACATGTTCTGTGTTTTTGATGTATTATTTAATCATAGTCCTAAAGACCACTTGCTACACCATCACACTTATGGAAAAAGGGTTCTTTGGAAAGTTAAATGTTCTTAGATTCCTGGGGGAACCCTCTCTGATAAAACATTATGTTGTAATGTTCTACATAGACCCTTTATGGTTTTTCTGCTAAACAAACAGGCCAAAGAACCATTAAGGGTTCCAGATTTAACCTTTCTTTGGGTGTCATGGCCTGAATGGAAAAGTACCACTGTTCATGCAACACTTCTTTAAGGGTTTTTGAGGGGTTGGATAGATAAGGGTTCTTAGCAGGGTTTCACTAGAGGTTTATGGATCAGAAGGCTACGTGTCTACTAGGATGGGTCTGGAAATACCACGTTTGACCTCGAAATGTCTGTATATCATCAATATTTAAAGTAGCAACAGGCATAAAATTAATTTTAAAAAATATATATATGTGGCCATTTGGTGAATCTGGCACATAGTGGATCTGTTTCTTCATACTATCCATCCATTAACAGACACAAGTCAATCCATGCCATCTCCTCTCTTTTAGATAAGTTGAAGGCCCAAAGTATGTTATTGAAATACGCAGACTTTAGATACTATATATGGTACATATTGTATAGTGCATTTAGAAAGTGTGTGATATTGCTCTATAATAAAGTGGTCACCTGTTTAATATCAAGTGACAGAATTTCAAAGGTTATAGAGACATTTGTCAGCACGAATATTAAATTTTCTCAATTAAAATGTTATTTATTCTCACAAATGTTTTATATATTAGGATATATTATAGAGAATAATATATCTACAAATAGAAAAAGTCCACTGCATCCCCAGCCAGAAGACAATAGAGCTGTTAGCTATTAGTCAAAAAACACCAAATCAATCTAAAAATAAAAGTCCTTTAGTTTATGCCTAGTAGGAGCCATAGGACTATGCCTTCAAATTCAATATTAATTTTAACTGAAAGATGAAACAACTCCCACTCGCTTACTTCTTGATCACGAACCTCAATCAGACCTGCTCCTTCAGCTGTCAGTCTGCTTTAGCTTCTTTCTCTCAATCTCCTTGCTTGTCTTTAGTCATATGTTATTTTTTTTATTAAACTCAGATTTAAGAACACAAGGCTTGATGAGAGGTCAGTCAGCTACAGTTTTTTTGTCTGAACTGACTTTCTATAAAAGAAATTTCATATATCCATTTATAGTTTGAGGAATTATAACATTTTCCTGACATTAACTTATTGTAAACAGCAATCTGTGACTATGATGTGATGTACTGAATACTGAAGAGATACACAGTATGAAAGCAAAAAATGCTGCCAGAAATATTATTTCTATCTATTTCACTCACTGACTCTCACTATCTGTGGTGGTTCATAAAATTACTGTTAAAATAGGCTAAAATGGTGGGCTCATCAGCTAGCTAACTGTAAATGCCCCATTCTTTACCTCACATAAACGTTAGCTAGCTAACAGCAAGTTAACAATCAGGTAAAACTCGAAAGCTAAGTACTGTATATTGAACATAACTTCCCACAAGTTCATATTACTACCTATTATTCACTCCCAGTATGATGTATTTTGAATGAAACCCAATGCTTTTTTAATAAACGTTTAGCCTGTGACAACTTGCGACAATGTAGTCTTGTTTTTCAGCAAGAGTAGCACAGCCAAGGCAACACTGAATTAGAGCATCAGCAGCCTCCCCTAGGTTCATTTTGAGATGTCATGGTGGTTGAAATATGAAGAATGAATATGAAAAACTATTACTGGCCTAGCAACACTCCTGTTTCTTAGCATAATCCAAAGAAATGTTCCAGATTCTGGGTTTAACTTTTTTGTTAGAGTGAACAATTAGAGGCCTTTATCATTATGAGAATAGTTAATTAAAATATTTAAGAACAAGTTTTCTGTCTCTCAGGTCACATTCCTGCAAAGAAACAAGAGATATTTAAAAAGGAATCAACATTATAGCTTGGGTAGTTTCCAATGGGCCAGCCAAATGCAAAAAATAACCCTAATCCTAACCCCTGCTTAATAAGTATATACAATCAGATTCTTGTATGCAGCCAACTCAACACCATGCCAGAGGAAAGAATTTCTGGAAGTTAAAGCTCTGTTATGCTTTTGGTCATCTTTCCTCTTACTCTCTTTGACACTACACCCACAACCACGCAAAGCCAAGGAAAAAGCACAATGCCCCCTCCCGCCCTCCAAATTACGTTAGTAACAGCCTTCATTCCCTCACTATTCGAGTAGGTGTCATGAATTTGAGCCAAATAGCTTAAGACACTGTAGGGCGTTAAGAACTGTGTGAGAAAGACACAAAGTTTTGGATGTAATTTGATTACAATTTCAAGCGTTGTGTACATGGACTCACTCTAACACTGTACATAAGCAATAAAACATATAATGAATGTGCTAGGTCACAGCGCACGCATCTATTTCTCAAAAAGTTAAAAGGTGAGACATCTGTCCCTTAGGTCCAAAGGTTTTTTTTTTTTAACTAGAAAATCAATTAAGAGATCCATGTATGGAAACTATTAAAAGCTAAATATAAGAGTAATAGTCCACAGTTTTAAGTTGAAACTGATGAAATCAGAATAAAAATTGTGAAGAGTTCAGCTTGCATAAGATCTGCCAGTGCACGATAATTCAGATTAATCTGCGGCTGTTTTATTTCAGTAACATTAGCATTTCATTCAACAACTCAGAGCAGAAACACAGCAAATCCAAACCCAAATGTCAATCAGTAAGAGTTGACTGCACTTCATCATCCTTTCCTACCTTCATCATCTCTGTTACCCCCCTCAAGCTCTACTATAATGAGAGGGTTCACTTTGGAGCTGCACAACAATCAGCAAAACTACATCATATGTATGTATTTCTCCCTCACTCTCTCCTGCTTTTTTTTTCCAGACGATTAAAATAATGTGAAGAGCGAAGCGGGGAGCACCCCGCAAGGCTCAGCGGGAGGTATGTTTAGTGTTGCAGCAGGCGAGCTGGAGAGTTGAGTGTAGAGAGGACGCAGGCAACGGCTCTGGGTTGGGAGTGTTAACGAGATCCGATGGGCCCCTCTGTGGGCCTGGCCTGTATTAATCCATTCCAATAAATAATTAAAGCAGCCTGCTGCCTGGGTTATGGCTGCATTATCCTGCTACAGAAGCGCTGATGTGCAAACAGCATTGTTGTTTTTCCACATGGGAAAATAGAGCAGGGCAAAAGTTTATAGATTTTTTTTACTCATTTTTCGGCAGCTAATGGAAACACTAAGGGGAGCTATCACTCTCAATTAACAGCATCACATACAGTGGTCCTCTCAGCCTGCCTGAAGGAAAGCTATAAAACTCTGGCTTTTAAGCTAAGAAAATATTATTTTGTGCCTGTTTTCTGAGTAGATGATTGATAATTTTCAGTACAAACATGTAAATAGCATTTGAGTTCCAGACTATTTAAGCTGTTTGACTCCCATTTTAAGGGAAATTTATAGTGAAAAATAGAGCGCATGTAACATTACAAGGGGCCTAACCTCCTTCTCTTGCAACACGCCTGAAAATTACATAGGGAAGAACAGCAAAGTGCTCGTGTCTGGTCGGCTAAATGGAGGGACCAGTCGAGCTCCTTTTTAGCGCTCAGTTCAGCCACGCAAAAACACTGCCAAGATGGACCTCAGTGTTTAAGTGCAGCTTTTTTGCTCTCACCATGGAGAGAGAGAAAGACAGAGACATGGAGGGAGTACGAGGAAAAGGAGGGAGTGTTCAGAAAACTGTGCAGCTATATATGCTACAGACTTCATTTCAGACATTGCTTTCCTCTCCTCCCTATTTATAAACTCTTCACTGTATCATTCCGGCCCTAAAAACAACTTTCATTCATGTCTCCAATGAAAGCCATCTGCACCATTCAAATATGCAATTTTACTCCGTTTTGTTCATTGTAATACTACCTAGCGTTCCGAATGCCCAAATTCACCACTTAGAGGACTTAAATTAGGAGCGTAGGATTGTAAAGATTCAGACATGCAGCCTGCCAGGTCCTCCTCTCACATATTGCTGAAAATCTGTTATTTTGGACATTTTTAGAAAAGGCACCAACTAAAACAATGAATAAACATGAAATGCTGTTTTTCTTTCTTTTTTTGTCATTTATTGTGTCCTTCTCTCAGTACTGTAACATTTTACATTCAGTATCAGATGGAGGGATTTTTTTGTTTTGTTTTATTGTAATTCTTCCGTAAACTAAAAAAAAAAAAACAGCCAAACTATCTGTGGCTTATTTTGAAATGCTTTTTGAAAAATAGTTATAATTCTAAATCCACACTGAAGTAGAGAGAGAGAGAGTGTGTGTGTGTGTGTGTGTGTGTGTGTGTGTGTGTGGTCCCTAAACCCACTTCCCCACGCAGAGATAATAAGCTGGCTTATCAGTACAGGACATGGCCAGCCCCCCTGTGGAGTGACAGGTCAGAGAGTCCAGGCTACCGAGGATTCTGTAGATGATAAGGCGAGAGAACGAGGGATAGTGAGACAGAGAGAGACAGAGAGAGACAGAGAGAGAGAGAGAGACTCGGGGAAGGAGAAGCTCAGGCCCCCAGAAAGCAGAGGCAGCTGCTCAAGCCTATCAGGTCCACCAGGAACGCTCAGAACTCATTAGCATAAATTCAAATGACAAATGTGGCCGGCACTGGCAGAGACTAATTAATTCACATAGGGGGAAAAAAATCACTGGCATTAGACACCAAATCCTCCACCGCCAGAGGACTGAACAAGTGTTAAAGCGCTATGGCCGGGCTGGGCGTCTCTCTCTCTCTCTCTATCTCTCTCTGTCTCTTTTTCTCTGTTCTCCGTTTCTTTGTTCAGCTCTTTTCCTTCTTTTCCCGTGGTGGCCCTAACAGTCTGTGAACGCAGAGAGACAAATTCAGAGAGCATGCTATGTGTCTGCGTGAGAATTACTGACATATGCTAAGAGGTTGTGATCGCTTGCATTCCATCACACCATTACCCAGAGTTGTTGTAGCGAGGGAGGCCACACAGCTGTACACAAAAACTCATACAGTCCTGCTGTGTACAGTTCCTTGCACGGGACCAGTGTTTCTCTCTCCATGACTGCCATCCACATCACAGGGGAAGGATAAGGGCACCCCCTTGTGTTCCTCTAGAGCAGAGAGTTACCCTGAAACACGCACTCATATGTGTACTATACAAACATTTAGCACAGCACATGTACTACATGTACTAAATAAAATTTAAAAAGGATACTTAAAGTAGAATTACAGTGTCTGTACTGTATATCAAATATTGTTATATTTCAATTACATAAAAAGGACTCTCTCTCTCTCTATATATATATATATATATATATATATATATGTATATATGTATGTATATATATATACATATACATACATATATACATATAATGTAATTGAAAAAAAACATCATCCTCTATTTAAGGAACATCTTTCGAAAGTGATTCCCGAAGTGACGCGCATAACCGATATGACTGTAACAATCTGTTTTGCTAAATACAGTCAGTGTGGATGAAAAAAGGGAAGAGGATAATGTTTCTGAGGCCATTTTTAGTGATGTATGGCCTTTTTTTATCAAGGGAATTTAAGAGAGCAGCCAGCACTCGCGGACTTCCCCCTTGGGGCTTTTGTGATAAATTTCCAAGCAATTATTAATAAATAGCATTCAGAGTATGTAAAAATTAGGCTAGGGGAAATCTGTCCTTTAGACAAGAGCTACTGGATTGGAAGCGCGACTGAATGTGATTACAGAGTTAACTGTCTGGTTTATGTTTTACCAAGAAGATCATTTCATTGTGTTTGGTTTGGTATTTACAATATCATCTACTGCAGATCTCAGTGCAAAACTCATCGCAACATCTGGATCCTATCAAATCCATGTTTTTTTTTACAATATTACAGGGATTAGACTGTAATGCATCTCACTTTCTGTCTTTCCACAGTGTGTGTGTCTGTGTGTGAGTGTATGTGTGCTTTTGTTTATTTGTGATTCATCCAAGCGCAGTACTTACTCTTAATCCTTCATCATCATTTTTTATTCTATTTCCGCTTCTTTTAAAAGACTGTAATTTTCATTTGTACTTGTACGTGTAAGTTTACTCCACTGTGTCATCTTTATTTTAGGGTCAAATATTATTTCATTTCATAAGTATTTTTAAAACTGGAACATCACAGGGACGCATTGACGCTGGACTGCTTTCTATTTTATCCAATACGCCAAGCAACACCTGCAAAATGCATTATCTTTAGCCAAGTTTTAAATACAGCAGGAAGGATCCACTATGGTGGACAGTTAGACTCCTTTGAAAACAAGGCCATAAATGTTCTGAAAAAAAAAAAATGTCAAGCTATTATGTGATTACCAATCATTTTAATATGAAGACATCATCCTTTCCACATTTGTATTATTCCATCAAAGAATGACCTTTTGACATGTACGTGCTTTACTTTACAATGTCTCTGATGGTCAATTAACTTGGTCCTGTAGTGTCTTTTAATGTCTTTGGCTGCCATGGCAATGGCATAACATGTAGTCAGGCTAGCCTTCTGAGTTTAAGTCACTTAGCTAACGTGAAAATAATTTACAGAAGCAATGGTTTTCATTGCTTCATTGTTAACTGTGGTTAATTTAGACCATCCACCAGAACTCCCAACACACACACACACACACAAAAAAATAATAAAACATGATGGAGGCTGCTGCAAACAAACAGAAATCCAAAGAGATAATCATATCGTGTATTGAGGTTTTTTTTTTTTTTTTGGTCCTCAATATCGTTTCACTTCACCTGCCTGCAAAAAAATCTATCCACGTTGTCTGGGGGAAAAAAAACTAAAGTGCCTAAGAGATAGAAAGTGAACAGGACACGAACCAGGGCAATGTTACAGTAGCAAATGACAAAAATAGTGCGCAGAAGGTTGGATTTTTAATAGTTACAGGGTTGTGTTAGTGATTGCGGTGTCACCGCGGTGTCTCGTCATGACGTGTGTCTAATCAGTGACAGCACAATGCAGATAATCTGATGCAAGAATCTTGTAAAAATGTAGATGTTGTAACCTCTGCAAATGGCTTCATTAAACAGTATGATGTAAAAACCCATGCACATCCAGTCATTTGCTTTCCCATTTCTACAAATAGGGAAAACATTCAATATTGTTCTCAAATCAGTCCATTAATCTTTTTATACACTTATATTAAAATTAGAAAAAAAAGATAATGTTTCAAAAAGGTAAGAGGATCCCTGTATTTATTAAATAACAGAATGTTATCTCTTATCGCTCTGTGAACACTGTCTACGAGTATGGAGTGTTTCCCTGAGCGCAGGGTGAGGTGGTCTGTCTGTGTCAGAGATAAGCCCAAAGTCCTGAAGTGAGGAAGAGAAATGGTTTCATGGCTGACCTGACGGTTTGTATTAGCATGTCTGAAATGTGCATCATCTGCTAACACTTGGACATGGTGTTGCTGTGGCTCGTGGTCGGGCCCCATAATGCACCAGCCACAGGCACCGGGGCCTGTCACTCTGATGGACGTCTGGCTAGCCCTCACAGGCTTCAGTCTGCCAGTGACGGGAACCGATGTGACAGAACGCAGCGTGTCCTGCTCTCATCTGGCAAGAATATGAAAAAAAAAACAAAAGCTCTACTGTACAGCCTACTGTCAAGCTGACAAGTTGTTTCTCCATTATATCTCTTTCACTGTAGTTTCAGAGGGTTTTTTTTTTCAACTTAATTGCGCTTCTTAAATTTCCTGATGTCAGCATGTTCATGTATATGTACAGTTTGTTTAGAGTGTTGTAGGTATATAAAATGGCATATTTATACATTATGCTCATGCAGTGAAAGATCACAAGCTTAAATTCTGTCGATGCTGTAAAGTTAATAATAATTATCATACATTTGTATTATAAGACACTGAAATAACTGTACATTTTAAGTACTATAATTATATAACAATACATTATTGTATATATTACTGTAACTGTTATGCGGTATACTTCTGTAAATAAACAGTAGTTTTACAGGAAACCATCATAAAACCTACATAAATTTACTGCAAAACTGACATCACAGTTTACTTTAATTTTAATTTAACTCAAAACTGCTATTTTACATCTTTTACATTGTTGATTACTACAAAATTCTATACATGAACACTTTGATTTTAAATAAGATTAACACTACTAGTTTAATTTTAAACTTTCAACAGGAAAAAAAACAGATGTTACTTAGACAAAAAAAAAAGACAATAATGTTTTTATATCAAAAAATTACAATTACCATTTCATCATACACTTAAAAAAAAAAAAGCTCATGGAAATTACGTAATTCAGACATCAGTTCCACTTGATTGAATTGGGTAACATTAATAGAATTTCTTTTTGTACATCCAACATAATTTGATCATGTATTCTCAATGCCCTGAATAAAACCCGAATAAAATATGTGAATTGATCACGCTCACTCTACATCTAGTAATTCAGTTCAATCTAATAAATAGAAACCTGTTTAAATTAAGTTTAGTATAAGCAATGAAATCACAATTTGATGAGAAACTTTATATTTTCATGTAAATTCTAAGTAATATATTCTTTTTTTTCAATAGCTAATAGCAATTCAAGGTACAGCAGCAACTCACCAACTTCTGAGCTGAGCTAGCTAACTCAGTAAAATACACAATAATACAGGGATTCCCAAAAGTTTCCATACATGGGGGACTAT
This sequence comes from Pangasianodon hypophthalmus, assembly GCF_027358585.1. Taxonomy (NCBI): domain Eukaryota; kingdom Metazoa; phylum Chordata; class Actinopteri; order Siluriformes; family Pangasiidae; genus Pangasianodon; species Pangasianodon hypophthalmus. The sequence continues at coordinate 9,450,989 of NC_069733.1, read as the reverse complement.
TTATGACAGCACCACGTCAGTTGTGCCTTCGTCAGTGGATGTTCGTGGACGTCCACTTCTCGGTTGGTCTTTTTGAACATTTCCAGTCTTTTTGAATTTGTTAATAAGTTTGGCAACTGTGTCATGTGTGATGTGCTTGCCGTGTTTCCTGTTAAAGTCCATTGCAACCTTGCGACAGCTTCCTGATCCAGCTTTGAGAATGATTTCAATACATTCTTCTTTTGTCAAAGGCATTCTTAAATGCCTTTTTCAAACAAACCCCCTTCTATGTGAATGACAAAGTACACTTTTTTACACTTTTATATTTACACTTCTGAATTTGCAGCAATTCGAACATCTTAATTCATATAAAAAGGTTAAGAACATGAAGGTTATGGTTAAGGGTGGAGGAATCGGACATAACTTTTTGTATGAATTCATTGATAAAATGTCAGAAAATCCAATCACATCACTGCCGCTTGTTTAAGTTCTCATGGGATCTGGTTCTTTTTTGCCTCTACAGTCATTTTGAGGTGTCTTGATCATACACTGATCATGCCATGGATAAAAAAAAAAAATTCATACTTTTTTTTAACAAAGTAATCACAAAAGCCTATGCATTATAGTAGCTAATCTTCTCTACACAAGGACTAATGCATTTTTTGCTGTATTACATGAAACTTTTTTTTAAAAACAAAATTTAAGCACTGATGTAATGATGTCACACAATCTGTAATCCAAACGTCCTCCTCTTTGGCCCTGTCAAAAATCTCCTAAAATACCTGCGTCCATGCTGTTAGCCGGAGATATGCTCCAAGGCGCCCATTATATTCACCCGCGCCAGTTAGAGCAGCAGAGGATCATTATTTATTGGCATGGCACTCTTTTGCGCTCTACGCATCTTACCGAAAGTGGATTTGAGGGGCTTCGGCTCCAGTTTATCAGTGTTTACACTGCCGCTATCGGTCATGTTCAGCAAGCCGCCTCCGTGGCAAGGTTGGCACCCTTGTCTTTTTTTCCCTGTCTGTGTCATCGAGGTATTAATCATTAGCTGTTTGCCCCCTATCAGCCAGCTGCATGAGAGAGGGTGACATTTCATATTTCGCTACAGACACGGTTAATATCTGCCTCTCAACTGTTAGTGAGCGTATGCGATGAGGTTGAGACGGCGCCATTTTCTTTCTTAAAATGATGAGAACATCTTTTTGGAGTGGCTTGAAGACTAAAAATTAGCTGGCCCACTTGTGACAGTATTTCAACATATGAGAGTTCTCAGTACTGACTGCTCCAGATCTTAAAAATTCAGAAACCAAGTACTGAGATTGCTTTGCTGGAATCACCAGTAATAAGAAAGGGATTATGAAATAATAAGTAATAATATGTAAAAGTACCATTAATCATCAACAAGCCCGGTTCCATCTCGCATTCGCTTATGTGGCTTCCTCGCCTGTTTTATGGAGGGGCTACCATCACCATGCTTCCTCTATTACTCACTCTCTTGCGCGAGGCCCTGTGGATATGCCTGAAAACACCTCTTCATTATTTCCACTTGTGAAATTTGTCTGTTTGGTGGAAGGCGCAGTAGCTGGCAGCAGAAGCGTTTGGCCCTCGAGCATCCTGACATCTCACGTCCACACAGCGCCAGGAGTGATGATTGCTTTATTATAAGTGCAATTCCATATTTCTAAAATTGTATCTGTTAGGCAACGTTGGGTCATTACCAGATGCTCTGGTTATACTGGTCAAAAATGTCTGTTCATACTCAAATCACCTGAAGGTCAGTATTTTATGCTTACAAATATATTTCAGAAGACAGACAAGGCAAGTTTGAAGAAAATACGTAAATACAAGGCAAATCAATGCCATAGAGATGTTTCTCAGAAGACCTCCTGCATGATTTCTATGGAACCTGAAGATTTTATTACAGTAATTTGGAAATTTATAAAAAATAAATAAATAAATAAAAAGCAAATGAAATGGGTGGCATGGTGGTACAGTGGGTAGCATTGCTACCTTCAACTCCAAGGTCTCCAGTTCAATCCTGAGTTCGAGATATTGAGAGTGTGGAGTTTTGTGTCCATGTGGGTTTCTTCCAGGTTCTCCGGTTTCCTCCCACCTCCCAAAAACATGCATGTAGGTGGATTGGCTAGGATATGAGTGAAAGTGTGTGTGCATGGTGCCCAGTGTGTATTCCCGCCTTACACGCAGTGTTCCCAGGACTGGCTCCAGATTCACCGTGACCCTGAACAGAATAAAGCAGCTTCTAGAGATGAATGAATGAACAGTTGAATAAAATGAAATCAAAAAAGGCTTCTTGAACCAAAAAACCAAAAGAAACCCATCAGAAATTAAGGTGACGTGATGTCTGATGGTGGAAAGAGAGAAATGGTATCATGAAATCCCTCAGTTATGAAAATCACAACAGGGAAATCCATAAGCTGAAACTGTGGGCAGCTTTAACAAACCAGTGGAATACAATCTCTCTCTCTCTCTCTCTCTCTCTCTCTGTTATTTTCTCCAAGACAGACTGGTTGTCTAATCCCTTAGTCTCATTGTTCAGTCGAGCCAGGCTCCAGTTGAGTGAAATTACTTTTCAACAGCAATGGTGCAAAGAGACCAGGTTTGAGAGTTTCTCTTGTCAATACACTGCTCTTGGGTTACATTAGACAACATAGATGAATAGATTTTTTTAATGGCTAACCAAGAAATCCGCATGACATAATTCTGCGTTTTGTTAAGACTCCAGTAATTGGCAATGAACTCCCAGTCTGTCAGCTCAGTTCACCGGGTGGATACAATAACTGTCATTCCTCAGCAACATTAAACACCATTTCTCATTTAGCTGAAATTTGCGCATGACTAGCCAAAACCAACCTCTCTGCTAAAATCAACAGATTAACAGGGGCCAAAAACGGTGTTTACTTTTATGAACAATACAGTCCTATTCAAGATACCACCCCAGTTGGAGACGTTAGCGACCCAATGAAAATCACGTCGCATATAAATCACCCATTTTTCTGACAACAGGCACAGCCCCTGTATTCTACAGTGGGCTGATAGGATTGTCAGCCAGGGTTTTGAGAAAACCTCCCAAGTGATGTCATTTCCTCTGTTGGAAGCGTTCTGACCGAACAGGCTCTACTGCAGACGCACTGTGGCTAGCCGTCTGTCTTTCATGCTCTCTTCAATGTTTAATCCATAACACTTGTCGCATGGCATTAATCCAGTGAGCACCACTGACCAACCTGGCCTGGATTCAGCTGGCCTATAAAAATATTATTGGTCCATTTTAAGATGATTCTGGTCTGCCTTGCTCCAGCCCCTAAATATATGTCCATAACTTTTTCGTCTTGTATATGACCACAACATTCGCCTACATCAGTTCTAATCTTTAAAAGATTTCCACTCTCTATATATTGCCTCAGGAATACTGAACTAAATGTTGTTTTTACATTTATTAAATGTCTTTGTGTTCACTGGAAAAGATGAGCATAACTTTAAAGGGGGTATTTATTCTTGATCTGCGACCAGTTTTGCTGTTTCGTTTCCTATAAGAGTTAATGGAAAAATCTACTCTGAGTTCATTAGATATTCATCACTATAGTTAACATGTGATCGTCAATGGCATTCAGGAGTTACTGTGTAATGAGTAAATTCTGAGTTGACTAGTTTAGTTTAGATTTCTATCATCAACATGTAGTTTTTTTTTATTTTACTCTAGTTTCCTACATTACCCACAATGCTGTTTGACTACCTGCTGATAGTGGTGCCAGTGGGAATTAGCTCTTGTTTCATCTCTACTTTAAGAAAGTGATGCAGCAGCACTTTAGTCCTTTATTCTGTCCAGCTCTCTCACCTCCTCATCATGAAAGTTTCAACTTTCATATTAATCCCGCAATCACCACCATCATGCTCTTCATCTCGTAGATCACTAACCAGCTGAGTTGAACTCAGCAAAACTGTCATATAGCTGCAGTGCATTCTGGAACTTTAAGTCCAATGTTTGCCTTCGCCACTACATCTATGTCAGATTTTTCAGTAATATGACATTGCACACTTCTGGAACTCTTTTGTTTTTAGGAGCTAACAGCAAAACTTGACTTTATGCCCTTATGTCACAAGACTAATGAAACTACATCACCTACCAATGAAATAGCACCAGAATGTCTAAGCACATCCCAGATGTTTCAGTATAAACTTATATAATGTGTTTCAGGATGGATCTGGACCTTTAAGATCAGGATCTGTAATTTCTACAGAATGCTGAACACTCAGGACATGCGTGTAGATGTGATCCTTGTTTTTGCAACGTGACCTGAGGAGCTGGGTCAGATTACAGCTCGGTTACGGTCCTCTCACTCCAATAACCCCACCATGATTGACACTTCCCTCCTCTGCCTTCACCTTGGCCCCTTCCCACACTCGTCACGGCGGGCACCAGCGGGCACACCGGGCCTGTCAATTAGCAGCTAATGTAGGGTGCAGCTGTATGTCAAACAACGCTTTCCCTCGTGGCCAGCCGCGCATCAAATGTCCATCTGTCTGCCTGTGGGATTGCGATGTCTTGTTACTGAAGAAGAACGGAGGGAAAAAACAGCCAGCGGGAGAGGAGGACAGACGAAGGGAGGCTGGCGCATTAGTCACTCGCTCTCTAACACTTGTCCTAACACAAAGAGACATCACAGTTCAATTGTTTTCAGAGCTAAGCTTGTGTGAAAGAATGATGAGCTTGGATGTATTGGATTCTTCCTGACCACTCGAAAAGATAATGTTTTATAGAAAATTCCAGAATGTTTTCATTTTGTGGTTGATTTCTGTTTTAAGTAGGACTAGAAATTAACAAAACCCTTACAGATATCTGTATCTATCTGTAACGATATCTGTGTTAACTCTTGGTCTGACCAGCTGCCAAAACACAGGCTGAACTGATCAAACTGGTGGAAAGGAAATAGTTTCTGAATTAGTGCTACTAATGTAACATCGCAGACAAGTTTTTTTTTTTTTTTTTTTTTTAAGAAAACAACACAGTCATAAGGAGATTAGAAAATCAAACATTTAGACAAGTAATAAGGAAGCCTGAAAATACTAGCAGGCAAGGATAGTGTATGAATTTGGCCTGCTTGGCCTGTGTTTTGGCAGCTGGGAGCTGGTCAGACTAAAGATCCTTAGACCAAATATTTAGCCAACTTTGTTTTGAACCACTCAGGATGAGAACATAAGCATTCGGAACATATTCACATTTATCTATTAAACTTTATTCCCCATACTTCTCTCACATAAACTAACCAAAATCTCACTCATTTCCCTCTGTTCTCCTGTGCCTTTTCTCCCTGTAACACGATCATCATTTCATAAGAGCCCTATCACCTTTTAAAAATAACAGTAATTACCTCTCCCAAGGCAAAGCCAGACAAAGAGTCCCCTGGATATAATTAGTCATCTGTCAACAGCCATCAGTTTCTCCTGACTGAGGAGCGTGTCAGACATTATACCTCTGAATTTCAGCCGATATGTGCTTGCCAAACGCACGCACTGCAGTCGCAATGCCAGAGCTGCAGTTTGCCAAAAATATTTAAGGAGTTTAATAAGAAAATTACGCATGTCATACCCTATCAATCATTATTAGGGAATTGGGCTTGCGGTTATTGACAGGTAAGAAAATTTCAGCTTTTAAAAATGAGAAGCATGCCAACTTATAAATGTGAGGAATTAGATGTGTAGTAGAGAGCCAAAGCACACTGCCTTTTGTCAGACAGAGGATTGTTTTGATCATGGTGTGCTCTTTCATGGAGTTAGGTTTAGGCAAAAATAAGGTCAATGTCACCCTCTAGTGGTAGTGAAGTGACAGTGCAATGTAGCCAATCGGAGACTCTTAACTGTTGTCCTTATTGAAATGTATTGCTCACTGACTGACTGACTGACTGACTAAATAAATAAACAATCAGACAAAACAGGGAACAAGTAAATACTAACAAGCAAATATTAAGCTGGACAGTAAGGAACATGGAAAAATATATAGCCTATTGAGGAATGAGAACTTTAGAGGAAGTAGCAAACAGAGAGATCTCTAAAGGGCAACATAAGAAAAGAAAGAAAGAAAAAAAATGCACCCAGCTGCCTGGCCTGTTAGTAGTCTTATATCCTTATATTGATTATCATTTGTAAAAATGTTCATATTATTATTATTATTGTTGTTGTTGTTGTTGTTGTTATCATCATCATCATTATCATCAGTAGTAGTAGTAGTAGTAGTAGGAAAATACTAAAAAAAAAAATTACGAAATACCACTCCACATCTGCACTTTATAAAGCTGCACAGACACTTTATGGAACACTAAATATATCGCTGCTACCCTACAATAGTTTAGAGCCCATGTCCTGTGTATTTATTGCTGTGTATTTATTGTCGTGCGGTCATCTCACACCGTTGTGTATTTAGACTTTATGTAGTCTTGCGTACTGTTACGTGTTGCATGGTCCTGGAGAAACAACATTTCGAATGAGACAATTAAAAACCCACTGGTGGTAATAGTAGTAGTAGTAGTAGTAGTAGTATTGTCTTTGTTATGCATTATTATGATGTTTATTTATATTGCATTTTTTTAATTCAAAAAAGTTATATAGAAAGTACACTATATTGCCAAAAGTCTGAGGACAACTGATCAACACACCCATATGTGGTTCTTCCCCAAACTGTGAATTGTACAGTATGTCTCTGTATGCTGTAGCATTACAATTTCCCTTCACTGGAACTAAGAGGCCCAAACATGTTCCAGCATGACAATGCCCCTGTGTACAAAATGAGTGCCATGAAGACATGATTTGCCAAAGCTGGAGTGGAAGAATTCGAGTGTCCTGCACAGAGCCCTGACCTCAACCCCACTGAACACCTTTGGGATGAACTGGAACGCTGACTGTGTGCCAGGCCTTTTCACCCAACATCAGTGCCTGACCTCATTAATGCTCTTGTGGCTGAATGAACACAAATCCACACAGCCACGCTCCAAAATCTAGTGGAAATCCTTCTCATAAGAGTGGAGGTCATTATAACAGCAAAGAGAGAATAAATCTGGAATAGGGTGTTCAAAAATGACATATGAGTGTGATGGTCAAGTGTCCACATACTTTTGGCCATATAGTGTATTAGGAGGTTGGAACAAACCACCTATTAGATAAATTAATGTAATAATCTGTAGTTACAAATGAGCTGAGTATTGATAATTGTTGATTGTTTCAATACTGTACTTTGATTTCAGCTTTTGAATAGTTTCAGCATAAATCAGTTTGATTGATTGGTATAAATGTATAAAGATGAAGATATTATGCCTATTTCTTCTTCTTATTATTATTATTATTATAATTATTATTATTATTATAGTAGTAGTAGTAATTGTAGTTGTAGTAGCTAAAGTAGTCTTGTCTGCAGTAAAAATTCTTGCATGTTAGAAAATATTAATTATAAATGAAAAGAAATCGTGAGCACAACAATTCAGAATAGAAAGCCAGTATATTGTACATTGTTATACAGGTGCCTGTGTATTTCACCAGCTGCAGCTACAGCAGTGTGAGGTATCATCGGTGTGTTAACACTCAGAGAGGCACTAAATATAGTGTTGGTACAGTATAGCTCTGCTCGAAACGCCTGATTTTATATAGGATTCCTGAGCAGCAACCCAGTCCAAATATACAAGCTTACAGCAGCATTAACATCAACACCACACAGTAACACTACACATGTCAGTTACTCATATGCATATCTGGCAATGCAAATGCCACTCGTTCTCAGAATTATGCCTTGTAATAGATTACTTTGAGGTATAATACAACATGAAGAATGCAGCATACAGTAAATCCATGACTTTCAATCTCAATATGGCATGGCATATACCCTTCCATGGCCATGCAAAAGATCTGCAATGTTTTAAACCAGAGACAGAAACAATGAATCACAAACATCATCATATATCCTTATCCTTGCAAAACATGTGCACAACATCGAGCTAAACTGGATGTGTGTTCAATTTCTGTTCAACAAGGTATTTGCATGGTAGATGAGGAAGCCTGGTTCATCAACACTCACACTATCTGACCTTGTTTTTTTTTTTTTTTCTTCAAAGAGACACTGCAAACAAAAGGAAAAAATGCGTAACACTTTCTATGAAGGCTGTAGAAATGATATAATGATATAATGATATCATAGAAATGATATAATGAACATGTTCATAACATTACAATGCATTAATAAGGCATTATACACATTGTTATAATTATTTATGAAAATGCATTACACTTTATAGCAATGTCCATTATGCATGATGAATTATTACATTAAATGTCTCACTTTACTTAGAGCTCACAAATACTATTAATACGGAAATTATAAAGGTAACAATTTATAATATAAAGTAGGAAAAAAGAGAGAAATAAAAGAAAGACAATACAGTATGCAAGCTGAGTTTCTTTGACACACATGATGTGTTATGCACACTACTTATTCATAATGCATAACAGGCATTACTATAATAAAAACACTATGTGCAACACCTTATGAATGTATTATAACTATATAATGTTATGAATGTATGTACAGACCATTATAGATGCTAGAAAGTGAAGAATAACTGAAAAATGTTTGTGCTTGTAGAAGGAAAATAAAGTGCAGTTTCTGCATCGCTAAACACACGTATACCATGTGTGGATGAAGAGTGAAAAACGAAAAGAGGAGGAGAGAAAGAACTTGAATCATCTTATCGAATGTTCAATATTGATATAACAGTCCAACTCAGCGTTAATTAATCACATTTAAGAACACAAACAACATTATAATATTGTTATTCATCACCAAATTTCTGACTCAAGATTCATTTGAATTTTTCTGTTAGTGTCTGTGCTTTATAAGTGTCGCAAAATGAACACAACAATCTGCACACCTTACTCAACTCTGTATTCAACAACTCTACCCTGTCTCTATTTCAGCTAACATTTACTATTTACATGGAACTTCCGCATTAACTAGGTTTCGGAAAATAGTGATGGAAGATTTTCTCCATGTCAAGTGACAAATTGTTGTAATCTGATTACTCCGTTCACCTTTTCAACCAAACAAGCTTTAAATTCCTCACACATCACATATCATTTAAATTACCGTATACAGTATGCTCGTACTCAGAGCATGCTTTAACAGAAATACATTCAGTTGGTACATAAAATGTGTTAATATTAAGCTACATCTACTTTTTTTCCATCTGTCAATTCATATTTAAGTCCAAAGAAATTTTCTGTACATTTTCAAATCCTATGATAGAATCATAACACTTTCGCAACACTTTCGGGATTATCCATCCATATGTGATGATGTAACTGTTGTAGTCTGCATGTCCTGCAGATGTTCTGGATCTATTAAACTGCAAGATACTCAACCGAACTGGATTAAAGATGTATATGAGGCTCACACTGAAAATGTGACACAAACACCAGGCTTTTTCTTCAACCATTTTCAGTTATGAAGTGAAGCAGATGTTCAGTTGGATTTAAGAAAGACTTTACATCATTCTTTAGTCTGACGTAACTGACTAGAGACACTGAAGGAGTCTCCAGTGTCAGCACTTTGTAACGGACAGTATTAAAGCTGTAAATTTAAGTTTTCTGACACGGGAAGAAAAAAAGAGAGGTTGGTGATGGATCAACAGGTTATAGCTGTTATGACATAAGTGATAACAGGAACTAACTTGTCTCACCGATGTTCCACAACATTAAATGTAACTATAAACAAAAAACAAAAAGTTGTTAGCATTGGCTCTCAACTGACACAACAGAAAAGCATTCACCCTATCATCTGGAGATTGTGAGTTTGAATCTCTACAATCCCAATGTAAGTCCAAGAAACAAAATTAGCTCTCTCTGGGTGGGAGGGGTGTCATACTCTCTCTCCCCTGTCAATCACAACGACACTAGCTAATCGCGGGCATCTGTGAGCTCGTGCATGCGGAAGAGGGCGGACAGCATTTCTTCCGAGTGTGTTAAGCCGCTTCACTGAGCAGTAGGCAAAAAGATGAGCTTGGCTGGCATCACATGTATCAGAGGAAGCATGTGGTAGCTGTTGTATGATAGGCGAGACCGGAGGGGGGAGGTTAGAGGAGTTGTTATCTTTGGAAAAGTGCTGTAGTGTTACAGGGATAAAAAATACTGCTACACACCATCCCATCACTGATCATTTTCCTACAATATCTCACCCTGGTGTATTTTATTTCTTACGTGTTCAAGAATTAACAAGCAAGCTGAACAACTGTTCTGTATTTTTGGTTAAGTAGCATTGTTGAGGTGCAAGAAAATAACTAAAGTGTATAGGTCATGTTGATATGCAAGGCTTTACGCTGTAGCGTGTGCATAAATTGTGGTGAAAGTAGTGTCTTAACTAGCTACAACAGCAGTCAGTTATTGAATATAGAGCAGTGAAGAAAAGTAAATGCATCTCAGTAATACCAAAACTATAACACCATGGCTGATAATCTATGCTACACTCTGTAAAGAGCTCTTAGAACATAGTTTCATAATGTAAATAAGAAATAATGCTTCATCTTAACCTAACAGGGAACAAATCTTGGTTAACATAAATGTTACCATTAACACTCAATACCAGTACGTCATCCTGCTGACACTTTAAACACAAGGGGCATTATAAGTGCAGAGTTGCGCCTCTAGTGATCTGGCAGAATGGGAAATTTCTAAATTTCGTACAAATGCCATTTTGCCCTAGATGCATGTCAGCTTAACTCTGGACTTGACCTTAATTGGCTGAGTTTTAAATAATAATGTGATGGACTGAACAATATCTATACCTATGCCTTATAATTATCTTTTCATTTTTAATTCCAATCAGGTGAGTATCCAACAAACACTTCCTCCATGCTTACGTCTCGGAATACGGACGATCCTTTTTGCTCAGTGCTGGATTTGTGCTGTACATTGTTGCATATAGTTCGAATAATTAGTAACAGGCACAGCAGGAGTTGGAAGCCCGAAGTGCCAGGCTGGCTACAGACTTCACTGCACAGGTTGTCAACCTGTGACACGTTCCCGCGCTGGAGATGTAGGTGGAGGCCAGCCGGTGGAGCCTCTTGGCCCCGAAGGCGTTATAGTGGCCGGGCATGACCTGCTCCACCTCTTCCTTGTCCACCATCTCTACAAGCCTCTGGCAGCTGCGCACATAGTCGCCGACGGCGCTGTAGGGCAGCCAGTCGATCATGGAGCCGTCGTAGACCACGTCTCCACTGAACAGTATTTTGTTGTCCTTGTCATGGAGGCAGATGCTGCCTCTGGAGTGGCCTGGCATGTGGAGCACTGTCAACTGCCGGTCCCCAAGGTTGATGACATCACCTGAAAAAAATGAGAGAAACAAGGTGGTACAGAAACTGGATACGAGACTGCATTGCAGCACTGACACTGCATAAGCTGTATTGACCAAAGCACAAATTATTAGGGGAAATGGAAATCAGGTGACGTAATGCAACACAGCTACAAACAGAGACAATATGTTCCATTAATTTTGCATCTATAAGTAATAATGGTATAGAGAGATTGGAAAGATCCTGAAATACTGCTTAGGGGTTGTTATAATCATAGCCTGATTATTTTCTTCAGTTTTTAATCAAATTTAAGAATTTGACAACATTTGGAAAGGTGTACACTGCTGCTTTAGGAACAATACAAATATGCAACTTGCATCTAATGACTCCAACCAATATTGAAATAATAATACTATAATATAATAAATAATAATGCATGCAGTGGGGAAAAAAAAAAAAAAAGAAAACACTGACAGTGCATGTTTCAGTGCATGTTTCTGTGCATGTTCTCCCCAACAAAAAACAAAAAACATGCTGGTAGGTGGATTGGCTATGCTAAATTGCCCCTGGGTGTGAATGAGTGTGTGAAGGTCTGTGTCTGTGTGTGTGTGTATGGTGCCCAGTAATGGACTGGTGCTGCATCAAGAGTATATTCCCACCTCACACCCAGTGTTCCCAGGATAGACTCTGGATCCACCTCAACCCTGACCAGAATAAAATGGTTAATAGAGATCTGTTCTAAATTAAAAAAAAATAAATAAATAAATAAATAAATAAATAAATAAATGCAGACCTCTTGACTACGCTTTACAGATCCACTTTGGGAACCGCTGCTGGTGGTACATGCTTGTCACATGACTACTGCAACCCATATATGAATCTGGCCACAGCTACTATCTGTCCCTTGGGCCCAATTCAGTGCAACATCACTCACCTCTGCTTCTGATAGTAAAATTACATTACATCAGTGTCGTCTCTGGAGAACTGCTTTTCTAAAGACTTTGGTATCTGGTCTTGATAATCACCCTTATTGATGAGGTGAATGATGCATGTGGAATTTGGGCTGGGACTGAATTCTGAAAGAAGGCTGATAACCAGTGCATTAGTATTACTTCATTCTTCAGCATTGGATCCTAACAAAATCAGGCGTGCTCTGTAATGTAGAGAGCTGGTGTAATTGATTTACTGACCATCCTGCAGTATAATTGTATAGCCTACCGTCTCAATACAATTCAGACAGATGAGAAAACCACATTAGGCAGTGGGCTTGGTTCTCTGACCACGTCCATGCTCCTTTAATATTACTGTAATTCAATTGAGTTCGATTCTACCATGGATCAAGCAAGGGTGGTCAAGAGCCCCGGCGTCCAACTGGAGGAACGGTAAAACTACACTCACAGCAGACAGGAAGGGATTAAAAAAAATACAGAATTTGATATTTTTAATCTCTTTCTTTATGTTGTAAACTAAGGTGGCATGGTGGTGCAGCAGGTAACATTTCCGCAGTCTCACAGCTCCAGCTTCAATCCTGAGCTCCGGTTACTGTCTGTGTCCAAGTTCCCTAGTTTCCTCTCAAAAACATGTCAGCAGGGAGACGAGTGACTCTAAATTGCCCTAGGTGTGAATGAGTGTGTGAATGTGTGTCTGTACGGCGCCTTGAGATGGACTGGCATCCCATCTCACTGTATTCCCACCTCACATACAGTGTTCCGGGGATAGGCTCCGGATCCACGCATCTCCGACCAGATATATAAAGCGGATACTGAAGGTGAATGAATGAATATAATCTTAACTACACGAATAATGGCAGAATAAAGAAGATTAGAGACAACTTTCCTTTCAGCAAAAATGCAAGCGCTATGTGTCCGTATATTTCCTCAGAGTATTAATTAATTAATAATAATAATAATAATAATGCAGTCAATGGGTGAAGGCTTAGGAACAGTTAAAGCCTATAAGTGACATCATCTGACAGAGATACTATAGCTACTCATAGGTAGATGATTATAGAGAATAATTTGGGGGAAAGGCGTGTATTATCAATAACACCTAACTCCTCCAGTGTGTAATCTGGTGTCGTTATCACACAGGAAGCACACGCCCGTGGATTTCTGAAGCATCTGCAGCGTGCCGGTGATGTGGCTCTGATGCTATTGGTTCACACCTCACTGCATCAGCTCAGGATGAAGCACAGCTGAGCGCCAGGACCGCGGCTGCACCGCCATGCATTACACCACACACCACACTCTACACACCTTCCTGCAGGATGTGGGTGGGCTGCACGGGTTTCACTCTGTACTGCCTGGCCGTCCAGCCCGGGCACGGATTCTCCACGATCTCCCTGTCAGACAGCCATGTCACCGTCTCGAAGTTGTCTCCGTTGGCCAGGGCATCGACCTCAGCCTCGTGCACGCCCACCTGTTGGAACTGGTGCAGGCCGCCCGAGTGGTCGAAGTGCACATGCGTCCCGATAGCCAGAAGCGGATTTCTCCTCTTGGCGTCGTCTCCCAGCAGGCCTTTCGCGCTGATGTACTCGGGCAGACTGCGCAAGCCGAGGCCGGCGTCGATCAGCACGTCCTGGTGAGATCCGCGAATCAGCCAGATGTTAGCTCTGTTCCCAGATTCGTAGAAACGCTCCTGGATCCAAAACAGGCCGTTTTCGAGCGACTTGTGCGCATACCAGTCGGTCGCAGACATCACAGTGCATGTACGTCGATGGCGTTACGAACAGAGACGGATTAACCCCAGATACTGGAAGACAAGTCCGCTTCACGGGTCTAGCAAACCGTAATAGCACCTTTTCCGTAAGTGGCGCTTGGTGGAAGCTGTCCTAGTGTGACGCAAACAGGAAGTGAAATATTGATTGGCTGAAAATTACAGCAGGCTCCGCCCACACGAGGCGCTGAAGTATATGACCGCCAGGCGCGGTCTGAAATCCAGGTTCAGGAGTCTTTTATGTCTTGCTCTATTTAGAAATAAACCAGTCTGTTAGGTTTGTTTTGTAAACGTGACAGTATCTTGTATCAGCAGTCTCAGTAAAACAGTATTGCTCTTCAGAGTAAAGAGAAGTATGGCAGGGAAAGGCAGAGGCATAGCAGCTTTTACATTCAGCATAGAGGCACTGGGTATCACCAGAGGATCCATGCCTGAGACTCAGCGTGGTCCACAACCCTTATTTCCTGTGAGCTGTTCAGAAAATTCTACTTTGTACTAGTTTCTTGTGGGCATTTGTGAGATTGCCTGTATCTTAATATTCCAGTATTAGGATATGTTTGTTCCCTCTATCATTGTATCTCTCTTTGTGGCCACACAGTGTGATGGATCATGCAGCAAAACTAAACTGTATTTTATGTGTTCAACAGCAAATGGAGTTTAAACCAGTGCCTCTAAAGGCTGGTGAGGATGAAGACTACATGTTAGCTTTGAAACAAGAGATTAGGGGGAGAATGAAAGGCCTACCTTTCAACATAAAGCCATGCTCAGGCAGGAGTGGTGGGTTGTGTCCTCGCAGATTAAATCACACTAACACAATGCGCCATGGCTTTCATTAGCAGCACTTAAGATTGCTCACTGACCCACACATGGAACACATTAAGTCGGATTGGTGTGCACACCCCTAAGGATATTAGCCTCCATTTTCATTACAGACTTAAGTGAAAAGATCTCAAGTATTTTTGCAACAATTTGAACAAAAAAACAAAAAAGAGTCATGGTGCTTGTCATTTTTTTTTTCAGATGTGGAACGGTATAAAGAAAAATATGTAAGAGAATGCCAGAAAATTGAGGATGAAGAATGGACACCAGGTAACATCTCTACTATAAGTGGAGCTTATGATGTGATTTTGTAATTACACATTTAGCCTAAATTTGTTTTGCAGACTGGAACCGTCTTCCAAAGGAGCTAATGCCCCAGAAGAGGAAAATAAGAAAGAAAACTGGTAAATTTCCAGATGAATACACATTAATGGATTTGTATGTCATTATTAAATAAAAATGGAAAATCATTTACAGATCGTAAGAAACCTAGAAACGTTTCGAGCAAAGATCAGGAGGCTTTGCTGTCTAAACTAGATGTAAGTTTATGATTATTTCCAATTCACTTTTATACCAAACCTACACTCTTAGAAGGGAAAACCTCAGAGATTTAATACTTTGTATGCTTCAGTAGCCCTGAAGTCTGAATTAAATTAAATATTTCTTTTATTCATTGGAGATCTTTAAATCCAAAGCTGAATTAATGTATTTATGTTCCCTATTCCACATTTGGGTTGTATATTTTAAAGGAGCTTGAGAAGAAGGGTGATAAATCAGATGATGAGAATGAAAAGGAAGAAAAGGAACAAAAAAAGGGTGATGAGGAAGAAGTTGAAGGGGACGAATATGATGAAGAAGAGCTTGAAGAGGTAAAAGAATGGTTAGATCTTACAATGAACTGATAATTCAGACATGAGCAAAAAGCAGACTATAAACTGAGAAACACATATGACGATTAATAATCTGAGCTTAAACATAAGGAGATAGAAACATAAAAAAAAAAGAAATTCTATGCCTGGGACTGTCTCTTATGGCTGTGAAAAACAAAAGGCTTTTACCTATAGTATCTACGCTCACATTTATACCCAAGGAAAATGGGACATTAATAAAGTCATTGGCCCCCCGAGAGCTATTAAAAAATCTATAGAGAAAATACTATAATTAGGATTATTGTAGAAACAAGTACTTTGAGAATGATTTGGATTTCTCAAAATATGAATCAATTTTGCCCATTCTTTTGAAACATGCTAATAATTTTGGAGTTGATTGGATGGCACAGGAAATAGCCAATGCTACACTATATAAAAATATTGGCTAGAGTGCTAGTACAAACGTCTTAACAGAGTGTCAAATCCAGCCATTTACAGCAAATCTACTCTAAATTTTTATAATGTTCATCCTCAAATTTACACTCTCACCAAATCTCATTTACTGCTTATTGTATTAGGAGAGCAGAAAGAGAGCAGCACTCTCGCAGCACAGTAACTTTCGGCCTGTAGCAATCCGAGGGACGAATGATACACACACACAGCCCTGTCTGATTTTGCACTGAGTAATTGTATAGGAGCATTTGTTTTTTTTTGCTCTATTTGTATGTGATTTTTGCTTTGGCAGTACTGTAACTGCCGTAACTGTCAGGCCAATAAAGCTCACTGAACTGAGTATAGACAATAGACAATATTAAACTCTGGCTACTATTATTAGCTAATCACACTCTACAAGACTGTATATTGGAGAATACTGGTCACTTGGGTAATGATGTCTTTTTGAGAAACTAAACTTGATATTCTTTTGTCAGGAGAATGACTACATAGATAACTACTTCGAAGATGGTGATGATTACGGAGCAGGCAGCGATGACAATATGGACGAAGCCACATATTAGTTTATGACCAGAGAAGATACTGGCTTTCAAAGGAGAAAGGGAACTTGTAAAATATTACTGGTGAAGCACTTGATAATTTAAATATTACCACATCCTATATCTGTGTTCTGTTACCTACAACTACACATTAAAGTACAAAAAAAGGTAGTAAAATATAATTCATTTATTTTCAACCTGCAACTACATTCTACAGGCTGAAGGCACATACTGCTCAAATTCATCATTTAACAAAAAATGGTCATGGCTAAAGAGATTACAACTTGAATTTCCACAAGTATTAAAGAGTTCACATCACTTTGTCAAGAGTTAGAGATTTCAGCATTGTAGTTGGCAAACAGACCTTTCAAGCAAAGTTAAAAAGAAATCACCATCAATACTGTTTTTGCAATTATGACCATTTTCTAGAATAAATTAGTGTGTGTGTGTGTGTGTGTGTGTGTGTGTGTGTGTGTGTGTGTGTGTGTGTGTGTGTGTATACACATCCCTGACAAGAGAGACAATCAGTCATCCGTGTGACGTTCTGAATACACATTTGTGCTCAATGCTGAGGCAAATATTACGTTTAATACGGTTTCGTCACACACGGGGTAAAAACTGTGCAAAAAAAAAAAAACCTGTGGAAATTACCTAAAGGACTGAGTCAGGTAGAGCTAGTTCACACTTTGTGCCAGAGCAGTTCCAATGGCACTGTTAATGCCCAATTAAGTGCAGTTATGGCATGGCAGCTTGAGACTTGCATCACAGAACATGTATTCATTTCATTTCAAAGGATGAATTCAATAGATTTGAACCAAACGCCCAGGCGATTCACAACAGGACAGCCCTAATGCAAAAAAGTGGACTTAAAGCAATAATTATCTTCACAGCTACAGCTTGTTCAATCTAATAACTGAATTATTTTGAGAACATTATTTTTAAGAGTTTGATGGTGATGAGAAAGGTCTAGACCAATTGTATTGGTAAAATAATATGCCAATACCAAGACGGCATTACTGTGCATCCATATATTTCACTGAGGATACACTTTTCATCTTCTCCAGAAGCTTACACAAGTAGTTAATTTTAGCCTTTTTAAGTAGCGCACGTCAAGCACTTGTTCACAAAATCACTGCTTCGTCCGTAGTGAAGTGGTTCAAAAATATTGAGCATGTCCTTTTTAAGGTCAAACATTTATCACTACAAAAGTGGTTTTGTTTACAAGTCCTTAGAAAAATCCTCAAACTAACACACTGGTCCACATCATCCCTCTCTACGTTTTCTGTTCCTGTCCCAGAACAGCTGCTGGATGTTCAACAGCTGGATGTATGAGGGAATCTTGGTGAGGAACAGCCTTAGCTGCTGGCAGAGCAGGCGCACCACCAAAGTTTGAGAGTGTAGGCTCGGGCCTGATGGACTCTGTAGTAGTGTGGTGGCTAACGTCCGCTTTCATCAGCACCTCGTAGTACAGCAGGTAGAACACCGGTGTGACGATGCCCACCACCAGCATAATGGCTACCGCAGTCCACCACCTCATACCCCAGTCCGCTCCGTAGTACGGGTCCTTCCTCGCGGATGACCTGCGCTCTGCCTCTCCCTGAACAGGCTGCTGGGAGCTCAGCGAGGACACCACCTCGCTCAGACTGCTTCTGGACGGGCTGGAGTATTTGACCAGAAGCTCAATGTCCTTGTCCTTCTCCTGCAGGAAGCACTCCACGCTGTCGGTGGAGGAGGAAGAAGACGGAGGGAAGTCTGTGGAACCTGTGCTCGGCGGGATCTCCAGGACTCTGCGAACACCGCTGGGCGAGCTCGTTTTGTGGGGAGCCGTGCTGTGTGTTTCTGTGAACAAGCTAAACTTCTTCACGGGGATTTTGATGGACCTCAAGGCGAAGAAGTCCTGCTCTGTCAGGAGATTGTTGGCTCTCTTTAGATCAGCGACCTGAGACAATGCAACAAACCAAGTCACTTACAGTCATCACTAGGGATGCATCGATACCAATTTTCTCCGCAGACACAGTATGCTTTTAGTACTCTTTAATACTGATACTGATGACAAAATCAGTAACCTACTTAGTATTAAGCAATCGGGGCATCATGGAACATTTTATTTAGCTCTCTGTTTATGCTGTGTGTTGCTAGCAATGTTTAAGATGTTATGGCTTTTAAACAGTATCTTTAATGTGGCCGATCTGAGCATGCAGAGCTGTATCAGTGAGTGGCCATTAATAATGTGCGGAAGGTGCCATGAACTGCACCTTGACTCTGGAGCAAAGTGTAGTCCCTGGCAAGCGAGGGTGTGTCTCGGTGCTCACAGAACTCACAGAATTCTCTGCGTGCACAGAATTCATGGCACCATACGCTCATTTTAATGCCCACACTCACTGATACTGCTCTGTGTGCGTGCAAATCGGCCGCTCTCAAACCCTCTCAAAGATACCAACAGCAAATGTTTTATTATTTTACTTGTATTGAAGGAATATGGTGTAGTTCCTCCTTTTGATACTTTCTCAGAGTCGTCTGTTCATTAAAGCTTATACTAGACTTACAGCACACATGATACTGGATGCTGCTATCAGCCTGCGAGTACAACTATCAATGTATCAATATATTTTCTACACAGAAAAAAGAAAAAAAAAAAAAAAAAAAGACACCGTAGTGTTGACTTACAGAGCAGAAATACTGCAGTGAAATGCTAATCAACGTGTCCCCCTCTTTAACATCCCTCATCACGTAGACAATGTCATCCTTTCGCTCTCTGGAGGTACTGCGCCGGAGCCTCTCCCTGCCTCTGGAGCGGAGCTCGTAGCTCTCGCCATCCTCCTCAGAGCACTCCGTCTCTGAATTGTTCGCGAAGATATAAGTGTGACCCCCAGTTGCAGGCTGCATCGTCGTAGCTGACTGGAAGCCATTATATTGGTTTCTTCCAGTCATTTTCTCCCTGTTTGCAAAAGCATAAGCGTAAAGGACCATACACACACACTAGAGATGAAATTTACATAATTAAGACAATGGTCAAATAGCATATATTAAGATAGACCACAGAACTGTTTAATTGTGCAATTTGATTGGTCAGAAGGTGTTTTATTTTCTACAACGGCTGCTCTGACAGTAGTGCCAGCTGTACTTCCAATCACAAGCTTATATTAATGTGCTCGTTCTAGTATGTTACCGTTTCTTTCCATTTTCATTTCTACTGGTTTCTTTGTATCATACACTGTGGGGTTTTTGTTGTTGTTGTTTTATTAACTACAAGACCGAAAAAAATAGAGGTTGGTGAGGGAACGACTGTTTCAGTTTCTATTATATAATTGTAACTAACTTGTTTCACAGACGTTCCTCAACAATAGAAGTAACTATAAATGGATAAACAGTATGATGTGGTGGTGTTAAATAAATAAAAAATGTAATCATTGACTAATTTATGTGGTATAAACCAAATAAACAATTGTTACTGGAAAATAATCAACACGCCACCCTGTTGTTAATTATTTTCCTATAACAGCATGTCTTGAAGTGTTTTATTCCTTACTTAATAGTT
This sequence comes from Pangasianodon hypophthalmus, assembly GCF_027358585.1. Taxonomy (NCBI): domain Eukaryota; kingdom Metazoa; phylum Chordata; class Actinopteri; order Siluriformes; family Pangasiidae; genus Pangasianodon; species Pangasianodon hypophthalmus. The sequence goes on along the minus strand of NC_069733.1, from coordinate 9,430,732 downwards.
AAAAAAAAAAAAAAAAAGAAACTGATTTCTCTTTAGAAACTTTGCATCTCTCTTTTCTAAATGTGTTAGAACTGTCCTTTGATAATTCTAATAATCTTAACCGCCTTCATCCACTGAGCAGCTTTTGGATCCTCTCAGCTGTGAAATTTATCACCTCAGTCTTCCTGACTTATCTGTTCGAACGCTGCCAAATTCCTTGGCCAAAGTGGGCCAAATGTTCTTCTTCACATTTGCTGTAACCAGTTTTAAACACTGATTTAAAGTAAACATGGAGAGAGTTTTTGTTACACAACCCAAAGTTGTCATAGACTATCTAATAATCTACCAAGTAACAGGAAATGACAAGCTGTTCTTCTATTTTATCTTCTCTCTCTCTCTCTGCACACTAACCTTAACCTTTATAACTAAAAATGTGAACAAATTTTGAAATAGAAAAAAATATATACTTCATGCACTCAATTCTTCAATGCTGGATACTGAGTGCTTCATGCCAAATCTTTGACTTCTCTTTTCAGACAGTTTTTCAGGTCACTGCGCCGTATGTTTTGGTTATCTTGTTACAGAATACACCCACATGTCCTAGCCAAGAAAACATAGGAAATGCAAACCTTTGCACTTGGCTGTGCAAGAGAGGATTTCTCACCAGGTTTATTCCAGATCTGTGGGTTTCAGCTCAGTGTCAGTTCATATATGTAATAACTCACATCATCCAAGAGTTTGAACATGATAAAACATAACCTTTGCTTTTTCTCTCTTTGAGTGTTTAGCAAGAGCAGCTCCGTTAGTTCTGGGTCCTAGATAGTACATCACAATAAACAAATATTATTTACTAAGGGAAAAGATACTAACCCTGACTTTGGTCATTAGTTGAATCTGGACTAATTGCTCCAGCAATAAGGAATATTAGTTTACTGTTAGTTTCCGTTTATTGATGTTTCATCTACGGCAACTTGCAAGACACAAGCAAGCATATAACTTTAAAGATCTGACAGTAATGCAGAACTGTTTATTAACCAACTGACCAAAAACAAACGCCAGATAAGTTTAGAAATAACACAGAAATAAAGAAGTAAATAAAGTGGTTGGCTAAACTTAAAGTCACAGTGTCACAATAATGATAATAATAATAATAATAATAATAATAATAATAATAATAATAGCTAAGGACTAAAACATGTCAAGGAATGCTGTTACAGGAAAATAATCCACAATGATTCGGTGTGATATGGCCTGATATTTCTCAAAGTAATTACACCAGAGCAATTTGTCAAACAATTATATTTACATAAAATTTAGTAATGAATGACAAACCATGCTTTTTAACCGTTTATAGTTACATTACTGTTGTGGAATATCCGTGAGACAAGTTGGTTCCTGTTATCATATATGTTAATGCGGTGATTGTGTGATTTGAATTACTACTGTCAGAGCTGTGCTGTTAGAGAAAATCAATCAACACCTTCACACCAATCTGAATTTAACAAGACTTTAACAAGGCTGTGGTATAAAAATTAATACCAAATAAGTAGCACTGCTTTACTTTAAAGATCTCATACCCATAATGTAAGAAGGGTCAAACAGTGTTAATTAAGAAATTAATACTAAAAAATTAAAAATGATACCTCCCTTTGTAAATATGTTATATATTATAAACACCCTCTAATAACTTGTAAGCTTACATTTTATCTTAATTGCCTTGATCCACTGAACAGCTTGAAATATTGATCAGCTCAGTCTTCCTGATGTAGCTGTTCTAGCTTTGCCAGAGTGCTTGGCCAAAGCTTAAAGTATTCTTCACATATTTATTTATTTATTATTTATTTACATGTCAGAAAGAAAAAGGTAGTTCTGGAGGAAACTATACAGGGATTAATAAGAGAGAATGTAAATTTCAGCCCAGTGGAGTCCTTGTTTAAAGTTCAGTGTGGCGTCATAACGTCTGCTGACGTCGTTAAGAGCTGAACTCAAGTTTAAAACAAAACCCCACGTAACACCCGTGATGCTCTAAAAACAAACCGGAAACACAATCCAACGCGATTCAATTCGTTCATGTTTGCTAACGAAATCTAGGCAAATCGGGTCTCATGAACGGTGCATTAGGTTCTACAGCTCTACAGGCCCTCAAACCTGTTTAACCCAGCAATCAGCAACCCTGTTACTGTAATTACATTTACATACAGATTAACACCTAAGAGAAATATCCAGCCACACACTAGCCGCACGCTAGCCACACACTAGCCGCTGCACTTCGCTGCTAAGATCACTAATTCCGTCATGCAAGTTTACTTTAGCTCCACAGCCCCAATATCCCTAGCTAGCATTGTTAGCGTTAGATTATTCAGCTTAGTTTACTCACCATCAGAACATTTCAACATTATAAACCCTAATTTACACAAACAGCTGCTGTGAAACATACAAACAAATAACTGGTACCTGATACAGTCAGATGAATTCACAGGTTTTTAGCTAAGCCATTCTTCTCTCTAGTGAAAGCGCCGAGTGTGCATTTGCTTAGCCGACTAGCTTTCTACGCCACGTCAACACAATCCCGGCGTCATGACGTATGGAGCAGTGGGCGGGGCCGAGCACATGCTGCAGGTCAGAGAGGATGTGTGAAGGTGTTACACAGACAGACAGATAGACAGATAGATAGATAGACAGATAGATAGATAGTCAGGAATGAATTTGGAGGTGCATAAGGAAACATACCAAATAAAATCACTGTGTGATCTTGGGTGGATGCCACACAGTAGTAGAAGTTGTGGTGATGGTAAGAATTAGTTATTTAGCCTAATCTACTAAGACAGGACAACCAATCTTGCCATGTTAATAACGTTACCATAAAATACCTTTATGCCACTTCCACTAAAAAAGGATTAAAACAACATACTAGTAGCTACTGCAGGGAAAATTACATTTTATCTCATAAAAACAGACGTACCCTTCAGATCTCTGAGCTCAGAGTGCATCTAGCTGATTAGTAGCTTTCAAACAGAGACAGGGAAAATGCATGATTCTGATTGGTTAATTCTGTTTCTCACCATGGCAGCTGGCAGCTAATAAAATGTGACATAAATAAGTAAGAAAACAAATAATAATATATAATAATAATAATAATAATAATATGTCTTATTTCTGACATTTTGGTTCCAACGGTGCTTCCATAAAACTAATAAAAAATAAAGAATGCCTCAAATGATTATCAGTAACACCAAACAGTTAACATTTGGGGAGGTTAAATAGGTTATGAAATCATAATGATGACCTCCTTTGACCTGTATACTGTGCATGTTATCCATCCATCCGTCCATCCATTCTCTGTGCTGCTGATCCTACACAGGGTTGTGGGGAGCCTGGAGCCTATCCCAGGGGACTCGGGGCACAAGGCAGGGGGACACCCGGGACGGGGTGCCAATCCATCACAGGGCACAAGCGCACACCCATTCACACACTACAAACAATTTGGAAATGCCAATCAGCCTACAACGCATGTCTTTGGACTGGGGGAGGAAACCGGTGTACCCGGAGGAAACCCCCGGAGCACTGGGAGAACACGTGCATGTTATTTGTTATATAATGTTATCTGACTGTCAGCTATGTTTGTTATTTGCTCACAAGCAAACCTTATTAAAATCTGGATTAAGCTCAGGAATGCATAAATAAAGGCACCAAATTCTTACAAATCTGCTGTTAAAATTACACCCTGCCTATTCTGTAGTGGATATGAAGTACTTCTCATCTGCAGAGGAATGGCAGTATGCGTTTTATTCAGCTGTAATGATGGAATGTTCCACTAGGGGGAGGTATTGGCACACGCTACCTTATACACGTGGGTCCTCTGGGGCTTAGATTACAGACAGAATACAGTAAAGATAAGATAGGATAAAATAACACTTTATTCATCCCAAGGGAAAATTAGAGTGTTCCAGCAGCATACATAAAAGGCAAGGCACAAATGCACATAAGAAATAAAGTAAGAATAAAATAAAGTAAAATAAATTTTGAAAATATTGAGAAATAAAATAAAAAAATATTTTCAGTATGAATCAATACCTTGCAAAATGTACATGTTGTGAGGTTAGAGAATTTAGGTCGTCATTCCGAGCTCGGGCATAGACCAGACCTAATAATAACTACTATCTGATCCAACTCATTCATTGATTCATCCATTCCTTCATCCATCCATACATGGAACTGTATCCTGGTCAGGTTCTTGGAGGATCTGGAGCCTGTCCCAGAAACACTGCAATCCAGATGGAAATACACCCTGGATGGGACACCAATTCATCGCAGGACCACATGAACACACACACACACACTCATGCAGGATCAATTTAAAACACAGGTTCTCAACCCTGGCCTTGGAGTACCCCTTGTCCTGCACATTTTAGTATTTTCTCTGCTCCAACACACATCTAATTCTACTAATCTGCTAATGAACAGTCCTTCCTGAGTTGAATTGGGTGTGTTAGAGTAGGAAAACACTGAAATGTCCAGGAAGAGGGTCGACTGGAACCTGTGATTTAGAGTAGCCAATCCACTTTCTGACATGCTTTCTTGGGAGGGGGAGGAAACCAGAGAACCGAGAGAAAACCCACACGGACACCATAAGGACACCACACGGAAACTCAGACAGTAACCTGAGATCAGGTTTTATGATTAGGAAAATGTGTAGGCCTATAATTAACAACAACAACAACAACACTACACTGCTGGGCAAAACAAATGGGCCCAAAATGGCAAAATATTAAGCTTTTAATGGTCTTAACAACAAATCATTGCTCAGAAAATTAGCAAGAAATAAACAAATGCACTCTTAAGACCTCCTGTGCCACCATTTTCTCGTTTACTTTTGCTGCACTGACCTGTTTTGGGAAAAAGAAAAAACAGGGAAATTCATTTATATACTCTTCTTGTACGCAAAGGTAAAATCATGATAATGATTAAACGTTTTGATGTAAAATTCAAACTAATGTCTGGGTGTAGATTTGGAAATTTTGGAAATCCCAAAAATATCTTCTGGGATTTTTTTTTTCTTAAAAGATTTCATTATTTCATTATTATCTGCCACACCTGATGCAGCCCATCAAGGGCCATAAGACTTAAACATATAAAGAAATAAAAGGGAAAAGCTATCCCATGTTATCCCATGTTATTATTATTATTATTAGTAGTAGTAGTAGTAGTAGTAGTAGCAGTAGTATACACCTGGGCAAAATAAATAAACAAGGGCCAAGCCTGATGCAGCCCATCTAACTTCCTTTATCTATTTGTTTCATTCTTGCTAATTTTCTGACCAATGATTTGTTGTTAAGACCATTAAAAGCTTAATATTTTGCCATTTTTGGGCTAGGCCCTTTTTAATTATTTTTTATTTTATTTATTTATTTATTTTGCCAGGAGTATTATACTACTACTACTACTACTAATAATAATAATAATAATAACATGTCTTATTTTATTATTATTTATTTTATATTATTTGGGACATTTTGGTCCCATCCGTGCTTCCAGGTATTCTGTAAAAATAAGGAACACCTCAGATGACTGTCAGTACCACCAGACAGTTGAGGTTTGCTGATAAGGATGAGCTTGAGCACTCTGGCTGGAAGGGGAAGTGCGCTCACACCAATCTGTCGGCAAAGTTTTGAGCTAAAAATGTCCCGTTTCGGGAGCGGTGCACCACAGTTTACTGTCTCTTCCCAAACCCTGGGCTGAGCGGGACGCGTCGCTGGGTGGAGCTGTAGCTGTGTGTAGCTGTTTGAAGCTGTTGCAAGCTGTTTGGTGCTAATGCGATTAGCACGTCTCCGTGTGTGAGCAGACTGCGCTGCTGAAGTGCGCTCCGAGTTCAGTCCGGAGACGCGGCATGGCAGCGCGGCTCCCACCACCTTCCACCCGACACTTACACACACCAAGGAGTCACACACTGCCAACTATCCTTCCTACTCTCTGTCCTATTTGGACTGGATGAAACTTGGCTTCTTTTTTCTTCTGCCTGGACACAGCACACGCGTTTGGCTGAAGCGCAGTGAGAATGCGCGGATGATCCGTGAGCTCACGCGCACACGGACACGCGCTTGTTTTGGTGTGAGGACCCCCATGCACGCTGAACTCCTCCACATCCTCTGCTCTTCACCTCGGATCGTTAGTGCAAGGTATTAGGTGAGTACCCATAATTCATCATCTTATGATAGCTGGATGCTGAACAGGTGTTTGAAGAGGAATGCACTTTAAAAGCAGCGCGTCATGACACTATTCCTGTTTCAGTACCCATGTGCAACACGTAGTAAAGCCTCTGAGCTCAGCCTCTGCGTCCTGTCTGAACACACACTGGTTGCATTATTATCATCTAATGCTGCATTGCATTGCATTGCATTATTCTAATCTAATGCTCTCAATGCCATAAGCTGCAGTTTACACAGTGCATGCAATTACATAATAAACAATAGTAGATGCACGTGATTGTCTCACGTGCATAACATGCATCTTTCTTTCTTCCTTTAAAGCATCATATTAAATGAACTCTTACAGTAGATGTATATAAAGAGGTATATCCTTGGCGAGCAGTGTAACTTTGGGTCACCCATGGCGAGGCGCGTGAACCCGAGGAATAGAATAATATTGGTGATGGAAGGCCATCTGATTGGCGTTTCCATGGTTACTCGGCGGCGCCCTTGCAGGGACGGTGCGCTTTGTGCGTCTCTCCCCCGCGCGCCCATTCAACTAAAACAACAGGGAACCTCCTTTAAAAACACTCAATTGTCACACCATAAACCGTTTAGGTCATGTTCAGGCGTTTTGATTTACACTCATGGAAGAGTTTTAGCTGCTGAATCCACTGAGTGACTTTCTGAACACGCACCTGTTTTCCACACAGGGTTTGAGGCGGCTTCTCTTTGTCCCGTTTCCTCCATTTTAGAGTGATTTAGGCGCTAGTGTAATCCTAATAGCTGCGCGCGGGGGCAGGACACGGGGTCATAGGTCACACTCGTTCCTTATCACAATTTTTTTTTTATTTATTTATTTATTTTTTTGTTATGCTGGTTATTTAAGACCAGTTACAGATGTCTTTTCTTTTCGCTTTTTTTTTTTTGCTTTTTTTTTCGACAGAAATGTCCGGTTGTGTTTACTCTTTTCTTTCACTTTTCTTTCTTAAAGACAGCCTCTGTTTTTTAAAGCCTTGTTAGATCATATTTTGCACCAATCATGAACACTTTTACAATTCACATTACAATTTGAAGTTTTACAGTTGTTTTTGTTCACAATCCTGCATTACTATTAATGGCTTGCCTGCCTCTAAACACTCCTTATATCACCAAGAGAGGAAAAAAAAATAATATGAACTAATAATGTCATGATTCAGCTGCCTATCCCCTGTCCTCCAGCTACTGTATCATCGACTAATGATCTGAACCTGTTTTACTGTGTTTACTGTTTCTATAAAAGTTGTTAGCGTGTGGAGTTTGTACCTACGAACTTCTGCTGTGATCATAAAGACTGTCCTGTGCTCATCCCAAGAGTCCTATTTACAATATGCTCATACTGAACGTCCTTTCAACACATTTGTTTGACAGTTTTATTTTAAAAAAACAGAGTAATGATTTATAATTCCGTTATCTGATGTCGCTCAGAAGAACCCTTTTTAGTTTGGGTCACCTCAAGGTTTCTTCCTCCCGTCGTCTAAGGGTTTTTCGTTGCTACTGTTGCCTCTGGTTTTCTCATTAGGGATCGACATCTACATCCAGATTCCTGTAAAGCTGCTTTGTGACATTGTCTATTATTAAAAGTCCTATACATATCAAATTGATTTGACTCAATATGATGAAGCTATTGCAACATACTGTATATATGTAGGCCTACCGTACAATGTTTAGTATCTGTGACAGTTGGTTACGACAGTGGAGTAAGTGGAGGACCTGGCTTGAAAATTTAAAAAAAAGTCCAAATACCAGTACATATTAAACCACAATGCTTCCTGAAGGCCATAGTAAGCTCGTGTTTATATGCTTTTGGGGGAGAATTAGCTAATATGTTCAGTCTATGTAGTTTATTCAGTTTGTTTAGAGTCTGCGGTGGTGTTGTTACTAGCAGGCGGCATGGGTTGTGAGATACAAGAACACCTAAGTGGACAGCTTTATTTTCTCAAAACCTAAAGCTTTGGCTTTTAAGATTTTCAGAAAGTCATGAGTTGAAAGCAAGACCCGTAATCCTCTACTCAACAATTGTGTTTTGTCTCCGTTGTAAGTCACTTTGGATAATCATCAGCCAGTTACGGAAAAGTAACATGGTCAGTTTTATTTATTAGCTTTTAACAGGAGGTTAGCATCACAGCTCCATCATGAGTTGAAACAAATGACTCAATGTTAGTGAAGTTAAATTTATTAGCAATACCGTTGTGCTAGCTTGTTACCTACTGTTGTCATTGGTTGTGATCATGTGCTTTTTGCATGTATGTGTATTACTGTAACTACTCACTATTTCTCGGTTTGTCTTGAGCCATTGAGTTACACTTTTGTGCTATAGCCAGAGTGTGACATGCCATAAACAGCACCCCCATTGATGAGGTGCTAAGACTCTGATTGATGTTTGTGGGACATAAACAGACCACACAAGGGCCACACATGATGGAAGAGCAGCAGGTGTACTGAAACAAAAGAAAGCGCTGTCTACACAGCACAGTAGCGCAGGCTAAGCTAATGGCTCCTCTTCGCTTGCTGTGAAGTAGCCAGTTTGGGCCGTCTTTTACCAAGGCTAGTGTAAGCTCCAGCACTGTGGAGGACAACAGAAATTTCTTTAAGATGTTTTACCTATTCACCAAGCTGACTTTCTATCTCCTCACCACCTCTATTATCCTACATCAACTACATGTTTTTTTTCTTTAGCGCTAGTTTGGCTAATCCTGCCCTGTGATGGGCTGGCCCCCTGTCCAAGGTGTCCCCCGCCTTGTGCCCCGAGTCCCCTGGGATAGGCTCCAGCTTACCGCGACCCTGTGTAGGATAAGCGGTAAAGAAAATGAATGGATGGATAGTTTGGCCAATCCATATGTTTAAGTCATTATTTGAGGGAAATTAAAAGTGAGGCTAAATGTGATGTCTGTTGAGTTTTTTTTCTTGACATTTATGAGTAAAATAGGAAGGCCATTTATGTAGAGATATGATAAAAAAAAAAATAATATCTCTACACAGTTTTTAATTTAAGCCTTCACACATGCATTTATAGCCACATGCCTATTTAATAATGCAGTATCATAGTATAATAGTCATAGTAGTACCATAGTGTCAAATTATTTTTTTCTTTTTTCTCCACATTAATCAAACTCAAAATGACACCTTGTCAATCTCTGATGTAATGAGTATGAATTGATGAATAAATGACGCAAAACCTCACATCGCCCAAAAAGAAACAATTCAGAAACTGACCGCACTTTCAAGTTGGCATTAGTTCCAGTCTGGTTGAGATTTCCACACCTTCTGAACCGAAATAGCAGGGTTCCAATCTGGATCCTCCTTTCCCACCAGATTGGGGCCTCCGCTAAAACAAAGTGGCCACGCAAGGCGCTGAGCTCTGGGGAGAGGATGAATTCAGCTGGTGAAAATACTCCACAAAGACCGTGCACCCGGAGCAGAATGGCGACGCAGTGGGAATATGCCATTGAGCTTTACTCTGCGTCTTGTTATTGAATACACAAGCAGCATTTTGTGTGAAATATCTATATGATGAATGTTAAGTGCTTGACTCCTGAATATTTGTCACTGTTATTATTTTTGTACCTTTCCTACTAAACCTGTGCCATGCTAGCTATCACAGACCATAACACACCAAGTTCCTTTCCTTAAGACAGTACACTTTCAATATTTTTATTTTTCCAAGTGCCTCTTAATGTTTTAGAAGCCGTCTTATTTTAGAAAGGGTTTAAATATATTAGAAAATGTTTATTCCCGAAACAGTCAAGTGAAGATAAAAGAAATGAGAAATTATCATACAAAGCTGTTCAGTTTATTTAACTGTAGAATAAAAAGTTTAGTACTATAAAACTTAGAAATGACCCAAAGTTGTTTTCTTAGAAAGTGCATGTCTGATTTAAAAGAAAAAGCATTAGGAATGAAAATATTGGTTGGGAACATTAAGTGAAGAGATCTTTCCCAATCCCTTCTTAATGAGTCATTCTTAAGCAATAGTTACTGAGTTTGTATAGTGACCTGAAGAATTCCTTTAAAATATTTGTGAAGGGTCCAATGAAGGATTTTATACAAATTAATTTCCACTTACAAAATCAAAGACAGCCTAGTCATTAGTCTTAGTTAGACTAGCTTAACTTTTTTACATGTCTTTATTGATATCATTTATAGAGTTCATTTGGAAGAGTATTTTCCTCTAAGTTTAGAGTCAAAAAAAAGGAAAAGTCAGAAAATGTACAAAAAAACTGATTTCACTGCAATCATTTAGTAAGGTTAATAGAACAGAATGTATTAAGCGTAAATGTTAGTACGACTTCGAAATATAACATGTTACAAATCATTAAAATTGTCAGAAATAGTCAGAAATAGAACTGCTAATTCCAGACACTGTTCCCTTTGCTCTCCTCCAGCAAATATTCAAATCTTATTAAACATTTCATGGTACTCACTAACCGATTGAATATCAGTCACATTTTTCACTACCTTGGAGTTTGTTAATTAAGTTTCATACAAAAACATATAAATGAATATTTATATAAAAAAATCAGTGTACATATTAAAATCTACATATAATTAATGAAATTGTAAACAGAAAGAAAGAAAGAAAGAAAGAAAGGCAATTTGGTTTTGATACGGTGTGCCCTGAATTTTTATTTTAGGGCATCTCAAAAAAAAAAAAAAAAAATGTCTTTTATACCTAGAGCACTGACCTGTGACCTGTGACATCAGTTGAAATGAAGCCATGTCCAGCAGCAAGCAGGATTTCTATTGAGCTTGATCACAAGTGTTTACTCATAGTAAATACACAGGGCATGGATTACTTTCCCTTGCCTTTCTTTCTTCTGTTGTATTTCTGGGAATAAAAATGTTTTCTTAGCATTTCTGGTCTATGCACACAGTTACATTTTAATTATTTGGCTGATGTATTTATCCACAGAGACTTACAATTGAGACAGGATACAGCTGAGCAGTTCTACAAGTGATCTAACAGTGGCAGCTTGGTGGTGCTGGGATTTGAACTCATAATCTTCTGATGAATGGCCCAAGAGCCATCTCTTCCCACTGTTACTTAATATAAGTGTACATAAAGCTACATAAACATATAAATCTAAAAAAAAGTACTTTTGGTGGTCATTTTGGTGGTTACCTTACTGAATTTCCCTTTCATGAATAAAAAGCATAGTAATATTTTCAACATAACAACTGAAGTATATATAAATCCAGGTCTAGGGCAGAACAGTAGCACAGCAGGTTGCTATGCCACCTCACAGCTCCAGGGTCACCGGTTTGATCCTGATCTTCTGTGGATATTCTCCCCATGTCTGCGTGTGTTTCCTATGGGTTCTCCATCTCCCAAAATATCTCATTAGGTTGATTGGTTACACTAAATAACTAGGTGTGAATGAGTATGTAAATGAGTGTGTGAATGTGTTTGTGCATGGTGCACTGCAATGGACTGGCATCCTATCCAGTGTATTCCTGCCGTGCACCCAGTGTTCCTGGGATAGCCTCCAAATCCACCATGACCCTGAGGGATAAAGCTGAAGATGAATGAATAGTGGAAGTCTAGATGTACTCTTCTCATATATTTGTACTTGTTTTTCTTCACTCTTCTCCACCATGTTCTATGCAAAACTCATAGTTGAAATGATTCAGCTGGATTTCAAGAAAAGTCATAAGGAGTCACTATCCTCCCTTATATAGAACCCTAACCGTAACAGGTTTAGTGTCCTAATGCAGAGGGGTGAAGAGGGGGTCATGAAGCCAAACTTGTTCTGGCCCTCACCTTCATTTTCTTTTTTCATTTATTTGCCATCACAGGGAAAAGGGCATTATCCCTTCAGCCACAAGAGGTAAGTTCTGTAGTGAAGGGTACAAACGCCAGTGATTTGGAAATCTGCAAGTATGGATGGAGGGCTCAGGGATTAGCGAACCACAAAGCTGAAACTGTTATGAATCCACAGAGATAAACAGTAAGCTCAAAGGAGAGGTTGGATTCTTTTTTTTCCTTGGCATTGTCCCTTTTTTGCTGTGGTATCCACAGCCACTCTTTCTCCATCCTTTCTCTATGGCTCTTTCTTCTTCCCACCACGAGAAAGGTTCCTCCCCATTGTGTTTCGTCATGGTGAAAGAATTTCTGAAGTGGAAGGATTTGAACTGAATCCGGGATCATGCAAAGACCCGCGCTGACCAGTGAGTGCTGAATTCAGTGCTACTGCCTCCTCTGACAACACATGTTAACAGAGGATGACCTTCTTTATAGAAAGGGATAGTCATTACTGGTGAGTCAGACTAAATGACAAAACAGGTGATGGCATTTCGAGGCAATAAAGGAGTGTTGACTTATTTCCTCAGTCATCAAGAAGTTATCCCTGATTTTAAATCAGCTCAGAGGGCTCCGCTTGCTCAGGCATTTTTTCCCATCCTCAATCCAGCCATCTGTCCGAGCGCTGGCAAACTCGCCAGATTGAAGAGACCACGGCAGGAATTTCCCACACCTCTCCTCTGCTGAAGGGGTCTTGGAGGGGAGACGGAGTGAGAGAAAGAGACCTAACTGTCTGAATGGGGGTTTGATTCAGGCTAGGAGGAGTTCTCGTGTGGAAAAAAGGGGCGTTGGAGTGGAAAAAAAAGAAAAAGAAAAAGAAAAACAATGTTGCAAGAAAAGAAAGAACACAACAGTGAGATTCTTGGTTTAAAAAAGAAGGAAAAAAGTCTGCACGTTTTTGTGTGGTGGTCAGTGAATCGAGTGCTCCCTTCTACTCCGCTGATTCTCTCTGTCTCTCTCACCAGACACACACACACATACACACTCCACACCCATCGCTTCTGTGTGTGCAGCTACAAAGAAAGGCAATTAGCATTTCAGCCAGGCTCAACTGGCTATGTCTGATGAAGTAATAAGCTTTATAATTTTTTTTCCTCATGCAGGCTGCCATTTGTGAGGCTGGCCCTTGTTTAATCCTATAAAAGTAGTTTTCTCTTCCCTTCCAGACATTGTTTGTCACAATAGCTAATCAGTCATGGAGCTCTGCGGCTCCAGGAGCATTCGCAATGTGAAATTCAATGGGATCCTTTCTTGTGTTCGCAGCTCACAAATTGAGAGCAAAGAAAAGTCATTGTGTTTTTGGGAACAAGAATAGGAGATGCCTTTGGAACAAGCGGAATTGGGCAGAGAGCAAACCAGAGACAATCCCTTCAAAATGTAGCCTGTATTTCTCCCATTCCCCTTCGCTTGATTGGCATTTAGTCCTTACAAAGGAGGTGAAACACTTGGATAAAAAGTACCATATGACGATATATGACAGAGTTGTTCATGCATTTCTAGAAAAGATTTTTGTTCTCTTTCCTCCCTCTTTATGCCCCTCAAACAGAACGACATCTGCTCCCACTCAATCCTCTCAGCACTCCCTGTATTCAAACGTACACAAACACACACAAATGCACTCACACTTTTTTTTCCCCCTTGCGCTCTAATTCTAGGTTCTCTATATGGTCCAAAAATAAGAATGTTTTGGGCAGGGTTCTGCCAAATTAGTGTCTAACTGATGAAACCTTAGGGGTTACAAAAACTCTTTCACTGGTTTAATGATGTATGTTTTAGCCATAGTCCATTATTAAATTTCTTAATTTCCCCCAAACGCAAGATGCCCAGTACACCAGCTTACCTAAAAATACATTAGGGGAAGCGTGAGTGGCAATTACTGGCTTCTGAGACCTCCATATAGATCAGCTCTGAGGGTTGCCAGAGCCCCCCCAAAAGAGGCTGGTTACTGAGGCAACAGAGCGTGTCATGAGAAATGAGAGTGTCTTATTTTTGTTATATATCCAAGAGTTAGTGCACAAATGTTTCAGTGGTGTGGTTTCCATCATGTAAATTTCAAGTAAGAGCATGAGAAAACCTGGATGGAAATAAGAGAATGAAAAAGGCCTAGATATCACATAGATTGAGGGAATTGAGGTGGTAGGTGTCAGAGGTGTCAACATCTGTGGTATAATTGTAAAATTGTTGCTGAAAAGCCAATTCACTGAAGGGGAAAGGACATGCCATTTGTAAAAACACACAATTCCTTTCATTAGTGGTTATTTTCACCTTGCACTGACTTTGTCTAGGTGAATTTTTGACCTGTGAATTCACAAGGGGCTGTTTTCTGAGCCGGTCAAAAACAAGAAGGCAGGACTGTGGTCTCATTGGTCAGTAAACAAGGGAGGAGCTGATTATTATTAAATAGTGGTCACACCAGACTATTGCCTTGCTTTTTTTTTTTATACTGTTGCTTGGCACAAAGCTCTGGGAAAAAATGTCCACCAACATACGCTGGAGTTTTTGTGGTAAAAAAGTTTTTTTTTCACTGCCTGTGAGAATTTTCATGGTTAGCAGTGTTGGCATCCCTGAAGTACAATGACTCGTATTGTCTTTTGCACATCTTTCTAAAATTTGCTAAAAATCTGAGCAACATTTGGATGTAAGACTGCCTACTGCCTTCAACTTTCCCAGTAAGAAGTAAATTAGTTGCATTCTCAGGGTTTGATGGCACAGATGGAGGTCAAACCTGAATCCCAGTTGATTTTGCCACATGGTGCTTTATACAGTTCCAAAAGCTCAGCGATATTCAATGGTGGATCAAGATGCCAATGTCCTAAACAGCCCCAATTGTATAGACTTTGTCATGCTTCAATTGTATAGACTATGTCTTGCTTATAGTGCTATGAATCTGCTTAGCTCTCATCAATTTCTAATCAGAGGGATACAACAGCAGGGATAACAATGTTCAGCTACTACAGGCTGAGTCAAGTAGCCTCTAGTTGCTGAGTCACCAAGGATCAGCTTTGACCAACATAACCTTAGAAGACCTTGTGCAAGGATTAATCGCCAGAGATCAACTGGCACCTCAAGCTACAATAATATTCCACCGCAGACATCTAAGCATTTTATGTTATTTTGTCAAGATCTGGTCTGTACTTTGGTGTTTCACTTACCTGATAGACCAACCACTTGTATTAATAAAGCTTGACTCTATATGCCTGCTTTAAGAAAAAAAAACATAGCCACAAACTCCCTTATCATTGCCGAGTCTCACGCGCAAGTCTCAAGATTTGGCGATTATGGGTTCCATATGCACGTTATGCACTATGACTTATTTGACTCGTCAGTTGCTCAAGCTTGCCACAGCCTCATCGGTCAGGTTTTTACAAAAGTAAAGACACCATGAGATGAAGACGTCTGTAATTTTCATTCTGCAAAACACTTTAAATCAAGATTAAGCGTGATGTGGCATTTTTATGGAATTTTATGGAATTTTTATGTTTCTTGCATTTGGTTGTATGTGGCTGAACTGTGCATGATCATTACAGTATCAAAGCATATCATCTGACACTTGCATACTATTATTCTGAAGTCAGGGAGCATAATCTTGTGTCTGTCCTTTACAAGCATGCACACCCTACCTGAAGTGAGCAGCAGCATCCTGGAGCATACCCACACACATGGGTTGCTCAGCACTGGCTGTGAAGGCTTAGTGATTGAATAATTGATGCTAAGATTACAGATCCTAGGGGTAACCCAAGAGGCAGGCACTGGGCTACAGAGCAAGGTCGTAACCATACACTTCATCACATCTTCAGCCAGCTGATCTAGTGTAATTGCTTAAGTCTCAGTTACATTACGGCCGTGGCTGCCATTTGAACCTGCTACCAAGTCACCCTCGAGGGCCCTAGGGTCAAGGCCTTCCACTGTTTATTACGTAGGATGGCAATATTTTTTTAATATATATATTTTATGTAAAAATCAACCCCCTAGAGTTACCCAGAGGGGTGTTTTCTCTGCAAACTTTGATCTGCTAATCTTCTGAATTAAGTAGCTTAATCTGCATTAACAAAAAAGTGCTGAGGCCATTGTAATCAAGTTTCCTGGCATGAGCAAGCAGGCATTTTTAAAAGAGGGTGGTAATTCCAGAGCACTGTTTCTGAAAAAAAAAGAAAGATATAAATCTTCAGAAGCATACGGCAATGGAAAGTGAAGGACGTAGAGGAAGCTAGAGTAATTTGTGCGGCTGTGCATGAATGGTTGTCTCTTAGCTGTCAAGAAAGAAAGAAAAAGACAAAGAGAGTGAGAGAGAGATAAAAGAACTATAGTCTCAACCACCCACCCACTGAATAGATCTCCTCTGTTGTTTGCCTTGGTCTTAAGCATTGATTTTGTATTTTTTGACTGTCTGCAGACCTGTAGTAGCCCACAGCCATCAAATAATTGTACAGCAGTGTTTCCCTATCCCGGTCCTGAGGTAGACCTACACTGATCGTTGTAGTATTTTTCCTACACCCACCACAGCTGACTCAGCTCATCAGCTTTTTAACAAGCCCTTCTTGAAGTTATTGGGTGTGTTATAGCAGGGAGAATACTAAAATGTGCAGTGCAGTTGTACTCCAGGACTAGGATTGGGAAACAGTTGTATGGAAAACAGCTCATGCCACCTGTCATACTTGCTTGTGAGGGACCATGTTGACCTCACTTGTTGGCAGAAGCATCTCAGGAATTTTCTCATACACACTAAGACATCTGCACAATAGCTGGTCCTGGGGTCAGTCAAAGAGCCAGGCTGCCAGGTTCTTGGCCACTCGAGGGCCTCCTGGTCACTGATAAAGTGTCTGATGTGACTCTGGCCAGTATGTCCTGTGGTGGGCTGGCAGACGATGAGGAGATCCTCACAGAGTCTTTATTTATCAGTGTCAAGAAGCTTTGGTGAAGCTCCCATGGTGACCTTTCTGATGAAGAATGGCTTGGTTACCTCCAGTGAACCATTACAAAAGTGACAGGACTGAAATGTCTCGTGATCTTGGCATGATATAAATATGTGACATTGAGAGACTTAAAGACTGTTAAACCATTTGAAGATGCACTGATCATTTCATTTTGTTTTATGGCTTTGTTTAGGCTTTTATATAAAAAGGTCCAGTCTATTCCAGAATGTATACCCCATTATTCAGACAAAACATAAGCACAGAGAAAATTTTAGCGTCTCTTAACATATTCATATTAAACACATCAGCTGAGGTCATGATACCATTTAGCCCCTTAACCAGGATTGCAACGAAATCTGTCAAATTTTGGGCATGAAATCTGACTGAAATGAAAAATGAAATAAAATGAAATAAAGGCTTTAGAAATTGGTTTACTGAATAGCATTACCAAAGTATTACTGTTATTATTACAATTATTATTATCATTTATATTGCTTTTTGGAATGTCCATCCTACAGCATTAGCTGTACAGAACATCTGCTCGCTTAAACGAAATGAAAAGCACAGAACAGAAATCAAAAGAAAAAGAAAAGAAGTGCAAGATTGGCACATTTTCATTTAGCGACATTATTTAAGCTAACCAGCTACCTAAACACGGCGCTGCACTAACAATCATGTCATTAAAGCAATAGCAAGCTAGTAAACAGTAGGCTATTATATTGTGTAAACCAGTAGTCAAGTTCCATAACTAGCTAACTAGCTAGCCTTGGGCTTACTTATATTGTTTAAACAAGTAGCTGATTGCATTTGCAACATTAAGCTAGCTATTATGTAATTAAACTCACTAGGATCACCAGGATCCTTATGATAGCTAACTAAAGGCTAAATATTACAGCCTGGATCATCAGATAGTGGCCCATGGGATGCATCCAAGCGAGTTTTCTCTGACACCAACCCATTCTCCAACACACCTTCAGTTTTAAATAAGATGACCATCTCAGTCTGAATGTTTCGTGTAAAAAGTGTTGCACAAGTGTCATGGATTTTCATCAGCATGGATTTTACATTTTACATGGTGTTACATTCGGCTCTGTTTTTCCACCACATTTTTTCTGTGGCCGAATATCAAATGTAATGTATTGGGTAGGATGTGCAAGGCAACTATACCTATTGCTATACTTTCAGAAGAGCACATGAAATGGAAGCTTGGTCTGTTTTTCAAAATGAAACATTTCAAACCATTGAATGTTGATACCCTATTACAAATACATTGTTATTTTCAACCCTTGTAATTAGCAATGTTAATGTGTGTGATGTGCAGCAGAGGGTGATAAGAGGATACGAGTGTCCAAGAATTAGCAGTGTAAATGTGGCCGTCTGTTTATGTGTTAAACTATGTGAAGTATTGAGGTGTTTAGTCTGGTGGGTTGGTGGGGGTGGTGGTACTCTTTTGTCCAAACAGTATTTGCTCCATAAGAATTTGACCCCATGTCAAATAAAAATGATGACCCCTGTATTACAGTATATATTTCTGCCTTAACATGGATGTAAATAACTTCTGGCTATCTTTTTTTCACCCCAAAAAAGAAATATAGATATTAGATGTAAATTACAGAGTTATGATACACTCAGTAATCATATTCAAGTGACTACTCAATAGGAGGCTTTTCTCTCTAATTCTCTTCACTATGTGCTGACCATAATCACACAGAACCAAATGTGAGATAAATAAAATATCAAAATATGGCTGCAGTTAGTCATCCCTCTCAATGGTAAAGTACCTCTACCAGTATGTCTAAAATCACACTAGTTCTATACAAGATAGCATAAGCAGAATCATCTAGCACGGCACCTTGATGAAAGCCCCTCGGCTTTGAATACCCTTGTGGCCTAAATTAGCCCCAAATGATCTACCAGCAATGGAACATATGAAGAAGTGGAGATTTCCAAAGTCCAACTTTCCTAAGCAATCTCCCTGCTGCAGAAATAAATAAGATACATGCACTCATTCATACCAATGCGAGCACATGAATGAGGAGATGCCCACAAATCAGCCCACGAACGCACACACTTTTTAATCTGTTTGTTTTGCTAGCCATGACAACTGCCGTGTAGCCGCCAAATATACTAGTTAAAGTAAGAGAGAAACCCCATCATTTTTTTCCAAACCAAATGAGGAAAAAGATCCCACTGACAGATGAGACGTGATTAACTTCTTGTCTTGTACAGAAAGAAAAACCCACAATAAACATGACCAGGCTGTAGCAGGTCATGCATTCAATGACCTTGTTATAATCACACATAATAAAGCAAATAAGAGATGCTAGTTTAATCTTAAATGTGACTTGAATAATGCTTCATGGAATGGCCACATGATTATGATAGTCCTGTCCAATTGTAACTAAACCCAAATATTACCATTCAGTCCAAAAAAGGTTTAAAATTCTCCACAAATATTAGCACCTTTACAATTCATTGTAGTTCTTATACACTGATATGTACAGTATGATAATATGCTTTTTAGAAAAATCAGATTAAGAATGCTTAATTTTGTTATAAATATCTAAGTTTGCATTATAGATATTTACCTATAATGCAGCTATTTAAACACCTGTATGCCTCTCCATTTTGCAGGAATGCCAGGGGTCCTGGCTCTAGCTGGCTTATTCCTGGTGCTCCTCTTCCCCGGTGCCAGGTCAGAGTCTGCAGAGCTGAGGTTCCAGGGCCAGACGGAGTTTGTGGTGAATGAGAGCAGCAGAGCTATAGTACGCCTAGTGGTGGAGAGGGTCGGAGACCCCATCAATGTCACTGCTCTAGTCCTGGTAAGCTCTTCCGAACCGGATCGGGTTTTGCGAGAAGTAATTCTAGCTGTAGTAGTAGTAGTACGAGTAGTTGGTGCTGTCTTGTAGAAGTGAGACTTTACAAGTGTAGGTGTGAAGGTGTGGTATCAATACTGGTCTCCACACTGAATAAATAATAATTATTTAAGACGTTATCACATTGAGGTATTTTAGAGCAATGCTCAGACTGTTAGGAAAACAAAAGATATAGGAACTTTCTTTGTGTCCTGCAGTAGTCAGGAAGATCTGATCTAGGAGTCTATTTATTCACATTATAGATAAAGTAGAATGCAAAATTTTGCATACCCTCAGTAAAGTGTTCGTGATTTCTCCACGATGCCACAGCTATCTGTGGACAGGAGACCAAGAGAGCATAACTGGCTGTGCTGTCTGGGTGGGAGGATGACTTACTCTCTCCCGTCTATCAGAGTGAAACTAATCAATCGTGGATGTCTGTGAGCTTTTGTATGCAGAAGAGGGAGGTTCTTTCCTCCAAGTGTCTAGCTGTGTAGTACTGTAGCATGAGCAGCAGTTCAAAAAGATGCTATGGGAATTGGCAAAATGACCAAATTGGGAGACAATGAGGTAAAAAAAAAAGTGTGATAGGTTCCACAAATGTTCCTTCATTATCACAAAAATGGTGAAATTGTCTGTTAATGTTAAACATTATGTCTTAAAATTATTATTCTCTTGATTTTGCTCGCTTTGGGTTGTTGTCTAGTAGCAGATACACGCACATTTCATTGTTAACATCTTGAAATACTATTTTGTTGTAGAGAAATTGTAAAAGAAATGTCCCAAAACCCACTGAAGATGCAAACAGTCAGACTGATAGATAAAAAAATAAGAAAAAAAGATTATTGGTCAAGAATAAAGCCATGCCTAAGACTCGGATCAAATCAAAAGTGTGACAAGGAAACACAGAACATATATAACACTAATAAAGATAATGACGGTTTATTTTAAGTTTAAAAGATAAAGTAAATAAAGATAAAGCCTCTAAAACTAAAGGAAGAGTATTCATATAAAACACTCATTAAAAGTTTATTTCTATAAGCCATTCAGGTCAATGGAAGAATGAATGCAACCCGTTTGAGGCAGCTAAGTTAATGTTCAGCAGTGACAGTGGCATGGTAGGCAATGTAACTTATAGATGATATCAAAGCAGGCTCGAAATTTATGAAAAAACAACTGGCTACATAATCCCCATTCCCATTGGGACTACAACTGTAATTCCACATAAATATCACCTCTCGATGGCAATTTTTACAGTTGAAGACACAATTCTTTGAGCAAATGTGAGCAAAGTGTTACAGAACTGTGCTAAGCAGATGTGCATTACCAGCAGGGTGGATTTCCACACCCAACCATCTGCTTGCTTCTAACGTGCTAGCTGACTGCTGTGCACATCTGGCCATAATTAGCGTAACAACGCAAATCTGCCTACTGTTCAACAAAGAGTGCTAAATGTCACGCTAAGCATCCTAGTGTACCTCTTCAATCAAATCGTTCATAGCGTAACAAGAAGGGAAGTTGTATGACCTTTTTTAAAGTGAGTTTTATTGGGTGGCATTATTGTAAATGTTAACTGTCATCCAGATGGAACTGTTCTATGCGGAGAAAGCTTTCAAAAATCAGAGAATTTCCCACTCTCTTTGTTCTTTAAAGCTGAAACTATTGCTTTGCACGTCACACGTTAAGTAATAGTTATATCTCTGCGAGGCTGTTTAGTTCAACACTGCACATTGATTCAAATGAAAATGGAGATTAGTTTAATCCATTTACAGGATTCTTTTTTCACCAAACATAGCCAACTGTAGATTTATATTTGGTGTGTAGACTTATTTACAATGGGTGTCCTACCTAGACCATGAATGTAGACTACATCTTTGATGAAATTGGATGTGACGGTAGTAAAAATGTGGTTTGTGGTGACGCAGCTGCAGGGTGAGGACACTGGAGACTTTGAGGCCACGACTGCAGCTGCTTTCCTTCTGTCCTCCGAGTCAAGCAAAACCATCTTCATCGCCGTGAAGGATGATGATCTACCTGAAGCCGATGAAACCTTTGTGTTTAACCTCCGACTCCAGGTATAATTTCGTGGATGTGTGCTTTTTGTCTTAATCCAGTAATCTAGAACAAAGTCATTTTTCACAGTCGACTCCAGAATTATTGGAACCCTTTGTGAAATTGAGCATAAATGAATGTATAAAATGAATAAGATTGAATTGGTAATATTTTTAGCTTAGCTACTTGCATATGGGGATGCACTGAAGTATCAACACACCTATAAAGAATAAAAGCATCTTACAGTAATGTCTAACATAGTTGGAGACATTTTTAAAGGGATCTATGGCCAAGTCCATACCTTCTGGCAGAGGCAACCAGGGTTTAAGTGTCTTAAGCCTGAAACACCAGCCCCAAGGCATCAATGATCACCACCGTATCTTACACTGTGTTTGTTGGCTTTTTTTATGCAATTCTTTTTTTTTTTTTGACAAACATGCTGACAGTGTTCATCTGATTAGCGCTACACAATTCTTGATGCAGTAGGAATCATGATTTTTTTGGCTTAGAAATGAGATTACAGTACTCACTCTATAATCTTTGACTATTTTTGAAAGGAACAATATTTATTGAATTCGTACATTACTGTAGCAGACCATGGTAGCTACATTTCTTAGTGGATGTTTGTGCATTTTCAATTACTGACTTATTAGCAAATTGGTACTGCAATAGCCCATATCCTGAGCAAACAAAACTGCTATTCATTATTAATGGTTAATAATATTAGGGTGCAAAGAGCACAATGTCTTCTTGAAAAAAAGAAGCCAGGAATATTAACCACTGCATAAATTATTAGTCATGGCAATATTTCTGTATTTCTGATAGCCACTTGTGGGCAAAAATCTATCTTGATAAAAGTCCTCTATGCATCACTGGCAAATTCGGTGCGTCCCATTCATTTATTTCATACACTTATTTGTTGTTCAAATAGATCATATTAAACATTTGTTTAGGACAAATTTGTTCCTTCTCACTACAAGTGGATGTTTGGGTCATTTCAAAATTCACTCACAGGTTTCCAACGTTGTTTCTCCCCTTTTCCATCTGTAAACTCATCACACTTCAGGTGCATGTGTGGTCATGTGTCATCATCTTGGCAAGATTATAACGGTTCCAAATGTTTTTAAAAGTTCCTGACCATCTGTCTCTTTAATATTGATGGGTTTTCCCCATGATGATAGATGATAAAAGGACTTTGCAAGTGTGCAACCTCATATTTACATCCCAGGGAAACAGGACATGATCATAGGTTCCAGGAGGCTGGAGAGCAAAGCAAATTAAGCAAATTAAAAACAATTTAATATTGTTAATAATTTAATATTTTTGAATAATTTCATAAATTAATGTTTGTTTGCTTTTTAGGAATACAAATAATTTTTTTTGTAATTTTTGTAGTTCTTTCAAAAAGCATTTTTCTTTCAAAAGATAAGCACTTTCTCTAGTAGTTTTGAGTGAATTATTATTTTTATACTAATTATGTTTTGCCCATTTTCTTGAAAGGTGCCAATAATTCTGGAGTTGAGTGTAGCGCTGGTTGCCATTCCTCTCTTTGGGAGGTCTACGTTATGAATGATTTCTTTCTTTAGTTTCGCATGCATATGTGACCATCTGCATGCTCTGTTTTTTTCAGACTTCCCTCTTAAACTCTAGCTAGCGCACTACAGATCTCTCTTGTACTCTTGTTCAAAACAGAAGAATCTCAAAGCGATTTTAGACACGGCCTAACTGAGTGCTTCTCATTTGTTCAACTCTGGTCAAAGGAATCATAATCTCTAGCATGGCCTTTGATGTCTATTCTGTAGCTCCCTTTTCAGGTTTGAGTCATGCCACTTCAGCAGCACGACTGCCTTAAGCATCATCTTCTTGTGAGAGGAAACCCATAGTGACAGGCAGGACTCCTCTGACTATAAGATTAAAGGGAAATGATGCACAGCAAATCAGTATGAGAAAAGCACTGGCCTGGAATTAAGCTTCCAATGACACACAATGACTGAAGAAGAAAAATATAAATTCTGAACAGGAGTGGAAAAAGTACTGAAACAAACTGGAAGTATAGATAAGGTGTCAAAATCTTACTCAATTAAAAGCATAAGTATCCAGCCTAAAATGTACTCAAGTGAAAGTCAAAAAGTTTGCTACTTTTAAATGTACTCAGGTATTTAATACGTTTTTTTTATGTTTTTAACTGATATTTTTATTGTTAGAAGATGATTTTCACTCTAAAGCAACTATGCTGTTTTGCCTAAAACCATCGTTCAATCTCTGCAGGTTTGCTGGTCATAACTAACGATACATAGTTTGCTAATAAATTAATCTGACATAATATATACATAATAAATAACAAATATTTACTATTCGCTACAATTTGACTTGCTGTCTAGTCAACATACTGTATGATAGCTACTGGGACTGATGCTGGAATTAGCAAAGAAAACAGGCTAACTTAAATATAGAAAGTCAATGGTAGAAAATTAGTTAATTCAGCTCAACATGCTTTTTCAAATTAGATGGAGTCCATGCTTTCTAGGGAAGCAAAAGAGACACCTCATTTTATACAAGTCTTTGCTTACTCCCGCATATTGAAACATTTAACTGAGGTAGGGCCAGGGCGCTCATCCTCAAGTTCCACACTGCAGTGTTGTGGCTTATCCATATTCACATGCACATGGATAGCTATAGGATTAACTATATTGTGTAGCACGAGAAGGTCACTGCAGATGACAAAATGGCACAATTCTTGACAGTTTTTCTCCATTAATGAACTTGACTGGATGCTAAACTGAAATGATTGGATGTTAAACTGAGCCCATTCAACTGTACAGTCATTTGCTAGATGAGAGAAGAAGAAACCTTTGTGATTTGTAATGAGTGCTTTGAAAAATATAAGGTCTAAAAAGTATATTTTTGTTCTTGGTATGCCAAAATAATACTTATGTATATTAATAAAGTACAATTACTCAGGTATTTTCCACCCCTGATGCAGAATACCTTCAGCTATGGAGAGGCTGCTACTGTATAATATCATGTTAAGGGCAAACTGTGTATTGATTCTTTAGGATCCTTTACACTGAAGATGAAACTTTGTTTGTAACATGAAGACAAGTATTAGAATATTTGCACATTGCGCTACATGTGTCTCAACAGAGACCCTGTTCAGCATGGTTCCATTAGCAGTTGTCAGGGTTTGATTAATGATATTATGTCTCAGTTTCTTGGTGTTCCTGTCTGCTGCTGACAAATGAGCCTCAGACTGGAACAGAAAAGACAGAAATCATTTAAAGAAGGCAGGGGTCCTCTGGTATCGTGAGCCTTGTCTTGGTGATTCATAGTAATTACAGTAATCGACAACATCATGGTAAACTTCTCATCAAATGAGAGTTGGTCGATTCTACAGATCTCTTCCATACCTTTTCCACACCATTATTTCAAGTTCAACATTAGTATCCAAGTAGGAATTTGATTTGGTCTATGGTGCAACACTCCACCAAAAATACACAATAAATGGCAACTAAAAATCCACCGTCAAGTGCTTTTCAGCCACCCTCGCACTTAGACACACATCCACCCACACACACATGCACATGAGAGACTTCACCACCATAAGATTTCTAAAATGTACTAGTTGATTATAAAATATGATTGTGAGTTTTTTACAATAAGGCATTTGATTAAAAAATTATTAGGACATACTATATTACAGTTAATTCTTTGTAATATACAGAGAATTATAGAGGTGAATAGAATAATTAAGGATGCTCATGTAGGATCATGTCATTATATTTGGGGAATATGTAGACCGGAATGGCTTTGAGGAAAGGGGGCCGAGCTTGTGGTGGCGCTGTGATTGAAGTCATGGTCGGCAGAATGGATTGTTTGAGTGTATGTGTTCAGTGTCTATGTGGACTGCTGCAACAAGAGCTTAGTGCCTGAAAGAAAGCTTTGTTACAGCTGGGAACAAGCCTCACTGAATTACACAGCTGAATGCAGGGGTTTTGCCACTAGGGTTAATCACAGAGCTGTTTTTTTCTCCTCTCTTTGTGTTTTTTTGCTCTTCTTTGCAAATCTATCATTTGTACACACAAACACATATACTGCTGTTTTTCCTCTCTTTGTAGTCGCTTAATACTGCTAGACTTAGACCAAATCCTGACCCTATCCATAACCACAGAAATGAAAAAGAATCATACAGCGCCTTTTCATTTTTGAAAATAAGTTGCATGTTTTGTAAACGAAGATTTCCATGACGCCACCACAGTATAACATGATTTTTCATATTTTCATATCATTGTGGTGAAATTTAGCCCAAACAGAGAAAGAAAAACACACGCGCTCGCACGCACACATACACACACACACACACACACTCACACACATACGTTTTCTCTTGTGATGACCTTCCACTGACTTGATGAAACTAACCCCTAACCTTAACCTCAGTACGCCAAAGAAAACCTTTTGGCTCTTTTAGTTTTAAATAAAAAGCTGCAGGTTTTGCAAAAAAAAAAAAAAAAAAAAAAACGTTTTTTGTGTGGGGACCAGCTAAATGTTCCCACAAGGTCAAAACTGTCAGATATTTCTATCCTTGCAGGGGCATCCCACACACACACCACGCACACTCACCCACACATGTGCAACTAAACTAACCGAACCAAAACTAATTTCTAGACCTGACCAGAGTCCTATTAAAAGAGGTTGGTTTGCTGGGTTGAGCTTCCCAGACCCACTGCAGGTTAAAGGTCAAATTTAAATGGTAGAACAAATTAGAACCTAGACTTGTTACAATTTACACTTAACACTATCTGTACCATATTCTAATTCTCTTACTTTTTCATACATTCTAACCCTACATCACTCATGTAATTTCAGAGCTCGTCGAACGGTGTGACGGTTGGAACTCCAAACACAGCCAGGATCACCATCTTATCCAATGACAATGCCTTTGGAATTATATCCTTCAATTCAGTAAGATTTTGGCATTATAACATTCTAACAATTATAATATTATATGTAATATATATTTTTTCTGCCTTTACATACATAGGCAAGTAACCAAAATATATAACTGCCAGCTACAGCTGAAAGTTGCCACGGTGACTCCTGCCCAGAATTATTTTGCATGTTTATTGAAGGGTAATTAAAATCTAAGGGGTGGAGGGAGATGAGGAAATGAGACTTGGGGGAGTCAGCATAGTTGGAGGGAGTGGTTGTGGGGTGGAATGCCTTTGCAGAGGGGTTGCTCAGGTGGGAGACTATTGGGTTGCTAGGG
The DNA here is from genome assembly GCF_027358585.1 of Pangasianodon hypophthalmus. Taxonomy (NCBI): domain Eukaryota; kingdom Metazoa; phylum Chordata; class Actinopteri; order Siluriformes; family Pangasiidae; genus Pangasianodon; species Pangasianodon hypophthalmus. Next base: position 9,403,643 of record NC_069733.1, on the reverse strand, counting down.
TGAGTAAAAATACACACATGAGCAGTTTACTGACTGGATTAACTTGTCAATGGAAGTTTAGATATTGTCATGAAATTGAGTTGTTCTGCCAAGGAGCCCCCACATTTTTTCAGTCATCCCTTTGATTTGATTGTCAGTAAATGACCCGGAGACACAGCAACACGCAACATTTGAAATGAGAAGTCTAGGCAATTTAAGTGTGACTCAGTAAACTGATAAATCCAAGCAACCAGCTCCAGTTTCAGTTCCTCAAAAAGGGACATAAGTCACTCTTGCATATTAGGTTTAGCAACAGTATAAAATACATTTTAAACAAAAGTAACATAGTGATGTGTAAATCTTACAGTAGACAAGGACAGCCGTAGCCACAGCTAGTACATGCTAACAGTACTAACTCAAGCTCTGTAACATTGTATGAAGAAAGGTGCTCATCATGCATGGAAATACATTCACCAAGGTAGAAGAGATGGGAGTCTGTCCCCCACTTTGGACTACAGGATATCTGTCGATCCAGCCATAGCTTTAAGCTGCTAAGCAGATAGCTCCATAATGTCTATTATTATTCTGTGTTCTGATGTGTATGAGGCGAGAAGAAGAAAGGAAAAGATGAACGTATTATTAGACAGAATCTAATCAGTTCAGGTCAACATCAACATATTCAGTGCCTAAATACTTATTTTGAGAATTTCAGTATTTAGCTTTTCTTTTTCATTCCCCAGACCAAGTTGATCACTGTGGAGGAGCCAAAAGGCAGAAACCTATATGTGCCTCTCACCCTTATCAGAGAAAAGGGAACTTATGGATCAGTAACTGTGAATTTTGAGGTGAGCCCCAGGAATACTGTCCTATACTTTCTCCTTTATATTTCTAACTGATTTAAAGAAAATAACTGAGGACAGACACATAACAATAAACCATTATAATGAAATATTGTTTCCTAATCTTGTTTTCATACTCTATTAATGTCATTTCATGATGAGAATGATTCACACTGACAGATCTTTGGAGGACCAAACCCAGCCAGTGAGGATCTGAGTCCAGACAGAGGAAACCTCACTATTCCCCCTGGTCAGGCAGTGGTGGTCTTTAGTATACTGATCCATGATGATAAGGTAGTGTTGCTTTTATAACTTTTTTTTGTTGTTGTTGTTGGACAATTTGTAACAGTAACATTTAAAGCCTACACATGCAAGAAAATATATAAGCAAACAAAAATTAACTCTAAAATGCTAAAATCATACACAGGGTTTAGACAAGAAAATATAACACACAGAGACTAAAATAGTATTGCAACATTTCTTTAGTACATGAGAACTGTAACAACTGTGACAATTAAATATATTTAATGACTTGATTGACTTCCAAAGTTTAGGCAGATGTCACTTATAATTAAAATGCTGGTTGGTGCCAAACACCATTTTAAAAAACTGTCACCTCCAAATATTTAATACAGCTACCGAAAACGACAAATAAATACAAGATTTTAATGCCATATTTACAGTACAGCATATTTATGACTGTTTTTTTTAAATATGGCCATTACCAGAATCTAACAATAAAAAGACATCATATCAACTTTGCGTGCCCTTTAGGCAAGTAATAATAGACTTGTGTTTTACACATGCAAACTTCATTTTTTTTTTTTTTTTGGTGTTTAAGAGTGAAAATAGCTCTACTGTATATGGCAGATTACTATTATCTAATATTCAGTTTATGCATTATGTATTACTAATTTTCAATATTTATTAGAATTTTGAAAGACAAACATTAGTTTATGTTAACAATGTTACTTTAGCAGAAGTTAGTATGTTTTTTATAGGTCTCCATATCTATTCTGTCACCTTTGCTGACGTTGCGTCTTCTTCAAACAAGGTTCCAGAAGATGATGAGATCTTCACCGTGCAGTTGACTGGAGTAGCAGGAGGTGCCTTACTAAACCACAACAGTACAAGTGTGCAGATCAAAATCTCTCGTAATGATGCCCCTGTGCGCTTCTTGCAACCCTCTTTTGCTGTGTCTGAAAGTGCCGGTGTAATAAATCTCACTGTTACCCGTGGAAGAACTGATGATGGCTTTCTCATTGGCTCTGATGATGGAGAAGTGTCTGTCATGTATGCTATAGTAACTGGGAATGGAGCAGCCAGTGCTACACTGTTGGAGGATTTTGTGGATCTACAGCCCAAAAGGGTGGTGATTTTCCCCCCAAGGATTTATGAAGCAGTGCTGCGTTTTAACATAATTGATGATAGAGTTCCAGAAATTGCTGAATCCTTTCAAGTGGTTCTTCTGGAGGAGACGCTGGTGGGTGATGCAGTCCTGGTGTCTCCTAGCTTTGTGCAGGTGACTATCGAGCCTAATGATAAGCCGTATGGTGTGCTGTCAATCAGCAGTCCTCCTCCAACACAACCTGTCATGATTAATGAAGACACAACTATGAGGTAAGGAGATTTTTGCATAGTATATTTTACAAGTTCTTGCATCATTGCCATATGGACATACTGTTATTTTTCAGTTCAAAGACCGTTAGATAAAGTTGGAGTCAATACAAAATGGCAATATAAATCTTTATGATTTACCTTCTTTCCCCCAAGGTTTGAAGGCATTACCATAGTGAGAAATGGAGGAACCCATGGTATTGTCTCTGTGAACTGGACTATAACACGGAACTCCACAGATAAGACCCCTGTTTCTAGTGACTTGTCCCCAGTCTCTGGAACATTGGTTTTTGCAGAAGGGCAAATGAGTGCTATCCTGCGATTAAACATCACTCAGGATGACCTCCCTGAAGAAGCAGAGGCTTTCCTGCTCAGACTGATCCCTCAATCAGTGCAGGGTGGGGCTGAAGTAGATGAACCTATGGAGGTAATTGAGGATGACCATAATGTTTTGGTCTGGGGTTCTCTTAATGTCCTAACTCTGATAAAGGTAGTTTAGCAGGAAGACTGTTCCATGCATATGCATAGACAATGATGGATAGATCGTTAAGGGTACTATGATATGAAAATAGGTTGTCATCTTTTCTTTGTTTTGGTCAGACTGAGTGTGATGTTTATTATATTGCACATGAAATTACATGAAAGAGGCCAAGAGCTTTCAAAAGAACTAAAATGACTGCACAGGAGGGGTTTTCCATGGGTTTTACATTGTGGCTCCCATCCCAGGGGGTAAAAAGTCTAAATTCTGGGAAGTTATACCACCTGGGAAGTCACCACAAATCCTTTTACCACAGGAAGTCATGTCAGGCACATGGCTTTTTCTTGAACCCTTTTGCTGAGGTCTTTAAAGAGTAGACCCAGGATCCATTTCCCCATCAAGTTAATGTTTCAGATGAGAACTTGAGTGGTGGAAAACTGTTTTTAGATCAGTGGAAAACTTGTAATCATCTGGATCACACTTACTGCCTGCAGAGGGATGTGGTCTGAGAACCATATGCATCTGTCTGGCACAGTGACATCAATGCAGTGTTGGGTGCATTAATAGTCACCTGTCTGTTCCCTTTATGTGGTCCTAATGGAAAATAAACCTGCCAGATGAGTGCAGAAGGCAACTGCGTGTGTTCTGTCCTAACTTTATAACTGTTGTACCCTGATTATGTGCGAAAGCAGTGGGTAGATCAAGTCCTTGTTTACTTTTAAGCCATTAAATTGCACTAGTGCATAAATGTGGTAGTTTACCCCCACTGATACAACACTGCTCTGCTGTGCATATGGCTGGCAGGAATTGACTAAGCAACATGTGAGGGCTGAATGTAAAGGAGCAGATTATAGCTTGTATATGTCAAGCACCCGTACATTTACTCCGAAAAATCATCCCAGCAAGTCAGAAAGCAAAATATTGAGACAAGTCTCTTGTCTTGTTCTAAAAATGTCTGGATAAATGACTAAATGGGTAATAAAGTGGTTTGTGAATGCTATTTTTTTACTCTGGGGCCTAATGAAAGAGGGAGGCTTTATAAGATTAGTACATAAGTCTTATGCAGATGAACTTACATTAGATGTGTGTTAATGTGTGGAAGAGAGAAACTGCTCCAGCTTTGAAAAGTGCAAAAAAAAATTCATGCTACCAAGATTATATTATTGGTATGACTGATTTCTTTTTCCAATAACATTTTTAATAGATTTATTGCTACTGTATGTCTAAGTAAGATCTTCACTTTGTCTGCTATCATCCCTAGATGGTGTTCTACATCCAGGACAGTGATGACGTTTATGGGCGATTTGGCTTCCATCCACGTGAGAGACAGAGTATTCAGAGCCAGCCTGAGGGGCGCTTCCTATCCCTTAGCTTCCTTCGTGAAGCGGGCACTCTAGGGGAAGTGCGCTTGGCCTTTACAGCCCTCTACGTGCCTGCCGGGATCCTGGATCCTGCAAGGGCTCGGGATGGCGTGCTGAATGGCACCAGTGCCAACAGTCTGCTGTTCAGTTCGGGTCAGTCAAGAGTTCAGCTCACCCTGCCCATCCGTAATGATGCCTTCTTGCAGAACGGAGCCCACTTTCTCATACAGGTACTTTCTCAACAAACTACCAGTGTGAAAACATGGCTGAATACCTTCGTGTTTTGCATGGCACTGGCTTTTAATGTTTGTCTTTATAGCCCCTGTTTATCTTTCCTGTCCTTTCTGGGTCTCCCAAGATTTGAGACTTGGGACAGCCTCAAGTGTCTTAACAATTTATTGTTCTCTAGTACAAGAGACTCTCGATCAGCTTGTCTGGTAATTAGCAATCTTGAGCTGTGGTTATTTAAGTGGTTTGGCTTATGGCCATAGGATTTGTATTGGTGCCCAAACAAATAACCCCTTCTTCGAGCAGTGCTGAGAAATAAACACGACACAAAAAACTGGCACAGTAGGAACTAATCAAGAGCTCCTTCAAGGACACAGACAATATACACATACTTACACACATATACACAGGAGTGCTGACTGACACCAAGAAGCAGCTAGTGGAAAAGTCCCACCATGTTATGTAAGATCTTGTTAATTGATGTGATGAACATGAGACAACACTGGACGAATACCAGCTTGATATACTATAAAGCAACTCCCTTTTACATATTGGTGCAAATGTTGTAAATTTTGTTCAAACTAACAGTTTTGAATCAAGTAATTTCAGCAATGTATATTGTTTCTTTCTCAGCTGGACAGTTTGCAGCTGGTGAACATCACTCCTCCTATTCCTTCAGTGAGCCCTCGCTTTGGAGGCGCTATCAACATCTCCCTGATTATCACACCTGACATTGCTAATGGAGAGATCGGGTTCACCAGTAACCAGACAGTGGTGGCAACAGAACCTGAGGAGTCAAACACCAGCATGGTATATCAGATCGTTTGGGAAAGAGTTCTATGAAAACAATTCGATTAGTTAACTTAAATCGATGACAGGAATGTATCATTGCAAATGTATCAGTGTAAAAATATATCAGTCCAAATTTTTTTAATTCTTGGAAAGGCAAACACTTGGAGGCAACAACTAATCTCAACTCATTTAACCAAATGATATTAAAGGTGCAGTCTGTAATGTTTAAAAGTGCTTCCAGACCTGTAATAATAATATAATTTACTATAGTATAATAATTTATTATAATATACATATAATATATAATTTAATATAATATAATATAATTTAAATATACTTTAGATATTTTGAGTGGCAAAATTTGCATTCAGCAAATATATATATATATATATTAAAAAAAAATAGCTCTGCCTCTAGCTGGGACAGGGATACTCAATTCAGCTCTGTTTCTTCTGTTTAAAAAGAAGTTCACAAAGCATACATGTAGGTTGGGATTGGATTGGAAAGCTTGCCATTGTTTTTCATTACTATGAAATTGCAATTCACCACTTTCAGGCAGCAGAGGGCTTTAAAATGAACTGATGAACTGCTCCTTTAATTTCAAACTACTCCATTCTTAAATAGGTCAATGCATAGAAAACTTTTATTTGACAAACTTTTATCAGTTTTCCTTATTATTCCTTAAATAAGTCTCAGAGCTCAAGAGACATATATGTACATCTCCTTCTGAGCATATTTTGTTCCTTTCTAGATCATTCTTCCCTTGAGGCGAGATGGGACAGATGGGCAGGCTGTGGTCTTCTGGAGTGTCCGACCTGTTGGAGAGAACAGAGCTGATGTTACCAAAAATGACCTTTCACCTTTCACTGGTTCAGTCACATTTTTATCAGGACAAAGTGAAGCAAACATCTCCATCACCATCATGGCAGATAATGTTCCAGAGATCAATGAGACAGTCATACTTTCATTAGACAGGTGCTGTGCGCTTCTTACATTGACCATTTAAGAAATAACCACTTGTTTTCCTATAACAGCATGTTCTGAAGTTTTTATTCTCCTTATACCACTGTAATTTACCAGCAATTACAATTTGTAATTACAATGTTTAAATTAAAGTACAACGTTAATTTAAACACCACCCAAAAAACAAATTAGTTCCATTTATCACTGATCAGTTTATCACACTTTATCAGCTATAAACTGTCACCGGCGCAAATTCTTTTGTCCTGAAGACTTTCCTGTGGCAGAAAAGTTATTGACTGTTACAAAATGCTGACACCGGAGACTCCTTCAGTAAATGTTCAACCAATGTCTTGTTAAAGAAGGCTTCACCATATCAATAAACATTCATTGTATTTTGTTAACCTGTTTATCATTAGCCTTAGATTATGTAGAAAGTCTGCAATAGAAGTCCCTATGAATTAGTTGTTACTATAGAAGCAATAATGTGTTAGAATGAGTGTATTAATATAAACCTGTGATTTGCCTCGCAACCAGAACTACTGTCAGAATTGCTGTTATAGGAATTTAATCCACATCTTCTGACAAATCAGAGCTGAGAATTTAACAGTGCTATGGTGTAAATTTCATTAGCGAACCCTAAATCTGTGTGGTTCTGTGTTATTTCTTATTTATGGCCTCAGTGTTGCAGAAAGTGTTGACTATAATGTTGATGTTTTGTCTAATTTCAGTTGTTTGTGCCACATTTTGTCTATTTAAAGTGTTTTATTTATGGTAGTCTATATGTATTGTCTACGTACTGGAACGTTTCATGTCAGTTACCTCAGCCACATATTTAGTTCTGTGTAGACAAATATGAGACAAGAAGAAGGTTCCCACAAAAGGTTTCCATTAATAGCCGTAAGACATGAGTGTGGTGACTTAAGCGCCCCATTCGTCGTTTTCTTTAAGTGAAGACCCCTCTCGTATTAATGAGTTCTGACGGGAACGCTCCTTCCCCTTGCCTCCCACTCTTCCCTTGCAGGGTAGAAACTGCACGCTTTGTAGTGTACTTCGGGTAAGTGTACACTGAAGAGATTTTGCCCTTTTGTTTACTGTGAATCAGCACTTTGTGTGATGGACCTCTTTGGACTATGCCTTAACATTTCGATGGGTGAAGTCTCTTTCATCAGGGTGTGTGAAATGAAGAGAAAGGGTGTGTGCCTGTGTGCGTGCATGCAAATTGTGTGAATCAGTCAGGTCCAGACCATTGCTCTCTTTTCTCATTTAGCACCTAATTTACCCACTTCCTTTATGCTCTGCTGTAAAGCCATCAGTGTTTGTATGCATGCGGTGCATCCTGTGAATACGTTTGTTTGGAATGCTGCTCCCTGTCTAGTCTTTGTCTGCGATTTTACTAATTATCTGGAGCTTCAAGCATTGGCGCAGCCCAAGCCAAGCTCAGTTAACACACTGGCCCCCCTGCTGGGTGGATCTATGCTAGTAGGCTGCTCCAAAGCATGGCTAGTCAAAGCAGCCCCTACCAGCACATCTCAGAGATGGCTGTCTACAAACTACACAACACACAAACTACTCTAATATCAATTTTCACACTAATGTTCTCTATCCCTATGTGTAAAGGTAAAATCTCTGCTTCTCTATCATGCAGGACAAATGCAGAGAACCAGATTCTGAAGCCTGGTTTCACCAGCCAGGAGATTGTCATACTAGAGAATGATGACCCTGGTGGAGTCTTTGAGTTTTCACCAGTGTCTAGAGGCCCCTGGTTTATCAAGGTAAGAATAAACTACCCTTGGTGCACCAGTCTCATTTTGCTCTTTCAGCTGTACTTACAAAAATAGCAACACATTTCCTCTGTATCTGTACTCTCTACAGGAGGGAGAGACGGTGGAGCTGAGAGTTATCAGACAGCAAGGCCAGCTGCTGAACCAACTGGTGAGATACACAGTGACGCCCTCCGGAAATGAGGATTTTTATGGAGCCACAGGCATCCTCGAGTTCCAGCCTGGAGAAAGGGAGGTGGTAGTGGCTCTTGTAGCCATACCTGATGGGCTTCCAGAGGTAGGAATTGTTGCCAGGCTTGTTGTGTCCGAAGTATTTTGGAGTTTCAGATCTAAGATGGTCAACAGTCACTCTACGAGTCCCTCGTGGGGGTAGTGGGTTGATAAGGATCCTGCCACTGACAGAGCTTCTTCTTTTTGTCTTATCAGCTAGATGAGATGTTCTCAGTGGTTCTCAGCAGTCACAGCACTCCGGCTAGTCGCCTGGGTAACAACAGACAGGTCAACATCACTGTGCATAAAAGTGATGACCCTTTTGGGGTCATCCAGTTCATACAACCACAGCTAATGTTCTCCATCAATGAAAGCAAAGGAATGGGCATTCATTCAGGTATCTACCTGTGTTATCTCTTTACAATACCAGAATTTTAACAATAGGAGAAGTTCGAATTATTCAAAATGAAGTGCAGTCTGGTTACCACTAGACAGACCATCACTGGTTTCATTCTCATTTTTGGATCTTGAAAAATATAGTGTGCTTACCTTGATGTCTTTATATTTGGAGAGATCTATGATGATTTTTCTATTACAGCATCCTACCCCATTGTGAGGGAGAGGGGCCGATTTGGGAATGTGTCAGTCCTCTGGATTCTTGAGCCCACCTTCTCAGGAGATGTCACCCCAGTCCAAGGGGAAGTGGTCTTTACTGCAGGAGAGTATCTGAAAAACCTAACTCTTTTCTCCAAGCCTGATGAGGTAAAATTCTTCAGAATATTTGTTCATCCCTAACTCTTTTACTACAGATAATATAATAATACTAGAGGTGTGCACGGGACTTTTTTAATCCAACTCCCACCCACTCCCCAAGGAATTCTGCCCTCCAATCCTGCCCTCTCCCACTGTCATTATATTTATTTATACCTGTCCGCAATATTTCCTAATCAACTTAGGTGGTGCTATTTCCTAAAATATAAACACGAGTAATTTAAACCACACCAGCCCTGACCAGAATAAAGCATGTACTAAAAATTAATGAATGCATGAGCAAGACACTGCATCCAATCCGCTTCTCCGTTAATGAGCAAGCTTCATACGGTATCTGATCACCCGCTCCTGGCTGTATGAAACTAAAAACTTCTGCCTGTATGAAAGTCTGTTCTCATGATTTTATTGTTAGGTTGAACAGGTCTACCGGGATCCCAATCCTGATGCACACCTCTGCATCATACTTTAAAAATAAATCTATAATTTTCTGTCAGGTGCCAGAAGATGTAGAAAAATTCACCATCACACTCATCAATGCAACTGGAGGTGCTAGACTGGGAAATATTCTAAACGCATCCTTACAGATTAATAAGAATGATGATCCCATTTACTTTGCAGGTATTATTTTAGAGCATTTTTTTTACTAGAAAGAAGTTGATGTATTTCCTTTTCAGCCACTATTTCACAAGATTGTGTCATATTGATCTGTTTTAACCTAGAACCGGTCATACAGAGGGTCAGAGAGGGTGGTGTGGCAAATTTTAGCATTCTGAGAGCTGGACTGGCCAATTTCGTAGCTACAGTCATGTACCGATTTGAGTTTGGAGACTCATCGCCAGGAGACTTTATCCCTTTAAGTAATAACTCACTGCTGGTGTTTGACTACGGGGAATGGATGAAGAACATATCAGTCGTTGTACAGGATGATGACATTCCAGAGACAGATGAATCCTTTTATATTGTGCTGTTCAATGCTACAGGTATGTTACATTCCCTGCATTATAGACCATGATGAGTACAGTGTTTTAATGTATATTGCATTTGGCCAACCATGTCTCATTTAGCAACTGAAATAAACCTTCTTTCATAGAGCGTGTTTCCATCTTTGCTGTGTTTATCTATGTTGGTGAATTGAATGTTTTAAAATACCATTCAGAGAATCAAATAATGCACTTCATTTCCATCTCTTTCCTGTACAGCTAATTAATCCAGTGCATTTGACATTTGTTTCAATACACAGAGAGATCTGTTGATTAGGCCTGACTGGCCTGACCCTGAAAGCCTTCCCTAATCCATGTATTGTGTAACACACACACACAGTAGCAGGGTGGAACATTGTAGGATGTTAATTACAGACACTGAACTCTTTTTCTCTCACTCTATACATCACAAAACCAACCCACCCAAGAGCTTTTATCTTTCTGTGGCTTTACTCCTGCTCCCAAAATCTAGGCTTATTCTTAGAGAATATGTAAAGATTACTACAACCTGCAGCTGTGCCATTGTTTAAACTGCTGTCTTTATTGTGTAGTTTGCTATATAACAAGGTCTTTTGTATTACAATACTGGTGGGACATTAACAATGCTTAGATATTGACCATATGTGTGATATGTGTATACATTGCTTAAGAATAATATGAAAAGGATTATGTACTCGTCATTTATGATGTTAAGTATGAATTATTGGTTGAATGATATGTCTATTTTGTGTAATATATCTTTTCGCTGTTTCAAAACTATCTACACTACTGACTGGAGACCTGTGTGTGACCTAGTGTGTATTTGCGTGCAGGAGATGCTGTGGTTTATGGAAAGGATACTGCCACAGTAGTGATTCAAGCCAATGATGATGCCAATGGGATATTCTCTCTGGATGCCACTGAGAAGCCTGTGGAGGAAGGGAAGTCCAACAACTTCTAGTGAGAAACATAATTTTTTTTGATTTTCCATAAACTCATACATATACACACAACTCACTGGAGTTAATAACATGCACAAAATGAGGGCAATGACATAATTCTACAGCATTAAATTCAACCTTCCCCATCCTGTCTGTTCTCACTGTTATTATTTTATCCAGTGTTATTAGGAATAGAGGGCATTTTGGCAACGTCACAGTCTTCTGGCAGCTGTTTGCCAATTACACCCCTCTTGAGCCGAGTCAGGAGTTTGTCAACACATCTGGATTTATAGTTTTCACCGCGGGAGAGAAAACTAAGCCGATAGTCCTGGAGGCCATCTCAGACAAACTCCCAGAGTTCAATGAGTTTTTTGAACTGCGCTTAATGAACATCTCAGGTCAGCACCAGTCAGCAACTGAATATGTGTTTTTGGAAAAGCATGGTTAGGAAAAAAAACATATATCTTTCATCAGTGTGATACTGGACAAGTATTTCAGTGAAGTCAGTGAGAAACTTTTCTTGGCATGTATTTGGTTTCCAAAATATTTTAATGACACTACTGTTATTGCTTCCTTTGTCATACTGTTTATACCTAACAGTATTTAATGTTTTGTTCTATAGGTGGTTATCCTGGTGAAGGTGGCAAACTGGCTACAAAAGACCTCAACGCTTCTGTCCTCATCCCTTTCAATGATGACCCTTTTGGGGTGTTTGCTATAGACAAGGACAACTTGGACCATGAGGTGGCAGAGGACGTCTTATCTGTGGATGATACATCTTCAGTTACGTCCTTCACTATCCTCCGCCAGCAAGGAACTTTCGGAGCTGTCCGTGTGTCATGGGAGATCCTATCCGAAGCCTTCCCACAAGGTCTACCACCGATGCAGGACTTTATATTGATGGCCACATTCCCCGAAGCCGTCAAGCTCCAGCCCCATGCGAGAAGGCACCATTCTGGAACGGATGCCTTCTTCTTTTCTGGCCTCCCTGGAAGTTATGGAACCATTGCTCCAAAAACTCAGCCTGAAGATATTCCTCACAAACTAGCTAATTTCACATTCTCAGCCTGGCTAATGCCCAGACCCAACACGGATGGGTTTATTGTTTCAAAGGGAAATGGCAATGGAACTATGTATTATGGAGTAAAAGTCCAGACGAACGAGTCTCATGTTAGTGTGATGCTTCATTACACAGCCATAGGCTCTAACAGCACCCAAGTGGCAAGAGCTACAGCAATGAAATTTGTGGAAGATAATGTATGGGTTCATGTCATCATTGCAGTGGAAGATGGAATTATTGAGTTTTATTTGGATGGGAACCCAATGCCTGGAGGAATCAAGAGTCTCAAAGGAGAAGCCATTATGAATGGTGTGTAAACTGGGTCTGTTTTAAGGTTAGGATCTAGTACTAAACAATGTTCTATCCCATGGTGATTAGGACTGTTGTATTGCTTCATTTGTCTTCATGCAGGTTGCTCAAAATTGGCACATAGCACCAGAAGAAGAGAATTATGTTTTTTCTAGCACATCCAACCTTTAAAGTCTTTCAACATACTGTATTATTTCCAAATGTGTCCTTGGAATTTAACACCACCAATCAGGATTATTTTTCTCCTCACCACTTTATACTTTATTATTGCGAGACCTGTCTAGTAGTCAGTCATAACAAGTGTTGTTTAGCTTCTCCCAGTGCCTGTGGTCCACATCTGGCAAGAGTCTGTTGTGCAAATCTGGTGCTATTGTCTAAAATTTCACAGTGCTCTTATGCTTGAGCGAGTATGTGAGTGCTACTGGACATTGTTAGGCACAGATGAAAGCAGCTAGTGGTCATCCTCTCAAGTAATGGAAAACAATGTGGCTTTTATAATATAGTGAAGTTTCCTAGGGAGACTCTCTTGACATATCTTTTATTAGTTTCAGTCAAGTGGATAGACATGTAAACTGTTAGCATAATTGACATTGTATTGGGTTGATAGTTTAATGAACGGTAGCAGGCTTTGTATAAGTGTTTTGTCAGCGCTCAATCAAGCATATTTCCCCAATTTGTACAGTCACTGTGAAAGCCAAGAGATATTTTCTCTTACATTAATAGCAGTGCCTGGTGAACCTATTCTGACCAGATTTAAGCCTTCAGAGGATTGCATTTTAGGTGTTTTTGTATCTGTGAAGTGTTCCTTTGATTGCATTTTATACTATAAGCTAAACCTATTGCCACTAGTAGTACTACAGATGTCTGTTTCTCTAACTCACTCCAGCTGCAGCTCCTGTAAGCATTGGCTCTGACCCTGATGGCCACCAGCTCTTCACAGGTCTGCTGCAGGATGTGCGTCTCTACTCTATACGTCTCAACCAATCAGAAATCCATGAGCTCCATGGCCAGCCTGCGAAGACTGACTTCCGTAATGTGGCTGGATACTTGGAATACTGGCAGGGAGAGAAGCTCAAATCATTTGTTGTGGAAACACGCGATGACCGGGAAGAAGAGGGAGAGGAGGTCTTTTACCTGCAGTTGGTGGCCGTTCACGGTGGAGCCCGGCTGCCCATGCCTCACCCTACTGCCAGGATCAGGATTATGAAGAGCGACAATGCCAACGGGCTGTTTGGGTTCACTGGAGCATGCATTCCTGATGTAAGCATGTAGTGCATTACTGTACTCAAACCATCTACTAATATATGAATGTATTGCTTTTTAGAAATTTAGATTTAATATTCTGAAAGTCATTTAAAGCAGATGCCAAATTTTCACAATATTTAGAAATGTCTTTGAAAAAAATGTCTCCCTAATATATATTTTGACTTTGCCGCAAATAACTACTGTGCCAATGTGTCTTGTCTCCAGTATCCTTACGTAGCATCCCAGAGAATTAGTTGATTAAATAGTCCTTGCTGGTTCATCAGTGTTTGGTTTGGCTCCCTAGAAAGCATGTAACGCGACCCCCCCTGGTTGTGAGCGCATGTCCTCATGTATATTTGATTTGTCTTCACGCCTGGTTGGAAGGAGTTCACATTGGTCTCTTTAGATTGGACTCATGGCATCTCCGATGGCTGATTCGATTAACAGGACAGATGGCAGCCCTGGACAGAGCATTCCTTTACAAGAACTACTTCTCGCTTACTAACAAAAGTGACACTATGGCATGTGGCCTGCTGATGCTTTCGTTAACATAGACACATAGCCACTTTTACAGCATTGTTGGAATGTTTTTGGTGTACTTGGACTACATCCTACTCTACTTTGCATATTACATCAGAACAGAATTTTAAAAAGAAATGATATTGCTAGTATAAAGCTAGTTTGAAAATCAAATGCAGTAGGTTGAACTGGCACCAGAAAGCAATTAGATCTTTTGTAGCAAAATCAGCTGAACCAAGAGGCTCACTAATTATCTTGATTTGTGAATTCAGATAGAATTATAGCAGAACTATTCCACAGAACTATTCTATAGAACTATTCTGACAGACAGGTTCAACAGTCTAACTCAGGATAATGTCATGTCAAGGAGTTTTTGTCATCTTATCACTGTCCTTGTCACCTCTGGCTTGCTCATTAGTGATCTAAATCTCCATCCAGATTTCTGTAAAGCTGCTTCATGACTATATCTATTATTAAAGTGTTTTACAGATAAACTTGAATTGAATTAAATTAATATTTCAGATAAGTTTGAGTACTCAGGACTCAGGCATACTGTATAACTTTCTATCCTATCTATCTTATCTTATCCTCAGATATCTGAGGAGGGCTCCACTGTTTCCTGCATAGTAGAACGCACACGCGGTGCTCTGGACTCTGTCTATGTAAACTACACTGTGACACAGCTCGATTCTCCTGCTAGGGCACCCAATGTCTCAGACTTTGCCAAACCTGCAGGCTCCATCTTCTTCCTCCCAGGCCAACGCTCTGAGGTAACATGACTGATGTCAGTTATTTATTATTAATGAGCAGGGGATCTCCTGTTGGGGAAGCGCTTCACTGAGCATGCTCCACGTCTGAAGAAGAGGTCAATGAGGTCTTACAAAGTTGTCGATGTAGTAACTTATAATTTAATGCCCATCTGTTTTGTGATTGATGTTGTATCTCAGCCAGGTTGTAAGCAACTAGCTCCATCTAGTGGGTATGTTTGCTCTAGCTGACTATGTTTGCTCTTGTCATGGGTTCATTTAAAGGACATGTATACATTAGGGTTGTAACGCAGTGCAACAATCTGTATCTGTGTTTGTGTCTGCGTAGTGCTCCAGATATTTGTGTCTGTATTTGAAGCTGAGGTGGGCATGGCTTAAAGCTGAAGGGAATTCTTTTTAATTTAATTAACAATGAACTTGGAAACACTGGGCAAAATTGTAGCCTAATTTAAACCACTGTCACCATGACCACACAAGGATCCTGTATGAATCCTGCAATGCCATCCTGTTAATAAACATATTTTTTTTTGACCACTCACTCGCACCTAAATGAAAGTAAAAACTTTTTTGTTGAGTCCCACATGATCTAGTCTTAGCCCGGTGCCCTGTGAAACTTTCTGGAAAGTAATGGGATTAGCTGTGAACCTCTAGGACCTCACATCATTCTTCTGGATATTACAGGTTTTGAACCTCCAGGTATTAGATGATGATCTTCCAGAATTTGATGAGTATTTCCAAATCAAGCTGGTCTCAGCCCAATCAGGAGATGGGAAAAGAGGTTCTACCCCAACCAGTGGAGCCAGCATCGATCCTGACAATGCCATCAATAATGTTACCATCAGGGCCAGTGACCATCCTTATGGTATGCATGTCCGTACTTACATTTGCTATTATTTTCTACATCATAATGACTTTTTGTAAATATACTCAAAAACACCTGCTGTCTTAGGTCTACTGCAGTTCCAGACTGCTCCTATCACTCAGGCGATGATCAGACCAGCTCTAGAGGAGGCCCATATAACTGTGACAGAAGAGGTTGGTGTGGTCGGACTACCGGTGGCCAGAGCGCAGGGCCTGCTGGGAAGAGTGTTAGTGGCCTATCGCACAGTCCCAGTCACTGCCATTGACTCAAAGGACTATGAGGTAATCTACTATCTGCATGCAAAGCAAAATAAATTCTTCACATGAAGTTGATTGATTTGTTGCTCTTTATTTAATGGAAAGAAATGGAAAGCCCTACATTAATTTGTGCCCCTTAAATTTGCCACAATGTTTTCTTCTGGGTTAGAACGCAGAGGGGTTGCTGGATTTTTTGCCAGGTGAAAGGCTCAAATATATCAACATGAGTATAATCGATAACTCAGTGCCAGAGCTGGACAAAGTCTTTAGAGTGGAACTTTACAACCCACAGGGAGGAGGTAAGAGACCTCACAATCCAAGCTTTCATTGCACATCATCTATCACTAACATAATGGGACTGAATAGTTGGTAGTCTCCTATTCTAATTAATAGGCTGTCTATACATTCTTCTGCTTTAAAAAAAAAATTTGCCAATGTTCCGTTCTCAGAAATGTGCTGCCCTGGCCATTTTCCATGAACTTTGCAGCTATACATATTCCATCCATGTGGTCTGAACATGATCATGGAAAATTAAACATCTGTTCTTTGTGTGATTCCGTTTACATTCTGTGTGAATCCTGTGTGCTTCTGCTTGCTGTGTGGTGATTAAGTGGACCTGTTCTTTGGGAGTGGGGACAGTGCAAGTGGAGAGAGTGACACTGATTTCTTCCTTCCACCCTTTCACTATCACCCTGGTAAGGTCCCTGTCTCTGTCTAATGTTCCTACTCTGATATCTACCCTGAAATGAAACTAGACCAACTGCATTCCCAGCTAGGGCTCTATTATTGTCATCATGGTACAAGTGCAAAAATAAGGCATACGTTTTCATTATTATATATTTTACATGTTTACAGCATGTAAAATGTGGGTGTGGGAGTACTTACATTTAACCAAATGATCAGTATACTATAAATTGTGCTTGCATTGTCATGAACATAGAGCCCCTAATGTCAGAAATGTCCAATGTCATTCACTGAGAAGTAAACACAAACTTGAATACAATGAACACATTTCTTTTGAGTGTTTTAGAAGTGATGTTGTCAGGTTGTGAACAAAACATCATGAAGTTTATTGAAATCAACAGTGTTACAGCTGTCTTTTTCCAAGTGTCTACCATTCATGCTTTTAAGTCAACCCTGGCTTAAACTAAGCCATGTAGCTGCATTTGGTGTTTTGACAAAAGCCCAATTAGAGTTTATGCTAATTTGCTGTTTATTGCACCCTTGGTTGATTTTCTGGACACTACCGAACAGCTTTCAAATCCGAGCTCTTAGTTTGTAAATTCCAGATTATGAGCTGTAAATGTTTGGAGACCTTTTCCACATTGATGCCCAAGTAAAACAATCTTTTTTGGACTTTGGGGTTTAGTGGCCTCCTGCAACTTCAAGCTTAGTGTCTACTTCGCTATTTACATTGCACTAAGGCCAATGAACACTCAGAGGAAAAATGTGGGAAAAGCAAATATCCATTATATTGAGAGGATAGCAGCAGTGGTGAGTGGTTTATTGAAAATGTCAGGAGGTTCATTTTTCCCATAGGGTCTCATTTCAAAACATGTATAGTGTGCTCTCTTTAACTTGGTGTTAATGGCTGGCATTGGGCAAGATACTTTCAGGTCTGATTTACCAAGCTGTCAATATATATGTGAACTGTTTCACATGTAACACACGTGAACTGTTTCACATGCAATCATTTAACCGATCATTGAAAATTTTTCTGTAATGGTATGTGTTAGCTGTTCATTATACCCTTTGCAGTTTGATGAGTCACTTTCCAAATTGAAAGATTTATCTTGAATGGTAATAATATAGATTTTTTTTTCTCTGAAGCTAACCTGGGACTTGCATCGCACATCACTGTGACCATTTCTGCTTCCGATGAGGCTCACGGGGTCTTCCAGTTCAGTAATGATTCTATCTCAGTGAACGGTACTGAGCCAGAAGAAGGTTGGAGTAATGTAATGCTAGAGGTCAGGCCTTTTTATGCTAAAATAATCATTCAACAATACAGCAAAATGTTTGGCCACCAGAGTTTGGTGTGTTTGATCTTAGACTTATTTCCTTTCCCTCTCAGGTTATTCGTACTTTTGGCGCTCTCTCCAATGTCACTGTGTACTGGCAAGCAGATGCAGACTCACAAGGAGAACTTATCAACAGATCTGGCAACTTGACCTTCACTGTAGGACAGACCATTGGAAATATTTTCCTTCGTATTTCCGAAGACGATATTCCTGAACTGGATAAGAGTTTTAAGATCCGTCTGTTAAACGTTTCTCATGGACGGCTTGGGAGCCAGACTGTTTCCACACTAACTGTACTGGCTAGTGATGACCCCTATGGGCTGTTCTTGTTCTCAGAAAGTAGCAGGCCAATCAGAGTGGCAGAAGCAGACACTCTGGTTGTTTTGACAATACAAAGGAGGAAAGGACTAATGGGAAGGGTGCGAGTGACCTACAGGACACTGAGAGATACAGATCCAGTGCCCTACTCCACACCCGGTGTGGGCAGGGCAAGTGCTGGGAGTGACTTTGTACCCATTTTGGAGTCAGTAACATTCTCAGCCAATCAGAGTGAAGCGAATGTGACTGTGAGGATTCTGGATGACAGGGACCCTGAGAGGATGGAGTCTGTGTTTGTTGAACTCAGCAGTGTCACACTGGTGGAAGGTGCACAGACACGACCAGGTGAGTAGGAACTCTCTTTTAATGCACATACGTTGCTCAGTGGCTAAGATTTTGAGCTAAATGAAGAATTGTAATTTCATGATTTTTGGTTTCTACAGTTGCTCTGTCACCTCGGCTTGGCCCGAGAAATGTCTCAGTGGCTCAGGTCATTATTGAGGCCAGTGATGATGCCTTTGGTGTGCTCCAGCTCTCTTCTCCAGCAGTAAGTGTGCCTGAGTACTATGTAGGACCCATCATAAATGTAACACGCACCGGGGGGATTTTTGCCGACGTGTCAGTGAAGTTCCGGGCTGTACCCATGACTGCACGAGTTGGTAAGTAAAAAAATATTTAAAAACATATTGTAAATGCCAAGGCAACTGCTGCCATAGGACTACAACTTTAAATATAGCCAATTTGCTTTTTAATTATGGGCCTAGACAGCACAATATAACAAAATGAATATTACACTTTGTAGTGTTTGAAGCAAAATATAGGCTTAAGGGTATCAAGGTTTGCTTACAATTGAAGATATAAAAGATTGCAAATTAAGATCACTAAATTGCTCAAATTTAGTACCACCTTTTTATTTGCAACCTTTTATTTGAACCTGAAAAAACACCAGAAATGTTAATTCACCTATTCATTTGTATTGACATGTTATTGCAGATAGCTTGACTCATATTTCTTATTTGGACTACGATTACTGACTATGCCTATAGGTGAAGACTATAGTGTGGCCTCCTCCGATGTGGTCCTTCTGGAAGGAGAGAGCAGTAAACCAGTCCCTATCCTTATAATCAATGACATGATTCCTGAATTGGATGAAACCTTCCGCATTGAGCTTCTTAACCAGACGACTGGGGGAGCTTTCCTGGGCGAGCTCACTCAGGCAATCATCACTATCCTGCCTTCTGATGATCCATATGGGTCCTTTGGTTAGTTGAAATGTCCAAAGTCATGTTGGCATTGATTAGATTAATTTCTCCAAAGGTTTGATAACTTGATCTTGTTCATGTTGCTCAGTTTTTCAGGCTGCATCAATTACTGTAGAGGAGCCAATGATGAATGCTTTTGAAGTATCTTTGCCCATTGTGAGGAATGCTGGGACTATAGGTTATGTTAGTGTCAAGTGGCGTGCGACCATCAATGGCAGGCCTGCAACAGGTGACCTTCAACCTCTGTCTGGAGAGGTCAGCTTTGCTCCAGGTGAAACTATGAAGACACTAAAAGTAGAGGTTTTGGCTGATGATGTGCCAGAAATTGAAGAGGTAAGTACTATTTTTTTCAGCTGTCCTAGGAATTGTGAAGGATTTCCTGCCCTTTTTTAATGAGTGTATAAATCTATGTTTTAGATCATCAAGGTAGAGCTTACTGGTGCCACAAATGGTGGAAGCATCGGTGTTGAAAATGTGGTGAACATCATCGTGCCTGCCAATGACAATCCCTATGGCACAGTGCACTTTGAGCAAGCGGTATATCGAGTACAGGAGCCTTTAGAAGGCGCGTACCTTGCCAACATTACTGTTCGAAGAAGGTGTGCAATGATCTTACCGAATTTTAAGGTATATGACATAAATTTATATCAGTAAAAGTCCTAAAAGATTTTTTTTCTTTTCCAGTGGAGGTAATTTTGGTCTTCTAGAGATTCTGTATAGCACCTTTGAGATTGATGTGGTGACTATCGCCCAGAGGAACGGCCATAACTTCCTCATCTATTATGATTCCCCCTTGTCCGGGGCACCCTCTAGTGCCATACGAAGGCCTGTCAACATCACCTCAGCCAGGGACCCTCTGAACTCCTGTGGAGCCTTCTGCCTTAGGGAACGTGCCTGCCAAGCCTTTTCTTTCACTAACGCCTCCACTGCAACGTGCTTCTGGGTAACCACATCCGCAAACCAGCTTTCCACTGCTGCCCAAACATTCACTTATATAAAAAATACCACTGCTGCTGCTTCTCTCTTCAGCTCACAGGCGACTGCCGGGAGTGACTATGTAACCGTGATAGGGCAGACAGCAACCATGCTGGATGGCTCAAGTATTGCCAACCTCACTGTGCCAATTCTGACAGATTCTTTGCCAGAGATGGATGAGAGTTTCATGATACAAATTTTGAAGGTTAGCCTGGTTAATATGACTGTGGCTGAGAAACACTTGCCCACCATTAGACCGCCAGACACCGCTACAGTGACCATAGGGATGAATGGAGATGCATTTGGGGTGTTTAAACTATACAGTATAAACCCCGGCGCTACTCAGAATGGATTGTATCTGGAGGTAAGAGAGGAGCCTGGGACTAGAGTGCTGCTGGTCATCGAAAGGACGGGAGGCAGTCTAGGCCGTGTTACAGTGGAGTGGATGAATGTT